>NC_044041.1:195148865-195459520 GCF_901765095.1 Microcaecilia unicolor
TAGCTAAAATTGGGTGGCGGAGCAGGTGGGGGGAAGAGGGGTTGGTGGTTCGGAGGCGAGAATAGGGGAGGGCAGACTTATACGGTCTGTGCCAGAGCCGATGATGGGAGGCGGGACTGGTGGTTGGGAGGCGGGGAATACTGCTGGGCAGACTTGTACGGTCTGTGCCCTGAGAAAGACAGGTACAAATCAAGGTAAGGTATACACATGAGTTTATCTTGTTGGGCAGACTGGGTGGACCATACAGGTCTTTTTCTGCCGTCATCTACTACGTTACTATGTTTAAGGAGAGCAAAATTAAAAAAAAAAAAAAGAAAAGAGGCCATTCAATCGGTTAAATGGGCTCTTTGAAACCTGCCAGTTAAGAGAGTGTGTGTGGGCTGTTCGTTCACTTTTGTGTTGCTGTCTGGATGTAACGGGGGTTGTTTGCCGCCTTGTCTCCTGGGCTGCCGCCCTAGGCGATCACCTAGTAGTTCGCCTCGCTGATACACCAGAAACACATCATTACAGTGATATCACGATATGGCGCGAGAGTCACAACAGGACCTGGCGGAGCGAAAGGGCCACAGGTAAATAGATACCCACCGAGCACCAAATGCCAACCCCCTCCCCCGACCACAATTTGCGTTCCACAGTGCCACGTGCTGCACCTCCCCGTTCCCCCACCCTCCCGGCAACAACGGCCTTTTTACCTACCACAACCGCCGGCACCTCCACTAGTCCTAACTAACCGTCAGTTACTGGCTCTGCTCGCGACGCCACGACGACGCCGTCACCCGCCTCCTGGAAGCGCTGCTCTCCATAGGCCAGTGAAACCGCCCGTCTTCAGAGAGCATCCCGCCCCCGTCTAGACTGCGATTCCCATTGGTTGATGGTGATGTCTGTTTCCGGGCTTGCCGGTCGCTTATTGGTGGAAACCCTGGATACTGCTTATTCAGTACACGAATCATAGTCCTCCTGTCACTAAAAGGTAGGTGGTAGCCAGTGGGGGACGTGTTTGGTTTGGGCTAAAAAAATTCAAGTGCGATGAGACGGAAGATAAAAATAAAAACCAATTGCAAAACCCGCTTTCAAAAAGTTGCTGCAAGTCAGTCGTCTCTATTTCACCAAAATATCGTATAATATAAATACGTCCTGTCGTTTTGCTGCTTTTCAAGGCTCAGCTCTTAAACTGGCCTTGCACACATTTCTTGGAGCTAAAGTTAGTACCAGCCTTATGCAGAGCTGCCAAGTTATTCAGTTCCATGAAGGAGACTTTTGGGCCAGTCCTGGTTTTGAACTTACAGCCCAAAGCAGTGTGGGATTTGTAGTCCCTGACAGGGGCATAGCCAGACCTCGAGGTGGGAGGGGGCCAGAGCCCAAGGTGTGTGTGTGTGTGGGGGGGGGGGGGGGGGGGCACATTTTGGTCCACTGCCCTCCTGCCACTCCCTGCCCACTGCCACCGCTGTACATCTTGGCTGGAGGGATCCCCAACCCCCGCCAGCTGAACACTTCGTCCAACGCTGGTCTCCGGCGCTGCTTCATTGACTGCCCTGCTCTCTCCAGTGGCGTACCAAGGGCAGGGCGGTGGGGGCGGTCCACCCCGGGTGGTCAATGGGTGGGGGGGGGGTGCTCTGCTGGCGAGTCCCTACCAGCTCCATCCACCCGGCAGCTGTGCGGTGCCTCGCGCGACCCTGCACTGCTGTAAAAGAAGAAAATCGCCTCGTTGGCCCTTCCCTCACTCTGTCCCACCCTCAAGGAAATAGGACGTTACATCAGAGGGCGGGACACAGTGAGGGAAGGGCCGATGAGGCGATTTTCTTCTTTTACAGCAGTGCAGAGTCGTGCGAGGTGCCGGGTGGACGGAGCTGGTAGACAGGTGGGGGATGCTGTGTTACACGGGGGGGGGGGGGGGGGGGTGCACGCAGCAGCAGCAATAGCAATGCGCCCCATGTGGCAGTGAACCACAGAACGCCACTGCTCTCCTTCCCTCATGTCTGGCACACTCCTTTTAATGAAACTGCAGAGGAGGTTTTTTGGACCTATGATTTCATTTTTTACTGTGGGCAAGTGGACTCGCAGATTTAGTGGTGTGTCTTTATGATATTAATTGCCACAGTGTTATGGGGTCGTTTTCCTCCTTTATTTTTGTTATAGAATAGTGAGTGCATATTATTTACAGTGAAGAGGATCTGTGAGTATTTTTTTTACTTTGTGTTGAACTAATTTGACAAGCTCTTGAATTCTTGTGGGATCCGCAAACTAAAATCACAGGGCCCGATATTCAGACTGCGGGAGTTAACTGGGCTGACTCCCAAGGTTGACATTGAGGCCAGATATTCTATGCCAGAATGTTTCCAGTGACAGATATTGAATATCCGGGTGTTTTTTGGCAGCCAAGCTGATAATCAGCGCTGGCCAGTTAAGTTGAAAACGACCGAAGATAGGCCTGCTATTTCAGTGGCCAAATTTGGCTGCCAAACTCAGCTGGCGATGTGCTGAATATTAGTGGATAGCTGGTTATCTACTAAGTGCTAATGGGAAATATTCAGCAAGAGATAAATGGCACTTAACTGGCTTTCTGGCAATATTCAGCAGGAGATTAACTGGTCAAAAGCCATTCCTGACCAGTGAAATGATTTTAAATATCGGGCACTAGGGCTTTATGTTAAGAGTTTACATATCCCAAGCTGCCCACAAGATGGAGCTGTTTACACGCAAGTAATAATACATTGGTTCATGTCTTAACTTTTTTAACAATTCCAACGACCCACATATCCCCTTCCTGACCCTATCCCATTAACTTCCATAATATTTTAGTGTAATCAATTTTTATGGAACAAGTCATGCACTCTGCAAAACCAATAAGATATTCAACTTTTCTCCCCCAGGTTCCTTCCCTGCCCAAACTCCCCTTTTCCCACCCAAACTGTGTAGTATCATGAAAGCTGTGGTGTATATGAGAACTGACAAAAATGGAAGAACAAACTTTGTAAATAACAAAATAATCAAGTATTAGGCGAAATGTTACCTAAGCCAATCAAACATAGTGAAGACAGGCTTGGGTTCTTATAGTCCCTCTCCCAAACAGTAGAGCACTTCACCACAAACATCCAATCCCCCATAATAGTGGCATAGCTATGCGGGCCCCCCAAATTTCCTTTGGGCCCCTGGGTTTGCTGGCGGAGATCCCCAACCCCCGCCAGCTGAAGAATTGTCCAGCGCCGGTCTCCGGCGCCACCGCATTGCCTGCCCTGCTCTGTCTTCCCAGGGTTCAAATCTTACTGTCACTCCATGTGACTCTGGGCTAGATACTGAATCCTCCATTGCTACAAACTTAGATTATAAGCCTTCCAGGACAGGGAACTACTTACTGTACTGAACGCAACTTGCCTTGAACTACTACTGAAAGGGCATGAGCTACGTCCCTCCCTTGCTTCTCCCTCAATAAAAAGAGTATATAGTGAGTGCCTTTCACCTCTGGCAAGTAAGTGTTGAAGGTAAAGAACACTTTTGAAAATTGTATGCACTACTCCATCATTTCACCTTTCCAGCTTCCTTTAAAACTGATTTCTTAGGGTCTCAGAGTTTTAAGCAAAAACTGCCATCTGATGGCCAAAGTGGCTTACTGTAGTCCACTGAGTTATCTTCCTAGCTTTAGCAGCACCCTATTTCTTTCCATTACTGTTCTGATGGTCACCTCTAGGACATTAGATTTTGCTCCAGAGATGCCAAGATACCTAGTTCCAGGCTGGAGATTGCAGGAGAGTCCTGGATTACTGACCATCCCATCCTGATGTATTATGGGATTTGCAACACTGATTTCAATGGGCAGGATCAGACACTACAAATCCCATGCTGCTTTGGGAAGGAAATTCAAAACCAGGACTAACCAAAAGTCTCCAGCCTGGAACTGGGTAACTCGGCAATGCATCTCTGGTTTTCGATCTCAAAAGAGAACAGTTTGTGTTGAAAATCTGGGTATAAGGGAATGTTCAATGCTTGTATTCTACTACTACTACTTATCATTTCTAAAGCGCTACTAGATGTACGCAGCACTGTACACTTGAACATGAAGAGACAGTCCCTGCTCGACAGAGCTTACAATCTAATTAGGACAAACAGGACAAATAAGGGATAAGGACAAAGAGTACCAAGATTCCGGAATCCCACAGTAGCAAGATTCTGTGCAGAATCCCAAAGAGTAGCAAGATTCCTGAATCCCAAAGACTACTACTACTACTTATCATTTCTATAGCGCTACTAGACGTACGCAGTGTTGTACACTTGAACATGAAGAGACAGTCCCTGCTTGATAGAGCTTACAATCTAATTCAGGTACAAATTTAAATGCTGTGGTCAGTGTTTGAGGTCAGTGCTAACTATGGTGTTTAAATATTGGGGGGGGGGGGGGGGGAGGGTGAATCATAGTTCAATGTCAACAGTGACCTTAACTGGATGGAGGAAGGATGTTCACCTAGTGTCAATTGATATGAGGGTGTTATTTCCCTGGTTGACTTCTTTCCCTTTTTTGCATATTATTCAATGCAAAAAATATATGTGAAGAAGGATGCTATATTGGAGAGACAGGCCAAATGCTTAAGACGAGATTGAATCTACACAAACACCACATCAGAAATTACAGTACTAAGCAGTGACACTTCTGTAGGACAGCATTTTGCCAGACCAGAGCACTGAACTAATGACTTTATGGTGAGAATACTAAAATGAAATTTTAAATCCATCCAGGAACGTAAAACCTTTGAAGTTAAAATGATGAAATACTTTGGCACCCACCAGACAGGACTAAACAAAGATCTGGGTTTTCTATGGCATTATACATCATAAAATTACACTGCTTTGTATACTGCTCTGATCATCCATCCATTAGGCAAGACTAGGTGGCTGCCTAGAATGGCAGCATCTTCAGGGCAGCAAAGAACAGCAAAGTTTAACATTTAGTAAAAGTATGAGGTTGAATTATGCTTTTTAAGGCTTGTTGTGGGATGACCATGATTGTTGAGATTAATTATCAAAATCTTGGGAGAGGAGGGATGAACTAGGGGTCTGAAATTGAACTGAAGGGTACACAGAGGTGCAGGTTCCCATAAAGCATCCAGTATCATAGACAGTTCCATCAGGGCTAGTGCACAGATAGAGGAACCTGTACCTCTGTGCAGCCACCTAGTCTTGCCTAATGGATGGGTGACAAAGCAGTATAATGTTATGATTTATAATGACAGAGAAAACCCGGATCTTTGTTAAGTACATATTTTTTTCAATTCAAACTCTTCCTGCTAGTTGAAACAATTCAGCACCGTGGACAGCACCCAGACAAATCTGCAAAGCACAAAACAGATGTTTTTCAGAGCAGCTCTGAAATATCAGGATAGCCCATTAAGCACTATCTAACCAGCCATTCTTGGCCAGTTAAATAGCTCTAAATACTGATGGAATCGTGTATGGCAGCCCCAAGTATTTTCAAATGTTGGCAACTATGGCTAACAGTGGCTTGTGTTTAACAAACAATTGACAGCTGCTGGCTGCACATTTCTGCAACTATTTCTGATAGCACAGAAGGCAACTTTTCAAAATGATTGGAGGAGTTCAATACAACACAAGTTACCCCTCCTTGGATACCATGAAGAGGTTTGCTCAGTACTGCAGTCGCTCTGATCAGTGACACCTGCTGATTGACTCATGAGGATTGTGTTGCTGAACAAAGCTATTTCCAAAAGCCATTGGTGGTGGTGGTGGGGAGTTATCAACATGGGCTACTGTTAAGATGTCATGTTCAAGTGTGCAGCGCTGCATACGTCTAGTAGCGCTATAGAAATGATAAGTAGTAGTAATACCTTGTCAGAGAGGCAGAAACAGCTGGGAATTGTTCCTGTGAAGAATTTATAGACCCTGGAATGGGGTAAAAAGGTTAGGTGGGGAAGGGGCTTGGGAGGACTGTTTTTCTTTCCTATGTGGTGGATGAGGGCTATAACTCTTTAAAATAAAATAAACAAAATTATGCTTTTCCCCATTCCTTTAATTTTCAGTTGAAATGCAGTGAAACAGGAAATCTCAGAAAGTTCTGTTTTCTTTCAGAGGAAATCATATCCCCTGTCTTTTAACCTATTTACAATTCTACTAGCAGGCTTGTGCACTATCATTAAATATATATTAACTAGTAAACAAAGGCCCATTTCTGAGCACAATGAAACGAGCGCTAGCAAGGGTTTCATGGCTGCATGGCTCGTCGCGGTTTTACCTGGTTCGTGGCGTGCAGTGCTGCTGTTTCCGTTGTAGCTCTGTGTGGGTGGAGGTTTTCGTGCCCCGCCCTCGACATCATCGCGTTTTGACGCGAGGGTGGAGCAGAGCTACAGTGTGGAAATCCGGAGTTTGTGGCCTGAGTAGATCATTGGAGGTGAGAATCTGCTCCGCCCTCAACGTCATAACGTTTGACGCGAGGGCGGGGCCCACAGACTGTGATTTTCGTGGCTTCAGAGCTTCGAACATACAAACTGGCTTCAGTGACGTCAGCAGACAATAGAACGTTGAGGGTGAGTTTTATATATATATAGATAGCATTCACTGTTCATGTAATTCTTATAACTCTAAACAGAAGGCATGGGGAGAGGGGGGCAGGTAACCTGTATAGAGCAGCAGTTACAATACTGTGCACCTTGCTGGACAAAACAAAAATCAATACACAGGTTCTTATTCACTGAGTTTTTCCAAGTTTCACTGTATTCAGTATTTTGATTTCAGCTTGCACCTTGCTGGACAGCCTGGATGGACCATTTGACCCGATGTTCAAAAGATTTTTATGCTTCTAACTTTGAGAGGGTCTAAATTGTCCTGTTTGAAAGTTTACTAGGGCCTGAGGACCTAACTTGAAACTCAAACTTTCACTAGGCTCCTAAGTTAAGGAAAATAAAAAGTGGGTGACAACAGGAGTGGGAGGGGAAAAAAAGTTAGGAGCACACTGATTTTCCAGCACTAGGGCTTATAAATATAGGCAAATGAATGGCAGGTCTAAATTTATGAGCATAAGTTCCTAAACTAAGAAGAATGTTCAGCAGAAAATAGGCTCATAAATTTGGCTGAAAATAGCACACAACTTTAAATGCCTAAATTAAGGGCTTAAATTTTGCAGCTCAGCTTTTTTTTAAATATTTATTTATTTTATTTATAGCATTTATATCCCACATTTTCCCACCACGGGCAGGCCCAATGTGGCTTACATCAGTCTGAAAAGGCATACATCAATCCGGCACAATCAAGTACATGGAAGTAAGAGAGATCAGTGAGTAATTGCAGAGAAGGGGAAGGGGTAACAGAGTTGAGGATGGCGTTAAGATAGTTACAGTTCAGTAGTTATGGATGCAATGGCGGGACTTTTGCGTAAGCTATTCCAAATAAGGTGGTCTTGAGGGTTTTTCTGAAGGTTCAGATGATCGGGAGTAGTTTGTACAGATTTAGGTAATCCATTCCACAAATGAGCACCAACATAGGGAAAGGCAGATGTGTAAGTGGCTTTATACTTGAGGCCAGAACATGTAGGTAATGGAGCGTTAACTACGAACGAGATGATCTGTCAGAGTTCCTAGGTGGTAAGTTGATAAGGTTATCCATATAAGCTGGAGCGTCACCGTAGAGGATATATATCATCAAACATATAAACGGCAAGTGACCGTACTCACTAGCAAATGCGCAGTACAGACTTCCCTCTCTGTCCCACCCTCACGTCATGATGTCAGAGGGCGGAACAGAGAGGAAAACGGAGTCGAATTGTCGGACACTGCCACTGCTGCCTGGAAAGGAACATCGCGCGAAACAACCTCCCCCATCCCCGCCGCTGCTCCCGCCCCCCCTCCCTATCGGGCTCCCTGCACTGACCTCCTCTCACCTCCGTGTGGAAGCGCTGCAGGCAGCAGAAGAGCGATCTGCTGCTGCCTGTAGCGCTTTCACACGGAGGTGAGAGGCGCTGTCAGGTCAATGCAGGGGGCCCAGCACGGAGGGGGAAGGGAGCAGCGGCGATGAGGGTAGCTGGACATGGGGGGAGGGCAGGGGGGAGAGGCCATGGTTGCTGGACTTGGGGTGAGAGCAGGGCACAGAGGAGGGTTGCTGGACATGGGGGGAGTGGGGGAGGCCAAGGGAAAGAGGAGGGTCGCTGGATTTGGGGGGAAGGATCGGTGGACGGGGTGAGGCCAGGGGAGAGAGGAGAGGAGGGCTGCAATACTCGCCCATTTTTTACGGGCTTAACGGCTAGTTTTATATATTCTGTTCTTTGCACTGGGATCTCTTTGGGGAGACCTAGGCTTATGGTTGTGTCTGTGATCACGAAGAACCACAGTTATTCATAAAAATAGCCCTAAAGTACACCTGTTCATAAGGTCTGGAAATGTTTTGGGGCCACTCATAAATCTACTGGTGGCTGGCAACTCCAGCTGTCTGTTTTTTTTCCAGCTCCTTCCAACACTATGTTTCAGTGCCAGGGCTCATCCAGGACTGTACAGTAAGGAATTTGAGACAAGTCTGGCAGCACCTACCCATGGGTAAGAGAGGGGCGTCTGCAATTTATCATCCCTCACTCAGTTCATCCTCTGAGGGCATCAGCTTCCTCTTTCTCAAGCCTCCATTTAGCAAATAGACAGACATTTTTAATAACAGTAAATAAAGATTTGGGCAGTCAGTAAAAAGCCTGAAGGCCATTAATAAAGAACTGTCCTCCATAGCAAAGGAATTCTCTCACAGACGTAGCTTTGATGCGAGAGAACTGGGAACATTTCAGTGCAATATGTAGTTTGCATACAAAGAAGTTCAACAGGAAGATACTCCTCAGAAAGTCAGATATGTGAAACCTTCACAAAATGCAGTGGAAATCCCTCCATGCCTAGTACCCAAATAGCAGGTGCTATTTCAAGCCCTGTCCCCATTGTGCCCTTGTGGAGAAGAAGAATTTGTGGGAAATTGTATTGTAAGAAAGAGCCTCCAGGCAGTCTTGTCCCTTCTGAATTGTTGATATGTTTTTTGTTGTCAGGATTGTTGAAAAGCTAATGAGAGATGCGGGCTTCTTGTCTCCCTATTTTTCAACAGAGACAGCTGACATTTTTTTAATGCTATTTCTTCATGTGAAACAAGTTTTACATGAGGAAAATGGCTCTTGTCAAAATTGCACGGGAGCACGCTTGCATAATTTGAGGTGCATCAGAAGACTATGCCCACTTGTACATGATCTGCATGTCGACATTCCCTGGAGTGTATTTTTAGGGGGTCTTTTACTAAGACACGCTAGCGTTTTTAGCGTGCGCAAAAACTAGGCACACGCTAAACGCTAAAGACACCAATGTATTGCTATGGGCATCTCTAGCGTTTAGCGTGTGCCTATTTTTAGCGCATGCTAAAATAAAAGACCCCCTTAGTGAAGCTGGGGTTGCAATGTATGTACACATTTTATAAAAATTATATAAATATGCACATAAATTAGCCTATTTAATAATCTGTACACATACTTGCAAACCCCGCCCTTGCTGTACTTAAACTCAGCCCCATACATCATTATGCCTGCTTTTACGCCAGTTTTAATTGTATAGCAATTCATTTATGTGCGTTTGCACCAAATACCCATGAAAATGACTTTATGAAATTACTCTCGTAAAGAATACACATACCTTCTTCAGAGCAGGTGTAAATTTGGAAGAGAAAATCTGTGTGCTACTGGAGAATATTGCAGGGTCCTCTTTTAAAAAGGCACATAGAGGTCATTTTACCTTCATAAATGGGAACCCTTTTCGATATTTCACATAAGCGTTACATGGAGGGGCATTTTCGATATGACTTCTAAGTCCGATCTTGGACGTTTTGCAAAATCTGAATAGGAAAGAAGGTCATTTTCAAAAAAGAGAAAGGTCTATCTTTTTTTCTTTCAAAAATACTGTTTTCAACAAGGTTTTGTGATTTGGACATTTTATTTTTTGGTCTAGTTAGGTGCCAATTATAGAGTATGCTTAGTCAGACTCAGTGCTGATGTCTCCCCCTATAGGCAGATGCTTTCTCTGTTCCTAGAGGACTCACAATCTAAGTTGTTTTTTGTATCTGGGGCAAAGGAGAGTTAAGGGAGTTGCCCAGGGTCACAAAGAGCTGCAGCGGGAATTGAACCCTGGTTGCCAGGATCAAAGTCTGCTGGTTAGTGGTTAGTGCAGTGTACTTTGGTCCTGGGTTCAATTCCCACTGCAGCTCCTTGTGACTCTGGGCAAGTCACTTAACCCTCCATTGCCCCTGGTACAAAATAAGTACCTGAATATATGTAAACCGCTTTGAATGTAGTTGCAAAAACCTCAGAAAGGCGGTATATCAAGACCCATTTCCCTTTCCCTTCACTAACCACTAGGCTACTCCTCCACTAGCAATGTTCCACATAGAATCTCAAATAGGGAAATGGCACTAGATATACCACCTTTCTGTGATTTTTGCAACTCCATTCAAAATAGTTTACATAGTATATACAGGTACTTGTTTGTACCTGGGGCAATGGAGGGTTAAGTGACTTGCCGAAGGTCACAAGGAGCTGCAGTGGGAAATTGAACCCAGGTTGCCAGAATCAAATTCCGGTGCGCTAACCATTAGGCTACTCCTCCTCAAAAGGTGTCAGTTCTGGTGAATTTCTTATGCATCCTTGTTCCTTTCACCAAAAAAAAAATGTGAATTTTCAAAACGAGCACTGTATCTGAGCACTATCAATTTGCCAGTTAGCTCCAAAACAAGTGTACTTTGAAACAGCCAGCAGAGGGCTCGGTGAGCTGTGGTTACACAATTGTTCAAGTAGGCAGTGTTCTGTGAGGTTCATTTTGGCCTTGTTCATAGCCACAGCAAGTCAGAAGGGAGAAGGCAAGGCTGAAACGTGAACAGTACAAATGGAAATAAATCCACTTCAAAGGAACTGAGGTGCAAGAAGGTATAGCTTATCATTCTGCATGATCAGAAGGAACATGGAGGGTAATTTTTTAACTGGGGCCTAGTTTAAGGCAGCTAATACCTAGGGCCACCAAGAGACAAAGCCGGGCCCGGGACAAGCAGTCTTAGGATGCCCCCTGCCGCCGCATTCTCTGTAAGCAGTAGAGCAAAATACAAGATCACTTTCTACCGCAAAACAAAACCCACAATTAAATTATCTGGATACCCATGAAAAGTTTAAAACTTGTGGGATAACAATGTCTCCAGCCTACTTATTAGTGGAATATAACCACAGAGGCATGATATGGTCGCATTTTCAATACGGTAATACTAGAACCCAGCTAAGGAACAGGTTATTTTGAGTTAGTCTTCACGGGACCAAACTTGCTTTCATTGTGCCATCCCCATCCAGCTGGATAGGCAGTGACTTAAAAGGCGGAAGATAAAGGATTTTTTTTTAAATATTTATATCCCACATTATCCCAAGCATACTCAGGTTCAATGTACTACTACTACTATTTAGCATTTCTATAGCGCTACAAGGCGTACGCAGCGCTGCACAAACATAGAAGAAAGACAGTCCCTGCTCAAAGAGCTTACAATCTAATAGACAAAAATAAAGTAAGCAAATCAAATCAATTAATGTGTACAGGAAGGAGGAGAGGAGGGTAAGTGGAGGCAAGTGGTTACGAGTCAAAAGCAATGTTAAAGAGGTGGGCTTTCAGTCTAGATTTAAAGGTGGCCAAGGATGGGGCAAGACGTAGGGGCTCAGGAAGTTTATTCCAGGCGTAGGGTGCAGCGAGACAGAAGGCGCGAAGTCTGGAGTTGGCAGTAGTGGAGAAGGGAACACTTCAATGTGACTTACTTTTGAAAATACAGCAAGACAGAATAATAGAATTCAGTTATATTATGGGATCAAATAGATGGATGTGTCTGAAGCATGTACCAAAGTAACCTTTCCCCTGTGAACAGCAAAGACTGTTACCCACAGTGAGAGGGGGACACTGGGCCTTTTTCCACACATAAACAGCCCTGACCCTTTGTGAATGGCCTTTGCATGGGACACATCAGGCCATTTCTAAAAATAGGGAAAGGTTATTCATATGTTTGTAAGAGTAGATACAGTAAGCAAGAGAGTTAATTCAAGCGTGCGTTCCTATTTTGCCCACAGGGGAAAAAAGTTTTTTTTAAATGTCAAAATCTCTCCTTTAGGAAGTAATGGAAGAACCACTGCAGCAGCGATGTTCCAGCTCAGACTTGTGTCACCTTCACTTCAAAGATGTAGTTGCGCCTTAAGCGTTTGAGGGGGTCCTTTTACTAAGGTGCGCTGAAAAATGGCTTGCGGTAGTGTGGGCATGGGTTTTGGGCCCGCGCCAATCCATTTTTCAGCATGCCTGTGAAAAAGGCCCTTTTTTTGCCAAAAATGGACGTGCGGCAAAATCAAAATTGCCGCACGTCCATTTTGGGTCCAAGAGCTTACCGCCAGCCGTTGACCTAGCAGTAAAGAATACGGGCGGTAATGACCTACACACGTCAAATGCAACTTGGCGCTGTCCGTTACGCATGTCCAAAAAAATATTTTTTTTCAGCTGCGCGTATCGCACGCGTGCCAAAAATGAAATCACCACAACAGCCACACGGTAGTCAGGTGGTAACTCCATTTTGGCGCATGTTGGGTGCACGTAGATGCTTTCGTGGCTTAGTAAAAGGGGCCCTGAGTGAATAAAATGCGCATACGTAATTGGGTGGCTGACTGTAGTGAACCAAGATGGTATTAATAGGTAGAAACAGGTGACCCACTCCAGTTACTAGCACAATAGAGAACACATGGCAACTCTGAATGGTTTGTTAAGTTCGTGACAAATATTTTTGTTTTCTCTCTCTCAATTAGCAGGTTTCTATAAGCTTTCATTTGCCAGTGAGCTAGTTGGTGTTCGTATTACAAAGCACAGGGGAAACAGAGAAGTGTATCTATGGTGTCAGTTGTAAAGAGTGTAATGTTTATTTTCAAAGCATTTCTACATATGAAAAACATGGACATAAATAAGGGGCTGGGAGCTCCTGGCTCCATTAGGAGATTATAGACCCCCTCTGACAGCCCCCTGCAGGTACATATCCAGTGTCCACCACAGGTACCACAACACCATGTAATATATTAATGATTAGAGCTCTTTGCTAGTTAAGAATTCATAACACGACCGGTGTAAAATGTCAATAGGTCACTTGTTTCCACCTGTAAGGTAATGTTCACCTAAGATAAAGAGAGTAATGGTTAAATTCCAGACTGCAGAAAAGATTTGCCTGAGAGGGACCAGGGCAGTGCAACCAAGACGATCTTTCTGTGGCTGTGTTTCTTCTACCGCCTCTTCCTTCCCACCAGTTTTGCAGGAACTTCCACCGTAGAGGAACCCCTCATCTCACTCTCTGGAGGCTCAGTGGAGTCATGCTGACCTGCACTGCTGTGGTTGGCTTGATCTTGGCTCCCATGGGTTGGGTCCTTCTTTTGGCAGCCACAGTCTCACCACACTGGCGTGAGTTCTATGCACGACCTGGCTACTCTTCAGATGTATCCTTCTTTGATGGTCTTTGGGAGTCCTGTACTGAGGTGAACCATTTGCTAGACGGACGACGTCAACTATGTCAGGCCATCCCTGAAGAAGTCGCTGTATCCTGGTTCATGCACATGCTCAGATCACTGACTGTGTTGTCTCTACTGGGAGGGCTCCTGGGTTATTGGATAGCTAATCTGGGGATCCACTGGTGGACCGATCCCCCCAAGCCTAGTCCAAATGTCATTGGTGTGGCAGGCCTCATACTGATCCTCTGTGGGGGAGCATATTTGGGAGCTGTATCCTACATGACTCACCAACATCTGGAGAACCTCAAGAGCTCCCAGGTGCCAAATCAGGAGAAGTTCCAGCTGGGGACATGTCTCTACCTTGGCTGGGCTGGAGGGACAACAAAACTTCTGTCAGGGGTGGCTTTCACCCTCTGCTTCAACAAGCAAAAGCAGAGAGGTGCTCCAGGGGTCCCTGATGCCCCCTATGAAGTAGATTATTGAGGAGAAGAAATGAGAATAAATCAAGTGGAGATAACAAGGCCTAGCAGGTTGGTTGTTTCGTTAAGATTTTGTGTACTTATTGCTTTCTTATCTTTATTCGTTAACACCATTAAAGTTTATCAGTTTCAAAACAAGATTTTCTAAAACCCTTAAATGCACCAGTATATCAGCTGCCAGTGTTTTGCATATTAGTAGATATGTTTCCTAGTGATATGTTACTAGTTTTGAAATAACATGGTTAGCGCCAAAAGTGACCTGATCAAGAGTGGGATGGTGTATCGTTACTTGATCCAGCCACAATGCTAGTGCCAAACTGGAAAGACAGTTTTCTATAAAATATGTATTTTTGAAATGCACCTTTGATCGGATTTTCAGTTTTGACTATACATTAGTGAAAAGATCTGGAAGCGGACGGTGCAATCAATAGCATAGAAGCAGGGCTGGTCCTGACTCATTACTGAGCAACATGTGTCTGACAAGGTTCCTTTAATTATTGAGACAAAACGGCATCAGCTCTGAGCTGAGCTACCCCACCTGCCTCCAGATATTATGGCAAAGACAAAATAGGTTTGTCTATTGAGGAGAGTGGGCTGGCTGACATTATGTGAATGTTACCCTCTTCCACTCACCAGCAGATGCCGTGCTAGAGAGGCTGCTGTAAGGAGTATCATCGTGTTCCTGTTTTTGATTGGTTTTAATCATCTTAATCGTCAAAGGTCTCTCAGAGGCATTACCATATCCACAATTCCAGGAATAACATGTATAGAATGTTTGTACATTTGGGAAGCTCGCCAGGTGCCCTTGGCCTGGATTGGCCGCTGTCGTGGACAGGATGCTGGGCTCGATGGACCCTTGGTCTTTTCCCAGTGTGGCATTACTTATGTACTTATGTCCTCTACTTGGCTCCCTTTTATTACATAGAGCAGTGATTTAACCTATTGTGATGTCATAGTGGCTCATTCCACCAATAAGAGCCAACCTCATTAGTGATGTCACAATGGCTTGATTGTATAGAATGTTTGTACGTTTGGGAAGCTTGCCAGGTGCCCTTGGCCTGGATTGGCCGCTGTTGTGGACAGGATGCTGGGCTCGATGGACCTTTGGTCTTTTCCCAGTGTGGCATTACTTATGTACTTATCCTCCTTTTCTTTCCTTCCTCTTAACAAGGACTAATAGACCCATGAAGAAAGTGCTGTCTTTATATTATCTATAAGACCATGCCATGCCTTCACCTAATACCCTCATGTCAGAATAAAGAGTCAGAAGCATAATGGAACCTCCAATTCCTAGCTCAGGTCTTCCACATTCTCTGGCCCCACTGCTCAAAGCTCCGGCACTAAAGCGAACAACACCCACCCCATAGGGCAGGAATAATGTAGAAACGTAGACTCCAATGCTCAGAGCTAATGGAATTCAAATTATATGAGCACTATGAAACTGAAAGTAAGGGTATGGTTACCATATTTTGTCCCCCAAAAAGGAGGACACATACCCCGCCCCCACCACACACCCTACCCCGCCCCCCTTTCACGCCTTCGCTCAACCCGTCACATTTTCCCCTCCACCCTGTCGCACACCCCGTCACCACCCCCCCCCCTCCCCTTACCTTACTACTGCCCTGGTGGTCTAGTGACCTCGTCGGGGCAGGAAAGAGCCCCCTCTTTCCTGCCCGGAGCGCTGCCCTGCATGCATCCTTCCTGTTGGTGATCTCGGCGCCGATTCAAAATGGCCACTGAGAGTTGAAGTCTCGCGAGATCACTTCAACTCTCGGTGGCCATTTTGAATCGGTGCCGAGATCACTAACAGGAAGGACGCATGCAGGGCAGCGCTCCGGGCAGGAAAGAGGGGCTCTTTCCTGCCCCGAAGGCAGAAGAGGTCACTAGACCACCAGGGCAGTAGTAAGTAAGGGGAGGGGAGGCTAGCAATCTGCCCATTTGTCCAGATTTCTGGACAAACGGGCAGGCTGGCAAAACCCGCCCGGTTGCCCGGACAAGCCCTCAAAAAGAGGACACGTCCGGGTAAATCCGGACATATGGTAACCCTAAGTAAGTGGGAGAAATATGCCTGGCACATGCGCACAAGAGTTTCATGGTAAGCAAGTCTCTTGTGTGCATGCACCAGGCCAACCCGGAAGTGAAGCACACATAGTAACATAGTAGATGACGGCAGAAAAAGACCTGCACGGGCCATCCAGTCTGCCCAACACATTGGTGTTGTTTTTCTGCACCTTTAAATGTAAGCTTTTCTAATTTTTTTTTTCACTTGAAAGACTTATATTTAATTGCAGAAAACAGACGCCAACATGTGCTTTCACTTTCGGGTTTGCTCGGACTCACATACATTTGATTTCTAAGTGCCAGTTCTTAGAGGCTTGCACAGGCTTTCTCCTGCTTCCAAAACAAAACAAAACTGGAAAATCTTAAGCAGAAAAATCATAAGATATCCTCTCTTGAAACCCACCAATGCCAGTTCTGAGCAGGGTTTGTGCGCTGTTCTCTCAGCATTTGGAGAGAATAGTAAATGACCTCATCAACATCCATTTGCATATATTTAAATACAAATTGCGGTCATCTCTGGCGTGTGTATTGTTTCCTGTGCTAAATCCTTCTGAACATTCTGCACAGGTTAGCGCCGGCAGCAGTCCAGCGCTAATCCGCTGAGCATCGGGGCCTCTGTCAGATACTGTAAGAGCAATTTTCACAGTCCCCTCTGCAGTGGTGCTTAAAAAATATATAAATAACTTAGGTGAAAACATACAAAGCTTGTGATGTGAATTTATTTATTTTGTACAGCAAGATGTATTTTTTGCATAAGGATGATATTTTAAATTACTGTAAGCAGGACTTCTGCAGGGTGACAGCAGATAGTAGACTGGTCCATCCTTCTGTCCCTTGTTTTAAATTCTCTATCAGGATAAATATATTGTCATGCCAACAAAGTTATCTTGATCTAAGCTCACAACCAGCAATCTGATCTTATCAAGTTATGTAATTAACTGTGTGAGAAATTTAAAAATAATATTCAAACAGTATTTTTAAAAACTTGACCCACCATGGATATTAATAATTACCTTGTGTACTTGTGAAATATTAACTGACTGGCAGATGCATCAAACAAGCCATCTAGAATGTAAAAAAGTGGAAGACAGTGAAAGATTCTTTCCCTCACCAAGAAATGTAACAAATAAACATGTTTTTAACCTCATGCTGTCTCCTCTTCCTCATTGTACTAGGGTCAGCCCAACCATTATGCATGAATAGGCAGTTGCCTAGGGCAGTGGCTTCAAGGCAGGAAAGAGCAACAAATAACCATCAGCAAATCATTTAACCTATATTTTCGTTTAGCCTAGTGGTTAAGGCAGCGGACCTTGATCCTGGGACACTGGGTTCGATTCCAACTGCAGCTCCTTGTGACTCTGGGCAAGTCACTTAACCCTCCATTGCCCCAGGTACAAAATAAGTACCTGAATATATGTAAACCACTTTGAATGTAGTTGCAAAATCCACAGAGAGGTGGTAGATCAAGTCCCTTTCCCTTTTTAAGGCTTTTTTTTGTGTGATGACTATCAAAAATCTTGGGGGAGACTGATATTTTGCCTAGAGTGCCCTGCTACTTTTGCACCAGCTCTGCAGGATATCAGTGGAGAAGACAGCCTGACCCCCACCATCCAGAGCACCCGATAATAGATTCCATCACTGGAAATGAATTGTTTTAGTCTTTCCTGATTACCTAAGTTTGCGTAGTTCTCAGAGCTATTTTTCAGGGGGTACTTGGGAGTACCGAGTACCAGTTGCATAGCCACAGGTGGGGCGGGGCCTGCCCACCCAACAGTAGCACACGTTTAGCGGTAGCTAGTGGGGATCCCAAGGTCTGCCAGCTGAAGACTTCCCCCTGATGGTAACGAAAATGCTACTCTCCACAATACCAGCCTCTGCACATGCTCAGTTTTCAGCGCATGCCTGCAGAAGACTATCAAGGTGGAAAGAAGTGTTTTCCCGCCAACTGAGATACTTGCTTTGGGGGGGGGGGGGGGGGGGTAGAACACTTGGTGCCCATCCATTTCTTGCCTAGGCCCACCCAAAATCTGTTGTCTGGCTACGGCCCTATTCCATTGTCTGCTAAAATTGACCCATGGACCCCAAGTTTTAATGAAAGAGCTCAGGCTCTATACACCAATTCTGCCTTGTCGTAGATTCTGTGACTGCTTGCACGGGGCCTGGCTATTGTGGGGTGGGTCCCTCAGTGATCATCCCACCCCTGAAGGGTGGCCTAGCATTTGAGTACCGGCACCTTTTTTGCTAGAAAAACACACTGTGTATAACACACAAATCAGGACAACTAAACAGAATATACAGCTTCAAGGAAAGTTGCATTGCCCCTAGCCAGGGCTTTTTTTGAGGGGGTACTCGGGGGTACTGAGTACTGGCACCTTTTCCATTCTCTGCTACAATTGACCCATGAACCCCAAGTTTTAATGAAAGAGCTCAGGCTCTACACACCAATTCTGCCTTGTCGTAGATTCTGTGACTGGTTGCAGGGGGCCTGGCTGTTGTGGGGGTGGGTCCCTCAGTGATCACCTCACCCCTGAAGGGTGGCCTAGCATTTGAATGCCGGCTCCTTTTTTGCTAGAAAAAAAAACGCACTGGCATTTCTAAACATTGCATACAGCTAAAGAAAAGCCAGCGACCGGCACACTGTGACAGCTCCAGTTCACTGATGAAAAGAAGTGAAAAACCCAATTTGCACACAAAGGGTAAAAAGATGTTAAAAGCACATCCACGGGTATTAACTGCATTTTCACAAAAATATTGCAGTATATTTGTATCATCAGTTTTTCTCTGTCCACCCCTCACCCCCCCCCCCCCCCCGAGACTCCAAGAAGTGTCACAGAGATACAAGAATGTCCCATGCTTCTCAAAAGAGGTTCTCTGACCCAAGAGATCCCCCAGCCTCTGGACACCTGCGAAGTCTCGCTGTTCACAGAACCCTAACCAGCGGTTTCTTCCTCAGTTCTGCCCAGAGGCATTTTCACGGGCTTTGCGGATGTGACCCCAGGATCTCTTCATCACTGGAGTCAGGCTCCACACTTTGAGTCAGTCCCGGGTATTGAACCCAGAGGTCTTGGATTTCTTTGTACAGTTCCTGATGCTCCAGTTTCCATTTCTTGAATGTCTCCGAGGTCAAATCTGGGTTGTCCAGAACCTGGTTCAGGACTTGGAGCTCAGAGAGTTTAGCCTGAAACCAAAGAAAGAGAAACAGAAGGTGAAGCAGGATACTGGGCTGGATGGACCATTGGTCTAACCCGATACGGCTATTCATATGTTCTTATGGATCGCCCCCAGACTGCCTCTAACCTAGCCAGTTAGGGAATGGCTGGTTCACAGAAATATTCAGTGACAATGCAGTGCTTCTTCTTTCCTCTCTCTATACTTATTCCCTTGGTGCTCTGATATCCTTCCAGGGTTTTCAGTATCATCTTTACACTAATGACTCCCAGATCTACCTCTCCACACCAGAAACTTGAGCAGGAATCCAGGCCCAAGTTTCAGTCCGTCTGTCTGACACGGCTGCCTGGATGTCTCACCACCATCTGAAACTGAACACGGCCAAGACTGAGCTTATCTTTCCCCCTAAACCCACCCCTCCTCTTCCCCCATTCTCTGCTTCTGTGGATAACACTCTCATCCCCCCCTATCTTGTTAGATTGTAATCTTTGGGTCATCTTTGATTCCTCTCTCTTTCTCTGCACAAATCCAACAGACTGCTAAAACTTGTCATTTCTTTCTCTCCAACATCACCAAAATTTGTCCCTTCCTTTCTGAGCACACTACCAAAATCCTTATCCACACTCTTATCCCCTCATGGTTAGACTACTGCAACTTACTTCTTACGGGTCTCCCACTAAACCATCTCTCTCCCCTTTGATTTGTTCAAAACTCTACTGCACGACTTATATTCCACCAGTGTCACTAGGCTCACCTTAGCCCTCTCCTCAAGTCACTTCATTGGCTCCCTCTTCAGCTCCTCAGTACCTCTCCACTCTTACCTATCTCTAAACTTCTCCCCAGGCGCTCTGGTAAGTCCCTGTTATCCGTACCCTTTTCCTCCACTGCCAACTCCAGAACTCCGTTCCTTTTATCTTGCTGCACCATATGCCTGGAATAGACTTCCTGAGTCAGTATATCAAGCTCCGTTTCTGGCCGTCTTCAAATCTAGGCTAAAAGCCCACCTTTTTGAGGCTGCTTTTAACTCAGTGCCCATGTCTGTGTTATCATTCCCACTTTAAAAGTAATTCCCTAATCCCTTATTTGTCCTGTTTGTCTGTCTTGAATAGATTGTAAGCTCCGTCTCGCAGGGACTGTCTCATACGTGTTTTGTGTACAGCGCTGCGTACATCTAGTAACACTGTAGAAATGATAAGTAGTAGTTGTAATAATAGTAGATTATCGGCAGCTGGTCAGCTCAGCAGGGTTTAAATATATTGACCCCTGCGTTTTTAATTTTGCTCAGAGGGAGGATGAAGTTCCAGAAGTGGGGCAGAATCTGCCGGGCCATGTGAGTTGGAGGCACAAGAAGCAATGTGTGTGTGTTTGCGGGTGTGGGGGGATTGGATTGCCCCCCCCCCCCCCCCAAAAAAAAAGCAAAGCTGCTGTTTCTGCCCATACATACCTTGAGTGTGCTCTGCATGGCCCGCACCGCATGCACCTTCTCATTGATCTGTGGGTTCTTGTTGCGTTTAACAAAGGACTTGCGATACTGCTCTCTGGTGAGAAGCTGCTCCGTCCCAATGAGAGAAACCCCGCCCTGTTTCAGACACTTGATCAGGGCCTCAATGCCGTCATCATCCTCAGCATCTGTACAGTGGCAGCCACAACCACAGAATCAGAAAGGACAGGTCAGTAAGCGTCCTACTAACCTTCAGAAAAATCCATCTGATAAAAGGACTGTAAGTATAACTACAGCAGAGAAGGACTGGGGGGGCAGGGGTGTAGCCAAACACCCGCTTTTGGGTGGGCCTGCGCCCAAGATGGATGGGCAGAAGCACTCCGCCTTGTCCCACAAGTGATTTGGTCTCTCCCTCTCTCGCCTGCATCCATATGGTCTCTCAAAACATCCCCCCTCCCCCAAATACCTTTTAAATAGCAGATTTTCACCAGCAGTGAGGAGCAACTAATACACACTGCTCATGTTGGCCCCACAGCCTTCCCTCTGATGCAATATCCTGTTTCCGCATAGGTGGGAATGCATCAGAGGGAAGGCTGTGGGGCTGGTGCAAGCAGTATGTATCAGCCGCTGCTCGCTGCAGGCGAATATCTGCTATTTACAAGGTATGCAGGAGGGACAGTTGTTGGGAGTTTTTGACTGGTGGGGCTTGGTGATCCCTGCCAGTCACATCATAGGTGTGCTACTACTGGGTGGGCCTGAGCCCCAAAGTGGGTGGGCGGGAAGCACTGATTTTTATTTTTTTTTTAGCGACCAATGCTCAACACTAATAGCATGCAAATTATATGGTAGTGTTGAGCATTGGCGATTTTTGTTAGTTTTGCTAGAAGACCAAGTGTGGTTATTAATCTGTTTTTATTGTGTATGTGAAAACTGTAAACTGCCTAGAAAGTTTGAATACGTGGTATAGACACTGTGTAATAAAGAAATACAGGGCTCGAAACTTCCTGGTTGGTAGACCCAGCTCTTGTGTGCATGTCCAGCGAAGGGGAGGGGAAGCAAGAAAACCTTTCCGGAGTGGCTGAAAATAGAAAGCGATGGGGTAAGTGTGTGGGGGGAGAGAAGAAGCTGCCGCCTGAGGAGAAGTTGGAAGGCAGACATGGCTGAAACCGTCGCCCTGCCCTAACAACTAAAATCTACCTACAGCTTAGTCCTTAGGGATGGGAGTTTCCATGCACAGAATTGTTAGTGAGCTCATTAGCATAAGACTTTTGGTCACTGCTTCCGTGCACGATAAAGCAGTGATCAAAAGCTTCCGTGCATTAGCAACAATAAAACGTTTCATTTAGACTGTATAAAACCAGACTAAATGAAACATTGCAAGCCCGGTTTGCTTTCAGCATGGCGCTCTGAGTGACCAAGCATGGGAAAGGGAGGAGGGCAATGAGTTGAATATAGGAAGGGGGGGAAGGGGGGGAAGGGGAGGAGGGGTCCAGTGTGAAGTCTGAGAGGAGTTTTCCTTTACCTGCCGGTACTTTCTGCTCAGCTGCAACCCTGTCATCTGCTCTTCGAGTGGCGATGGGGCTGCTGTAGGGGGTGCTCAGTTTGCTCTCAGAGTTTGTTCCTTTTACAGCGTGTGAAAGATGAAGCAACCTCTCCTGGCCCTGTTAGGAAACAACCGCACATGAAAGGCTGATCTTAGGGACTGAACATCACTTTCCTGCCTCCAGCCTCCTTTGTCCATTCCGCATTCCAGAAGCATCTGGGCAGGGAAAGGAATCAGCGAGGTAATCTCTCACCTCCTCAAAACCCTGCCGCACAGTTTCATCCTCAGGGTCCTCAGCCTCAGTCTCACTGTAACAATCTGTGAGGGATGAAAAAGAAAACATATCTGACCTCAGAGTCAGTAGCTCCTTGAGGCCCCCATATGCTGTGACGCAGGGAGAGGGTAGAAGCAGAATATAGGTGCAGCCCCTATATGTGAACACATCAGGGTCTCCGTGTTTCCTTGCACGTACACATTAGGCTTCTAATGCTCCCCCATGCATGCACGCTCGTGGTCTCAGTGGGTCTGATATTCAGACCGCAGGAGGTAGCTGGGCTGCCTTCCGTGGTCAGAGCTGAGCTCGGACATTCAATGCCTGGCCATTTCTGGTTCATTTTTGGCCAAGGCGATATTCAACACTGGCCGGTTACATTTGAACTGGCCAAAGATATTCCACCTATTCACACAGCCACATGTGGCTGCTTAACTGGCAATAAATATCCCTGGCTAGCTGGTTATATCACGTGATATAACCAGCTAGCCCCTGACCGGGGATATTCAGTGGGAGATAGTCGGCTAAGTATGGTTCTGAATAATGAGGAGAGTGCTTTTTGAAATCCGGTTTTAATTATTTATTGTAAGCCACCTTGATTTTATAATTTGACAGGTGGTTTACCAAATGATGCTAAATACATTTATTTGTTACATTTGTATCCCACATTTTCCCACCTATTTGTAGGCTCAATGTGGCTTACATAGGACCAGAGAGGCATTTGCAGACTCCGGTGTAAACAAATACAAAGTGATATTGTGGTAAGATAAAGTTCATGTGACACAGCCACATTAGGGAATTCGTACAACGGAAGAGTTGTGTTCTGTCCATTACGTACATACATAAATAAAATAATGTTGGCGACAATGTAGCACATTGTCTTCTCACCTTCTTCCCCAGTATGAAGCTGTTTAGCTTGTGTTATGTGTTTTCTTATTGACGCGATCAAATTCATTACCCATCTGGAAAAGAAACAGCACTCGTTTCTGCATTAAACCACAGAATCAATTGCTCCTAACCTTGTTCCCCTCTCTCTGAGGAGAAGTTTATTGTTGGCGGGCGCCAGCTCGAGTCTTGACCACAGCATAAAGCCCAGAGACGTCCAAAAGGTCTGCTGTGAAGACTTTCTCTGTCAATGTGGAAGACTGGACAGAGTCTCAAATTCTAGCCATTATACTGCATAGAGAGCTGGCATTCCCCAGAACCAGACTGAAGTGCCCCTTTTCCACTCTAACCTTCAAGAACACGGCCAAGAGAATATTCCACCCTTCTCCCCTTCCCCAAGTGCAGACAGGGCAGCTGCAGGGTAAGAATGGATCTAGAGGTTTGCCAACCCCAGTTAAACTTACTTGCTCATATCAGACAGACTCTCGGCTGCAAACACGAAGGGTTTGTACTTCTGATGGCTGAGCTGGAATTCACTGAAACAGAGTGAAGGCCGGTGAAGTCACATCCAACAATACCCTCTTCCCTTTACCCAAGTTTCCTTGACATGTCATGATCCAGACATGACATGAAGCATTACAACATCTGACTGAAACTATGGTCTCCAACGGGTTCATGCAGGGAGAGAATGGGAAAACCGAAGCTGAATGCAGGACTTGAGTCTAGGAAGGTATGAGACTCAGAGAAGGATAGTACCCAGAATGAGCCCTGATCTTTCCCATGACAGAACAATTGGGGGGGAGGGGGGGGGGGAGGAGCAGAAGCGTAGCGAAGTTTTGCCACCAGGGGGAGCACACCTATTGTAAAACAGGCTCCAGTGCAAGGCTGAACGGCCAATCCACATAGGTGCCATTTCATTCAAAATCCATTTGGGGGAGCTACTGCTCCCCTTGCACCCCACCTGGCTATGCCTCTGGGGAGGAGTCTCATCAAGATCTTGAAGAGCAGAATGGTGCTGATCTCGCTACGATTCCTGGCTTGACTGAATTCCCATGAAAGATGTAATAGAACAAACTGACAGACTGGAGATGCCAAATCATCAGGACCAGCGTGGCTTAACTTACATCCTTATGCTCTTATGAGGTCAGACATCAGGGGTGGGGCTACTGCAGCAGTGCACAGCCCTTGGAAACATGAGGCCAGAGGGTTTCTCCGATTCCCTTCCCCTAGCTGAATGCAATCCGTAAAATATACTTCCCCATATCATGCACCCCTGCAATACGCAGCCTGCAACATATACCCCACCAGGGCCGGTCTTAGGCAGGGGCGGTCGCACAGGGCCCCGCATCTCTGGAACATCTGTCCTTCTGTCTCGGAACACCTCCCTGCTCCGTATCTTAATGTGCAGCCACATTTCAGTAGAGAACATCAGGCAGCGGCAGCGATTTTCCTATCCCGTCAGCTGCCGAGCCCAAAGCCTCCTCGCTGGTGCGTCCCACCCTCTTTTAATGTCACTTCCTGCGTCCGCAAGGGCAGGATGCAGCAGAGAAAAGGCTCTGGGCTCGGCAGCTGACGGGATATGAAAATCGCTGTCTGCTGCTCTCTACTGAAACGTGGTGGATGCACATCAAGGTACGGGGTGAGGTGGGCTTCCGAGAGCTCTAAACCTCCTTTTAAAAACTCTGATAAATTATGGATGGCTTATGGTGGCGGGCCCCATTGAACTGGTCTGCGCAGGGCCCTGCAATTGCTAGGACTGGCCCTGTACCCCACAACTGTGCAGCGTGCAGCTTCCAATAGTCTTACAGCCCCTGCAGCACGCAGTCCCAGCCATGCAACCCTGCTGAGGGTGAGTTCATCGCAGTGCATGCACTATGTAAATCTTTTGCAAGTTTTCATTCATCTACATCCCAGATTACTCACTACTTCTTCTTGGGCTCTCTGCTGCTTTCCAGTTTATAAGATGAAACCTTTATCAATCCAATTGCTTTTTCATCCTGGACAAAGAATACAATGAATAAAGCCCAGAGATTAAGAAAACATAGTATTTAGCTTTTTCCTTCTTACTCTCCAGCGAGAGATCTTGCCCCCCTCCCACCGTAAAGGTGGACCCCTGTTCTGACAGGACAAGGCCCCCCCCCCCTCCCCCATATCACATACTCACGTTTGGATTATTATACCAGTACAGTGAGTGACCCTTCAGGACAAACCAAAAGCGCTTCCATTTTTGGGACATGAAGCCCGGATGATCCTTCTTTTTCAAGAGCCAGCCATCACAGTCCGCCTGACCCAATTCACGGCAAGAGACTCGACGCCGGCTCAGCCTGGTAGCCACCCCTAAGGAGGGAAAAGTAAAGCCTGGTCTGAGAGAGGGATTTTAAAGGACTGGGGCTGTAGCGGAGCTTCCAGGGTATCAGGGTTTCCTGTGACTGTGTTAGCCAAGTATTGTGGCCTGGCACTACACACCATGCATGTGCCACACGTGAATACCATTACGTTGTCTGGCCACACCCTGAACATGCTTAATCTCCTGCCACGGCTCCAGGACAAACTGGGGCATCCTGGTCCAGCAAAGCAAACAGGATCAAGGGCCGCCTCGCTCACCTTTCTGTCTGGCTTTACTTCGGGCTTTTTCCTGTGTAATAAGAGAGAGAAAGCATTGGATCAGATCTGCAGATACAGATGAGGACCTGCAATAAACTGCAGGGACTGACAGCAGAGCATCAGTGTGCTACTCACTGCAAGTGTATCATGCAAACAATGTACACAACAGCAGCATACAGTACGTGCACTACAGCGATATACAGCTTTTGTGATGGAAGCAGGGCTTTTTTTGAGGGGGTACTGAGTACCGGCATCTTTTCCATTGTCTGCTAAAATTGACCCATGGACCCCAAGTTTTAATGAAAGAGCTCAGGGTCTACACAACCATTCTGCCTTGTCATAGATTCTATGACTGGTTGCAGGGGGCCTGGCTATTGTGGAGTGGGGCCCATCAGTGATCATCCCATCCGTAAAGGGTGGCCTGGCATTTGAGTACTGGCACCTTTTTCGATATTAAAAAAAATGCACTGGATGGAAGAGACCCAAAGCAAGATGCTGCCTGAGGCAGGCTTGCATGCCGCGTGTCCCCTCCCCCCCCCCCCCCCCCCCCCCCCCGGTGTTTTACCTGGTCACGGTGACTTTCCAAACCCGGCAGTGGCAACGATTCCCATAAGCTGCTCCACCTCTTCCCTTTACTGCGGCTGCCTGAGTGAAACAGGAAGTTACTTCAGGCGGCCGCAGTAAAGGGAAGAAGCAGGTGCCAGCGGCGGCAGGGCAACGTATGGGAATGGCTGCTGCTACTGCTGGGTCTGGAACATCACCGTGACCAGTTAAATGCCGCGAAGCCACCCCCCCTCCCCCGAGATGCCGCTCCTAAAGAGTGCCGCCTGAGGCCTCCGCCTCCCCTGTTTGGCACATGAAGAAAAGCACAGGGCACCTGGTTTGCATAACACCATAAGTTGTTTAAAGACTTTAACTTGTTACCAAATGCATGGTGACACTTTAATTGTGGAATTTAGCTGCTGTAGTTTAGCAGTCCAGTGGGCCAATGACTGAAAGCAAACGCGAGAGCTAGAGGCTGGACTAGCGCCCTCGCTTGCCTGCGCCACGTGATCAGAGGGTTCTGCATAGGAAACAATACTGTGCAAATAACATGTTAATGTAGTCCATGCCATTTTGCATTCCTACCCTGTGATCAGAGGGCACAGTAGGTGGACTGGGACATCAGCCAATGAAAAAGGTGCTCCTCTGCCATTGGCCACTGCCCAGATATGCAAATAAGCTGTTTGTGCCAATTTGGACTGATGATGTGAAACATTCCCACAACACCTAAAAGCCTTTTAGGATAAATCTCAATATGTCAGCAAGAAAATGAGGAGGGTGATTAACAGGTAACACTGAATGATTTTTCAAAACAATTTTCAAAGCCATTTAGCTGGGTAAAACTAGGATTTTCCCCGGTAAATGGGTCTGTCTGAAAACGGTACACAATGAACCTGATTTTAGAATCAGATATCAACGTGAGAAGCCCAAAAAAGTGCCCAAATTATGAAAAGCATACGTGGCATCCAAAATGATATAACTAATTGGAAAAGCACAATATCAAAACTTACTACTCCCTTTCCCACCCTTTCTCAATGACAGTTGGACCATCAGACGGTGGATTCAGTAATATAGTTTTTAGCTGAATATACACCCAATTCCTCATAGGTCCATTAACATTATTTTTCACGTTTTTTTCAATTTTCAAATTTCTCCAACACCATTTTTAAATGCGATAACGGCACAGCGCTCATCTTAGAAAGCTTGATCAGGTTATTGAAACATGACCATCTCGGGAGGTTTCCTGAAGGCAAATCTCTGAATGAGTTTTCTAATATGAGGGCTATGCCACTATTTGATAATCCGAAGAAAACTATCAAGAATTGGGTGTATATTCAGCAAGGAAAGGGAAAGAAGATGGGATTTGATATACCACCTTTCTGTGGTTACAATCAAAGTGGTTTATTGGGCAATGGAGGGTTATGTGACTTGTCCGTGGTCACCAGAAGCCGAAGCGGAAATTGAACCCAGTTGCCCTGGTTCTCAGGCTGCTTCATGAACCATTAGGCTACTCCTCTACTCTCACAAAATATATTTATTTATTAGGATTTATTTACCGCCTTTTTGAAGGAATTCACTCAAGGTGGTGTACAGTAAGAATAGATCAAACATGAGCAATAGACAATTACAGCAGTAAAAATATTCAAATAACAATACAAAGTATGGCATAGTTACTACTTACAATGTTGATTCCTGAATCTCCACTATCCTAGCTGCAAAGGGGTAAAATATAAATTACCATATGCATCCAGCTTCCCCTACACAAGCACGCAGCTATGGAATACACTACCTCTTGCCGTGAGAAAACTCCGCGACCTAACTAACTTTCAGAGATCACTGAAGACCAACCTGTTCAATAAGGCATACCACAACGATATAGCCTAACTACCAGACAACGAATCTCAAGCCTGAACTAGATAAAACCCAACTCTCTATACTTGTCCACCAAAGTTTACTCTACCACGAATGAACTTTAACACACCACCACGCTCTCTAATTCCGAATATGAACTCTTTATACTTGACTGTTTAATCTACTCACGCCAATCATGATCTCTAATGTAATACCACTTGTATCTATCACTCTGGAATTGGCGATCGCCATGATGGAACAATGTAAGCCACATTGAGCCTGCAAATAGGTGGGAAAATGTGGGATACAAATGCAACAAATGGAACATATAGATAGATAAGAGAGTAAGAGGAGCTAGAAAATAAGTGACTAATTTAAGGAGAGTTGCACATGAGGTCAGAGAGATGGTTAACTATTATGTTACGTAGGGTAGGAGTGGATTTAATCAGCTGGAAACGGCTCCTGGCTGGGTAAATGGCCTGTTGGGGCTAACCGGTCATTTTCAGCAGCTCTTAACCGGTTAGTGTCACTGATAATATCTGGTTAGCACCTAACGCTCAACCAGCTGGGGGCAGAGTCAGCATTTGGACAGTTAAGTGATGACATTTAGCACTTGACTTACCAAGGCAAATGTATAAATAGGACCACTTAAAAGTCGGGCCTATGTTTATGTGGTTTGCCATAGTCGGTTAACTGCTGAGTATCTCGCTGTATTAGCTGGCTCTGCAAAGCAGGGACATGGCCCAGCAGTGAATTTCTGGGCATAAGGCCACCAACTGAATATCGACCCTGTTGGACTTTAGAGCTCACAGAACCAAGTATCTAAGGCTTCCTAAACAAATAAAGAATTATTTTTTTTTTTAAGTGCAGCTTGGCTACATTCCCCATGAGCATGGAATCTGGCTGCTTAAAACCAGATAATAATTAATAAGTAAATCAATTTAAAACTTTTATCAAATGTAAAACTCTATGTCTGATCGTCAAGGCCCTGAAAGGAAATGGCCCTGAGTACTTGAAGAACAGGATGACCCTCTACACACCTGCAAGGACACTAAGGTCCTCCCATGGGGTATCCCCAACCACACCCTCTCCAAAAGACATTACAGGATGTGATACCCGCAAGTGAGCCTTCTCCGGAGTAGCCTCCACACTCTGGAATGCCCTGCCTGAAAGGCTCTGCTTAGCACAAGACTATCTGTACTTCAGGAAGCAGGTGAAAGCTTGGCTCTTCAACCAGGCCTTTATTGGAAGAAGTAACTAACTCATTAGTCTCACTCACACATGAGTGACTTGCAGCAGGACATGTTTATCCATTCCTACTGTAGCTGAGATAATATTTAACTATTTCTCTGGCCTCATGTGCAACTTTCTTTAAATCAATCACCTTACACTCTTCCTACTTTCTTACCCTTCTATATGTTATATCTTTGCTTTACCCTTCGCTATCAATTATAATGTTCTATTACGTATTGTGTTGACATTGTAAATAGTATACCATGCCACACTTTGTATTATTTTTGAATATTTTTACGGCTGTAATTGTCTATTGCTCATGCTTGATCTATTCTTACTGTACACCGCCTTGAGTGAATGCCTTCAAAAAGGCAGTAAATAAATCCTAATAAATAAAATAATTTAAAATGAATCAATCATTCGCTTTGAATCTCAACCCACAAGTTATTACAGGGACCATATCACTGTGCTACACTGACATGTATCATACCAGGTCCTCTTGCCTGTCCGTCCCCTCCTTCTTCTGCTCCACTGTCCCCGATCCCTGCTCAGTCCTGTTCTGGAGGCCAGAGGTCCTTGGCTCCTTTCCAGATCTGGGGCTTTCAGGCTCTTCACTCTCAGCATCCCAACTGGCCCCCAGGGAACCTGTAGAGGACGGAATCCGTCAGATTAAACATAGCTCTTCCATACCAGCAAAAATCCCTCTTGTCTGTACAGGTCTTAGAGACAAATATTACACAGGTAGGTGGGTTTTGTCCACTATGGGAAAGTTGCAGGCCTTCTTCAGGAGAAACTGAGTGAAACCAGTGCTTGCATTTAACTCAACACCTGTGATGTATAATGCTGAAATATGCAGTCATTAGTGAAATACAAGTAAATCAACTGTGGTACTGATCATTCTCAGAAATGACCAACAACATTTGGGAGGAAATGCTTCCTTTCACTTTAACTAAGACTAAACTTTCAGTATTGAACATCAGGATATTTAGATCACGTATTAGTGCGTGTGAAAATCAGTGAAAGGAAGGCTGATGAAATTTCTTCAGATAAAGATGTGGCAAATCATTTTATTTATTTATGTGTGCATTATAGTTGATATTTAAATATCTGGAAGCTGCAAGCATGGTGCAGTTAAATATTCCAATGTGAAGGGTAAGAGGGAAGGGAGGTGAGAGTTTTGGAGACAGACTTTATATCTGTTTCTTATTATTTCATTAGTGGATAAAACATATTGGAGCAATTTTCAAACTCTCCCCTTTGGGACTGAGTCCACACTTCCATTTTATGTATGGCTTTGGGGTGGAGGAGTAGCCCAATGGCCAGAGCAGCAGGCTGAGAAACATGGGAGGTTTATGGCTCAAATTCCTCCGATGTTCCCTGTGATCTTGGACAAGACACTTCACTCTGTCGCCTCAGCTGCTCTCCGTGGACAGGAAAATAAATACCCACTGCAATGTGCCTTCAGTCGCTTGTTTTTAATTTGCTTAAGAAGTGAGTTTTTCTCAGCAGTGATTGAGGCTGGCTTCCACTTTTCAAAAGGAAATGAAAATATTTTGTTCTTTTTCAACACAAAATTCAGCAAAACGCATCCCCTTAGGCATGTTTAGCTTGGGGTAGCAAACCATGCACATAAAGTTATATTTTCAAATGCATTTGTGTAGCTTTGTCCCTAGTGCATTCACTGTGCAGCCCCTCACTACCTCTCCACCCTCATCTCTCCCTACACTCCTTCCCAGGAACTCCTTTCACTAGGCAAATCTCTCCTAATTGCACCCTTCTCCTCCATCGCTAACTCCAGACTCCGTTCCTTTTGTCTCGCCGCACCTTCTGCCTGGAATGGGCTTCCTGAGCCGTTACGTCTAGCTCCATCCCTGGCCGCCTTCAAATGCGGGCTAAAGGCCTACCTGTTTGATGCTGCTTTCGACTCCTGACTTGTAACTTTTATCTTATCCTTATGTGTCCTTCTGTCTGTCCTTCCCTTGTCCTTTTTGGCCCTGTCTGTTTGTCCTGATTTAGATTGTAAGCTCTTTCGAACAGGGACTGTCTTTTCTTCATGTTCAATTGTGAAGCGCTGCGTACGACTGGTAGCGCTATAGAAATGATTTGTAGTAGTAGAAGCCTGCCCTTGCAGATCAGCAACGCGGCCGCGCAGGCTTCTGTTTCTGTGAGTCTGACGTCCTGCACGTATGTGCAGGACGTCAGACTCACAGAAACAGAAGCCTGCGCGGCCACGTTGCTGATCTGCAAGGGCAGGCTTCTACATGGAATGTTGCTAGTGGAATAGCAACATTAACATTCCATGTAGAATCTGAAATAGTAGCAACAGAATCTCCAATAGTAGCAACATTCCATTTAGAATCATTCCTATGTGTCCTTCTGTCTGTCCTACCCTTATCCTTATTGGTCCTGTCTGTCTGTCCTGATTTAGATTGTAAGCTCTTTCGAGCAGGGACTGTTTTTTCTTCATGTTCAATTGTGAAGCGCTGCGTACGACTGGTAGCACTATAGAAGTGATTTATCGTAGTAGTAGTATCTCTCTGTCCACATGTAATATAGGGGCACAGTGTACAGTCACATTTGTACCTTCATCAGCAAATTTTCAAAGGAATATGCAAAAGTGTACTGCCTCTTTGAAAATTCACTGCAAATTACACAAGTTCAAAAGTGCTCACCTATGCTTTTACCTACCCAGTATATTCAACATTTCTCCCATTAAAACTATCATACCATCTTTGTGGACGATAGGTAACATATTATTGAGTTTTTTGAATGTATTATTTCTTTGTTGTAAGATTTTGTTATAGTGTATTATCACTCATAAATGTATATGATTGTTAAAAATTAATAAAAGAGAAGTATCAAAAAAAAAAAAAAAAAAAAAAAAACTATCATACCAGCCTTAACAGAAATAGCTGCCTAGTTACTGCTAGACAAAGGAACTGAAGAGGTTTTAAATTCCAACCAGGTGCCTTACAAGGCAGAATGAGGCTGCTGGACAGTTTCAGGACCAATAGGTGCACTAGGAAGTGACGAATGCCAATATTCTGGGGGCAGCAAAAGACAGTGCTGGTCATGTAAATCCCCTCCCTGCTGGTTTCTGCCCTTCCAGGGACCCTTCGCTAGTGTTTACCCTTGTGGCTTGGCTCCCATGGCCGGCAAGAAGAAGGGCAATTAATATTGTTGTTTACTTTTCTGCTTAGGGTTAGTCTCATGGTAATGCGCTGCGAGATCTGACCGCAAGACTGACCCCCCCACCTCATAGCATACCATTAAGCTCCCTTCATCCTGCCAGCCACAGGGCTGGGTTAGGGCCTCCGGTGGCACTGTTCCCTCTAAGCTGAGTGGGAGTTCCTCCAACTGCATTGCTGCCAGTAGGGGGTGGTGTTTTTCAATACTGTGTTTTCAATTACTAGGGTCAGGCAGGTTCCATAGAGTCTTGCAGAGCCTGCCAGCCTGTCCCTCACTATTGAAAAAGTGAGAGTGAAACCGCAACCCCCACTGACAGGACTGAAGGTGGAGGATGCCCGCTCAGCTTAAAGGGAACTCTGGGGGGAGCCAGGCCAAGTTGATAGGTTGCAAGAGGGGCTGAAGCGAGGGATACAGGGCAGGCACAAGATTATACATTTGTCTAGAGCAAGGGTAGGCAACTCCGGTCCTCGAGAGCCGCAGGCAGGTCAGGTTTTCAGGATAGCCTCAATAAATATGCAGGAGATAGTTTTGCATACCATGGAGGAAGTGTATGCAAATCAAGTTCATGCGTATTCATTGTGGATATCCTGAAAACCTGACCTGCCTGCGGCTCTCGAGGACCGGAGTTGCCTACCCCTGGTCTAGAGTACCAGGCCCGGTCTAGTTTGCAGCATACAATAGATACAGCGAAGGCCGACTGTACCTTTCGTGAACAGGCTCTGATCCAGTGGATATCTGTTATGGTTTACCAGAGATGGAAGACTGGACCAATACAGAGGATTGGCAAAGGAATAGAAAATCCAGTGCATTTTTTCTAGCAAAGAAAGGTGCCAGTACTCAAATGCTAGGCCACTCTTCAGGAGTGGGGTGATCACTGAGGGACCCCACCCCATAATAGCCAGAACCCCTGCAACCGGTCACTGAATCTATGGCAAAAGCAGAATTGGTGTGTAGAACCTGAGCTCTTTCATTAAAACTTGGGGTCCATGGGTCAATTTTAGCAGACAATGGAAAAGGTGCCGGTACTCAGTACCCCCAAGTACCCCCTCAAAAAAAGCCCTGAGAAAATCTTTCACCTGTAGCTCACTCCATGCTGATAATGAATAGAAATCATCACCATCTGCTCTGAGTTATGGACAGATGATCGCACCGGTACTCTCTCACTTACAGGCCCATGAAGAGAAACCACAGAACACAACATGATCGTCACTCCTAGACAGGGGCGTATCTGCGTGGGGCCATAGGGGCCTGGGCCCCCGCAGATTTCGCCCTGGACCCCCCCTATCGCCGTTAACCCTCCCCCGCTGCCGTTGTTTACCTTTGCTGGCGGGGGACCCCCAACCCCCCGCCGGCCGAGGTCCGTTGCAGTCTTTAAAGATATTTCTTCAGCTGGCGGGGGACCCCAACCCCCGCCAGCCGACTCAACGTCTTTAAAGTTCTTCTTCGGCCTCCATGGCCGTGCTGTAGTTGATAGCTGTTCAATCCAGTTCAGAGTCTGACGTCCCAGCACATTGTACGTGCAGGACCCCAACCCCCGCCAGCTGAAGAAATATCTTTAAAGGCGGCAAGCGGACCTCGGCTGGCGGGGGGTTGGGGTCCCCCGCCAGCAAAGGTAAGCAACGGCAGTGGGGGAGGGTTGGCGGCGGGGGATGGGGAGGTTGGAGAGTCGTTGGTGGGGGGATCTGGCAATGGCGAGGGCGTTCTGGCAATGGCGGCGGCGGGGGGGGGCTAAAATGTGCCCCCTCCCTCTGGCCCCCCCTACCGCCGGAGTCCAGATACGCCCCTGCTCCTAGAGCTGACTCCTTCAGCAAGTGGTTATGATATAACAGCACTGTAGGCCAGTTCCTGTTATTTCAGCCCTCACCCCTACCTCTCCTACTGACCAGTGAATGAAGACAACTTTCAGCACAGTCAGCCTAGTATCTTTTACCATCCCTAAAATTCAGTATTAGGAAAAAAAATGCATCGATAACCTACCAGTCTCACTCCAAAGATCTTGTCCTAGAACAGGGCCATCCTCTCTTGAGGGAATCCAGTGGTCACCTGGGCTAGGAAATTCTGATGGGAAAGCCGTATGTGCCTTTCCAGGTTGCCTATGACCCTCTAATTCCGTATCCGCCCTTGAAAGAGAAGAAAGGCATTTGAGAAATGGAGTGCGGACACCTGCCAGCGACCGAGATTCATTCCTAACATTCTTTTTCAATGAATCAGCCACACAGGTTCCTGAAATCCTCAAATTCTAGACATCAGCAACCAGAAGGAATGCATTTTTAGCTTAGATGTAATTCCTGGAGCTCCCTGGAAGGTGGAATCTGAGGTTTTCATTCCAAGTTTATTAGAGGCTTCAGCAAGGAATGTCTGAGTGGCTTAAAAATGTAAGGATGGGGGAAGGACAAAGAGGAAAAAAAGGAAAGTCAGCAAAGGGAAGGAGGGGATGAAATCAATTAAAATCAGGAAAGCAAAGAGGGAAACACAGAAGGGGGGGGGGGGGGGAGGATCATATCTTTAGGGCACTGCCACTCCCAGAGAGCGTGGAAGGTATAGGCACCTGCAATTAGGAAAGGCCTCAAGTCAGTCTTAAAAGATTACAGGGAAGGGGACAGTCATAAGTTGAGCCAGATCAAAGACATCTTTAAAACAGGGGTCCAGAGCCCGAGGTAGGGGGACACATTATAGCCCGCCTCCTCAGCCACCGCCCCCCCCCCCTGCCACTTTTGACCCCCCCCCCCTCCCGCCACCACCAGGCACCTCTGCTGGCGGGAGTCCCCAACCCCCGCCAGCTGAAGTCTTCTTCAGTGCCGGTCTCTGGCGCGTTCGCTGATCTGTTTCTGAGTCCTGACTCCTGATGTTGTGCATGCACGACATCAGGACTCATATACTTATATACTTATGTAAAGGTAAAATCTTTAATGAGGGAGGTGGGGAAAGAAAGAGCAGAGAGGAACACCCCCCCCAAAAAAAAAAAAATGGGCTGCTGGAATAGGCCCTCACTGTGCAGCATACGATCATGTAAAAAGAGGTGCCCGCATATAGACTTGCCGCCCACAGGGGCACCCCATATCCTCCCAAAGTAAGAATGACACCATATTACTGAGACTGAACAAATTCAAGCAGAGAAGTTGCAATCTCAGGCAAAGAAAGGAACTCTTACTGGGAGGGGCTGTTAGGGGGAAGGGAGCTGTTAGAGATGGTATAAGGAAGGGGTGTTACAAAGAGACAATAAAGCAGATTCTTATGAGGGAAGAGGCAGAAGAGAAGGTTTCACAGAAAGTCTAGAAAGATCTTTGTCCTTTCCACACTGTCTGCATTAACCCGTTCTTGACAGGCTCATTCACCCACAGGAAGAAAACAAAAAAATATGTCGGAACCTCTAAGACCTCACCTGCTTGACTCGGAGAGTGCGCGTACGGGAGACACATCATCCCACGAGCTAAGAGATAGCGAGGCAGCAGCATCGGGAATGCTTCTGACAGCCTACAAATGAAACAATCGAGCCAGTGTCTTTCACTGCCTATATATAGACACCTATCTTTAAAGAAATGTAGGCACCTTCTTTCCTTTATACAACGCTATATATGTGCTGAAATGAAGTCCGAGTCATGCTGGGTCATGTATTTGATATCCCACCTTTCTGCGGTACAAACAAAGCAGTTTATACACATACTTTAACTGTTGCTTCAAGAAGACATCTATATAAAGATATTTGACAATGAACTTCATGACAACTATTTCTTGTTACATTTTGATATCTCTGCGAGTTGTGATTTATTGAAATACGTAAACAAGGACTTGTGGACTTTAAGGGGGGGGAAGTTATTCACTTGAACTACCACCAAGACACGTTATGTTACCACTACCTCTTGCTATTTTAGCTCAGGTCCCACTTTATACAATGAGACCTATTTACTAGTAGGTGGGGTTAACAGTAAAATAGCACATCTTAATGGTAACCCACATTGATAACTTTCCCCCTTAAAGAAAAAGGAAATGTCTCCAGAAATTAAAATCACTGCGACATGTGATAAAAGTGAGCCACCTATAGGACAATCAAGCCATTATGACATCACTGATGAGGTTGGATCTTATTGGTGGAATGAAGTATTATGACATCACAATATCAGCTCTGGTTATCAGAGACAAACTTCACTGATGAGGTTGGCAGGCATTGGTGGAATGAAGTATTATGACATCACAATATCAGCTCTGGTTATCAGAGACTGAAACTCTTCATACTAAGGTGGGGAAGTTATCAATGTGGGTGACAATTAAGATGGGTTATTTTACCATTAACTTGTACTATTTTAGCACAGGAACCATTTTATGCAATGAAACCTAGCTATTAATAAGTGGGATTAACAGTAAAATAACCCATCTTAATGGTGTGCATCTAACTGTCAAATAAGCGCTGTGTAAGGTATCTGCATACTTTCAAAATAGCACTTAGGTGGAATTCTGACATTTCCCTGCGTATGTGCACACATCTGCATGTAAATACCGCTATTCAAATCATCTACGAATGCCCTTGTTATAGGAACTAACCCCGTTATGTGCCAACAGCTACATGAGCAAAAAAAAAAAAAAAAAAAAGAGGGTTGAAGTTACAATGTTGGAATCAGAACAGTGCCAGGGAAAAGTGCTCCAAAACTGGCATTATTGCTCACCTTATTTGCCATCACAGTGCAGGATGGCACAGAGAGTGAATTACTCTCCTGTATTTAGAGATGATACATTCCTATATCATACCAGTGTCTGGACTGCAGTGCACAGACAGGGTGATCTAGGGAGCTTCCTACCTGCCTCTGCCAATGGTCTATGAGAATATGGAGCACTCTGGAATTAAGAACTGGGTTTTGGGGGAGGAGTCAAGTCGGGCATTTAAGGGCCCCCCTTGGTATAGCAAAGTGATGTTACTGAAGCAGATCTTCACGGTGTTTGGCACTAGCTGGGCTCAGTCCCTAATTTTCTAACCTGGACCTCAGTATGTCTAACATTGCCCTGTGGACAGCCAACCTCAGCCTTTTCCTCAAACCCACGAGATGATATAAAATAATAAAATCTTATATTAAGTTACCTGCTGTGGAGAAAAGGTGGGGGAGCTCTGGGGCTCTGGAGAGGAAATGGTTACCTTCTTCAGTACCAGGCAAACTTCACCTGATTTCTCAAGCAGTTTCTTCACCAGATTCATACGTGACCAGCCAACCTATACAAGATGTTAATGGTGGAATGTTACACCTGCTGGCCAGGAGACACCAAGACCGTTACATGCAACAAACAAAGAGAGGTTACACTTCTTGGCCAGGAGACACCGAGACTGTTACACCAACTAGTCAAGAGACACAGAGAATGTTATACCTGTTAATCAGGAGACAGAGGATGCAACATTCTATCACCTGCAACAACTACACAGCCTCTCTTCATACATCAAGAAGGCAAGTCTTGTCACAGTGGTTCACACCATAACATCAAGAATGGATTACTGTAATTCATTCTACATTGGTCTGTCTACAAAGAGTCTGCACCAGCTCCAATTGATTCAGAATGCTGAAGCAAGACTGACAGAAGGTTGTAAACAGCATGACCACGTCACACTGTTTTTGCAAAAACTTCACTAGCTACCAGTACAGTACAGGGCTAAATTTAAAACTATTTCTGATCTTCAAGAGTACTTGAAGAACCTGATCTCCCTCTACACACCTTCAAGGTCACCAAGGTCTTCCCAAGGAGTATCCCTAACCACACCCTCTCCAGAGGACATCACATGATGTGAAACCTGCCAGTGATTCTTCTCCAGAGAAGCCCCCCACACTTAAGAAAAGCTTCACAACACAAGACTATCTATATTTCAGGAAGCAAGTGAAAGTTTTGCTCTTCTACTAAATCTTTAATGGAAAAAGCAACTAACTAGCTAGTCACACACAAGGATTAACATAAGTGACATATACTGTAGCAGAACTGCCTTATCCATTCTTTCTCTAGCTGAGATCATTTTCCTGCCTCCATGGGCAATTTTTCCTTAAGTTAGTCACCCTTATTCTCTAACTAACTCCTGTTACTCATCTTATCTGTCTAAATGTTCCTACTACTACTTATCATTTCTAAGGCGCTACTAGACGTACGCAGCGCTGTACACTTGAACATGAAGAGACACCTCCATTTACACTATGCTATTAAGATGTTTTAATGACGTTGTTAAGTACATACTATTCTAAATCTTAAAAATGAGCAAACTAAAGAATACTGATACTCTATACTGTAATCTAATATAATGCTTAGTATATTACAAAGTGTGTATCTTTATTAGTTTTTCTCTTGGAGGAAAAGCCTCACGTATCGTGATGTATTTCCGAGATTCGCAGTTATACCATGAATAACTGACAGTATAACTGCCAATCTCGGAGATACATCACGATATGTGAGGCTTTTCCTCCAAGAGAAAAACCAACAAAGATACACATAGAAGTAACATAGTAAATGACGGCAGATAAAGACCTGTATGGTCCATCCAGTCTGCCCAACAAGATAAACTCATTTTACATGGTATGTAATACTTTATACCTGAGTTTGCTTTGTCCTTGCCATTCTCAGGGCACAGACCATAGAAGTCTGCCCAGCACTGTTCTTGTACTAAAAGTTCTGAAGATTCTGGAATCCTAAAGAGTTACAAGATTCCGGAATCCCAATTAGTAGCAACATTCCATGTAGAACCCCAAAGAGTAACATAGTAACATAGTAAATGACGGCATATAAAGACCTGTAGGGTCCATCCAGTCTGCCCAACAAGATAAACTCATTTTACATGGTATGTGATACTTTATATGTAGACCCGAGTTTGATTTGTCCTTGCCTTTCTCAGGGCACAGACCGTAGAAGTCTGCCCAGTACTTTCTTATATTAAGTTCTGAAGCTAACGTCGAAGCCCCTTAAAATTTACACTCCAGCCCATCCCTATTTATTCAGTCACGATCAAGGCGTAAAGTGACCATAGAAGTCTGCCCAGTTCCCGTTTTGATTCCCAATTACCGGTGTCGCCACCCAATCTCCGCTAAGATTCCATGGAACCATTCTTTCTAAACAGGATTCCTTTGTGCTTTGTAATATACTAATGATTATATTAGATTACAGAATTAAGTACAAACTATGCCATAATATGTACTATTACTTGAATAGTTTCTTCTGTTGTAATTGTCTACTGCCTGTCCCGAGCTTATTTTTCTGTACACTGCCTTGGGTAAATTTCTTCAAACAAGGAGTAAATAAATTACATTAAAAATAGTAAATAAATCCACTGGCTAGAAGACTCATTGGGGTTGGTACTCAGCATGGGTGGTGCTGCCCAGTTAGTGCTGGGACAGTCTGTGGGCGGAGCCTGGAGGATCCAGCAGTCATGTGGGCAGCGGCCATATCCAATGGGTACATAGGACTGCACATAAGGCCCTCCTATCTTCTCACTTAGCTATATGGATGATGGCAGCAATATCAACCAGCACCCATAACTACCAGGTTGGCATCTGATCCCAGATATTCAATTCCGGTGCCTGGACATGCCTGGACATTGAATATCCAGGCTTAATTCTACCCACGGCTGTCAACGGGCCCATTACTTCCCAGCAACTGAGCAGGAGATGGATGCTGTAGCCACTAAGACATACCGGACGATAGTTAAAACCATTTAACCGGTCAGGAACAGCACCTGGCCGGTTAAATGGTACTTAACCAGCAATCTGCCAATATTCAGCAGGAGATAGCCAGCTGTCCCCCTGAATATCTCTGCTTAGCGGATAGCTGGTTATATCGCGCAATATAACCGACTATCTGCTGATTTTCAGCGCATCTCTGGCTAAGTTTGGTGACCAAATCTGGCCATGTCAATAGCAGGTCTTTCTTTGGCCTCTATGAACTTAGCTGGCCATCGTTAAATATCGACTTGGCCAGCTATGTTCTTAGCAGCCAGAAACAAAACCGGATATTCAGTTCCAGTCACCGTGTTGAATATCCGGCATCACCACTGACCATGGAAGTTAGCCAGGCTAACTCCCGCGGTGTGAATATTGGCCCCCTGGTGAATGTTACATCTGCCAGCCAAAAGACTCAGGGATTGTTACATCCCTGGTAAAAAGCCTGCAGTTGTCTCTACCCATTAGTCAGGAGGTTCATAGACTTGTACTTACAGACCAGAAGACTCAGTGACCGGTTCATCCCCTTGCACCAAGGAAGTCAGTGAAAACCATTATTTTTCTAAAAGGAAAAAGACAGCAAAGGGGAGCCCCTGCACTGCGTATTACCCTGTGTCTGCCCTCTCTCTGCCTGTGAGACTATGGTCTCCCTAAATTCCTAATTCCAGCTAATCCCAACTCTCATGGGATGAGAAACTCAGCTCTAACATGGAGGAAAGTTAAAAGTACCAGACTGTGACTCACCACCACCTGCTCATTCACTTGAATGATTTCATCCCCAGGAAGGATTTTGGCACTGTGCTCAGCTGGAGACTACAGAGAGAGAAACAAGGAGGACAGAGTGACACAACTCATCTGAAAAAAAGCTCTGGCCCCCAGCAGAACCACCGGTACTTACTCAGCAGGATGAGGGAAGAGGGGGCGAGAGAATGAAGGCTTCTAAAAACAAAGGACTGCTAAAAAATTCTAAATGAAACTGTTCATAAGTCACCGTTGATTAACATGTTTACAAGTCGGCATTATACACTGGCTGTTCTGCTGGTTGCTCCTGTTCCTTACTTTTGAAACCCTTTTGACCTTTTGTCATCTTGAGCAGTTGGGGAGGAGGGTCAGAGCCCAGCTCTGCTGAACAACTGATCCGATCCTGACTGCAGCTCTTAGAGACTGGGAGGTGATGAGGCCAGAGAGCTGCATTTTTTTTCTCCTTGGCAAGAACAGCAAAAGGACGGCAATCCTCTCACATGATCAGTTTAATCTCTAACAAGCACATTGGAGAGAAGGGCGTGTATGTTGCAGGGTGGGAATGAGACACTAATGTTTAGCTTTGTCCGGTAAGGAGACTCCAAATGAAAACACAGCATAGTGCAGACATCTGACTCTGCTCCAGGCCCTCAAAAGCTTTCTTCTTCTTCCCCAGAATCACCCAGGCCCGAGTCTCTCCAGGGCCAGACTAGGGTAACGCATGTCACCATCAAACCCAAGGAAAGTTCCCAAGCACAGAATCAAGTGAGAATCTGGCTCTCTCAAGTTGAACACTGGATCCAGATTCACCCAGCAGAGTTGATCCAGTCCTGGGTTTAGTCCACTGTGCTCCGTTTCAGCTGGTCAAGGTAAGCCACTTCTGGTTTTACCCCCATCATATGACATGAGAGAACAAATCTTATGTTCCACCTAAGGCAGGGGCGTCCAATCTCAGTCTTTTCTTTGAGGGACACAATCCAGTTGGGTTTTCAGAATTTCCCCAATGAATATGCATGAGGATCTATTTGCATGCCCTGTAGTAGATTGGTGAGGCAAGATTTCCCTTCGCTAAATCCATGTTGGCTTTGTCTTATTAATCCATGCTTATGAATATGCTCTGTAATTTTGTTCAGCACCAACTTCAGGCTCACTGGTCTATAATTTCTCGAATCACCTCTGTAACCTTTTTTAAAAATCGGTGTTGCATTGGCCATCCTCCAATCTTCCAGTACCATGCTTAATTTTAAAGATAAATTACATATTACTAACAATAGTTCTGCAAGTTCGGTTTTCAATTCTATCAGAACTCTGGGATGAATACCATCCAGTCCAGGTGATTTGCCACGCTTTAATTTTTTTAATTGCCCCATTATGAACCACAATGGGGAGGTCAGAAATCCAGGACTGTCCCAAAATCTCCAGCCTGCCAACTGGGTAACTTGGCATCTCTGGTTTTTATTATTTCTGGACTATTGTAATGTGATTTTTTTTATTGACTTTCCTAACCAGATAATTTTTTTTGAGTTAAAATTGTTTTTTTTATTAATTGTTTAAAGTAAAGTAACAAAAACATATGTACAAAATGATGCTTCATCAGAGAAATATATTACATGCTCAAATGAATTGAACCATAAAAACAATTAAGGAAAAAAAAAAATACTAAAATAATGAACTGGTAATTTTCTGTGAATATCAGAGGGTATGAGTAATTATAAGACACTGGCTGCCTCGAGCCTTCATATAAACTTTTACAGCTAATACACAATGCTGATGCCCATATTAATACCAGCTTAAACAGCAGAAGGTTGCTTGATAAGTACAGAGTATCATATTCAAAGTTTTGCACTTTCTAGTTAGGACTGATCTGGAATATATATCCGTGTATATGAGCCTTCAAGGTCCTTGGGTTCCAGTTAAAAGGAATTCTTGTGTATTCCTTCACTTGAAAATGCAAAGAAATTGAATGCCTGTTCATGGATCTTTTCTTTTGCTGGACCACTCATGGGGAACTCCGTGTCAGGCTACCTTCATATAGTTCATGGCTTTGAGTAATGAGTTGGTTTTATTTGTAATATTTTATGTTTCATGTATTTTATGAGATGTTTGTTACTATGTTATTAATAATGTATCATTCTGAATGTTTGATGTAAACTGTATGGTTAGGCAGGGTAGAAACTGTATCAAAAGAAATTAAATTTCTTACATTCTTATAGTTTTTAGAGAATCAAAGTGGGGTCCTTTTATTATAACTACCCTTCCCCCTATTCTAGCTGGTTTCACAGTGTGTAGTCAACGATAATACGGGAATCTTCTGGGTTTTGTAATTATCACCCTAAGATATGCTGAGATGTCTCAGACTAAAGAAAGGTCACTTACCTCTGCTGTAGTCCCAGTGATAAAATGAAGATTAGAGCTTGTGGTTTTGATCTTTATGCCCTGAGAAGAAAGACAAGAATCCATGACAGGAGAAAAGAGAAATATGTCCTGCCTTAGAGCTTCAGGTGTTGGGGGGTCTCTAGTGTCTCAAAGCCTTTGGATGCTAAAGGTGCTTCTTCCAATGCCTTGAAGTTTGGAGGTGCGGGGATCGCTAATGCCTCCAGACCTCCAGGTAGTCAGCATCATGGTCTTCTGATGTTGGGGTCTTTAGAATCTCAGAGTCCTCAGGAGGCTTGAGCTACCATGTCTCAGGGTCTGATGGGGATCTCTAATGCCTGTCTCTAGCTGTTCAGGTGAGCATCTCTCATGTCTAAGGACTATAAAGGGGATGTGTGTGGAGGGGGGGGGAGGGAGCAAGAGTACACAGCTGATTGCTTCCCTCATTCCTACTGAGCCACAAAGAGCTGTGAACAGAAGTGAAGGCATCACGCCAGCTTGAGTCTGCTGGATCTACTGGCACCCTACGCTCACCAAGCCATCCTCTGGAACCTCCGATGATAACACCACTGTGTCTAGAGTCGCCGTCTGGAACAGGAGGCATTCAGGGCTGCAGTATAAGATACTTTCACATATCCCAGAAATGTTCCTGCACTACAAGAGAAAAAAAAACCGAAATGAAACATTTTTTTTTTTACAATGCTTTCAAACCTATTATCTTTGCTCTACTTTCAGCAAGGGAAACCTGATTGCAGAGGCGATCATAAGAAAAGAAATGCATGATGATTTCTGCTTATATCGCTCCCCGCCCCCAATTATACTAACTAAATACTCACAGTAGTTAAAATTTTGTCTTCTCTTTCAGATACTGTACAGTCCTGCAATATATAATATATAGATTAGACCCAGACTTCGGAGACAACAAAAGATAAGGCATGCAATGCAAACAGCCCAAGACCAGCTGGACAGTGGCCAAAGGCCCCTCAACCCACAAGCTGGAAATATATGTCCAAACGACCTGGGAAGAAGATCAACCTTACCCTGACCTGCCTGGTTTAGGAAATTTAGACCAGTTCGTTTTGTTGACACCGAGTCAATGCTCTTCCCTCTCACCCCTCAGCCCTTCCACATGCTGTTAGGGTGATTTAATACCCTGTTTTCCCGAAAATAAGATATCCCCTGAAAATAAGACCTAGTAGAGGTTTTGCTGAATTGCTAAATATAAGGCCTCCCCTGAAAGTAAGACCTAGCAAAGTTTTTGTTTGGCCCCGATGGGACATGGACACAGAAACCTTAATTTTTTTCGCTGCAACCCAAAGACGAAATAACATTAAAGAAATGCAAGAAACAAGACTGAGGTGGAAAATCTATCGTCCAGCGGACTCCTACCATCCTCCTTCACGCTTTTGTGAAGATCAACTACCGGTAAAAGTGAGCCCGGAAAGAAAAGAAACATCCCCCTTGCAGAAATAATAAAAGAAAAGAAAATGAGTAACCGAGCCCTTTCGGCGCTGCTCCATCGCCCAAGGGCTAAGTCAGACTAGAAGGATGGAAAGTGTTGCGAAAGTACAGGAGGAGCGCATAAAGCGCCACCAACGGGGAACAGAGCTACCGTAGAATTTTTTTTTAACGTTTGTAATACGGTAGGGATGATCCTGCGCCCTAAGCCCTCTAACAACCTCCCGAGACCCCCAGCCAGAGCAGCGCGGCCCCACATTCCATTACCTTCCCTAGTGCATACCCCTCCTCCATTCCCAGCCCAGCCAGGGCGGCTCTGCTCCGCTCGAGTCCTGCGGTCACTGTGAGCAGATAGGCGAGCCACGGCCTACTCCTGCAGGATACCGCCCCCCACTTCAATACTGTTCCCAACCGCCACAGTCCCCCTACTACTCCCGAAGAAGACATCCCCTGAAAATAAGACCTAGCGCATCTTTGGGAGCAAAAATTAATATAAGACACTGTCTTATTTTCGGGGAAACACGGTACTATACCTGGGAGGCCAGCAACTTCCTTCCCTGCTCTTTTTCTCTCCTGCCCTGCCTCTGCCCCCTTCCGCTTTTCTCTCTGTCTTATATGCACTGCCCTACTGAACATTCATTTTCACTGTGAATATCCTGAAAAATTCAGTAGTCGTGAGCGTCATAAAGATTAAGTTCAGAACCACTTGTCTAGATAGTTATGGTTTCATTTATTAGAAAATTCTGTTATAAGCACAATATATCAACAAATCAAGTAAAAAAAAATGTAGTCTCTAGAAAAGGATTAAAATAAAATAATAAAATAAAAAACAAGTCAATGTTTGAGAGACTCAACCTTCCTGAGCTGGAGGGTGGAAAGCACCGGGGCAGGAGTGGTCTATTAGTGGAAGGGGATAGAATTTCTTCCCTAGCTTGAATATATTTTTGCAGATTTACAGTGCCTCTGTGTGCGATACTACTACATAGGATATTTACAGTGGAGTAAAGAAATGTGAACCATACTTACCAATTGTTCCTTGTCTTTTCCCTTTTACTCTCTCTGCCCCTTCAAGCTCCCCCCTCTCTCTCTCTCTCCCCTTCTCTCTCCCTCCCCTTCTGATGTGCCGTCAATCATGCAGAACCTGATTCCATAGCGTGATTCACAGTGTTATAAAAAGCAATCCCGCATTCCGCCCACCCTCTTCCTGTTCACCTTCCACCGAGTCCTTCCTTTTGCCCTTCATTGGCTCACGTTCCCTCCTCTTCCATCCACATAGTTTTTGGGAAGTGCCAGCACCCAGACTTTTAAACGTGCTCAAGGTGCCAGTGCAGACAAGGCTTTATAGCAGTCTTTCCTTCCTCCCCATCCCCTCTCTGCTCCTCGTTCCCTTTCCCCCCACTGATGGCATCTTCCTCCCCCTGGAATGTACGTTTTGATTTTGTCTGATTGCTCTTGGATGATTTAAGTTCTTAATTTATCCTGTTTTTGTTGTAAAGTGTGATATTTGATGGTTTGATTGCGAGATCTGTTATTACATAAATGTAAATATATAGGGTTCTCAATACTTGTAGCAAATACACTCATTTGTTTTTACAGTGGAAAAGGCCTCGAGAAACCCCTTGACACTAAAAAGAAGTCAATGTGGGGTTGGACCTTCCTCATCATTGGCCAGAAAAACCTCCTTATAAAGGTACAACTGGTTCTATCATTTTTGATCTCAGATTTATTAAAAATCAACTTAGCTGAATTTGATCTCTGTGTTTTCTTGTTGCCTTTGACCGTGATCAACGGCGGCCAGCATTTCGAATTTGCACATTCTGCTTCATAGTAACATAGTAAATGACGGCAGAAAAAGACCTGCACGGTCCATCCAGTCTGCCCAACAAGATAAACTCATATGTGCTACTTTTTGTGTATACCTTACCTTGATTTGTACCTGTCCTTTTCAGGGCACCGACCGTGTAAGTCTGCCCAGCACTATCCCTGCCTCCCGCCACCGGCTCTGCCACCCAATCTCGGCTAAGCTCCTTAGGATCCATTCCTTCTGAACAGGATTCCTTTATGTTTATCCCACGCATGTTTGAATTCCATTACCGTGGGCATTCCAAGCATCCACCACTCTCTCTGTGAAGAAATACTTCCTGACATTTTTCTTGAGTCTGCCCCCCTTCAATCTCATTTCATGTCCTCTCGTTCTACCGCCTTCGCACCTCCGGAAAAGGTTCGTTTGCGGATTAATACTTTTCAAATATTTGAACATCTTTATCATATCACCCCTGTTTCTCCTTTCCTCCAGGGTATACATGTTCAGGTCATCAAGTCTCTCCTCATACGTCTTGTAACGCAAATCCCTTACCATTCTCGTAGCTTTTCTTTGCACCGCTTCAATTCTTTTTACATCCTTCGCAAGGTATGGCCTCCAAAACTGAACACAATACTCCAGGTGGGGCCTGACCAACGACTTGTACAGGGGCATCAACACTTCCTTTCTTCTGCTGATCACACCTCTCTCTATACAGCCTAACAACCTTCTAGCTACGGCCACCGCCTTGTCACACTGTTTTGTCGCCTTCAGGATCACTGGACAGGCGATTTCCGCTATATATTTACATTTATTTAACCAGTTGAGGTATCTCATGCCCATTTCTATTGTTCAGCATAATCTGTTATTTTATGCCATTGTCCTTTATGTCTGTTACCTTTTGACTGCATTGTTAAATTTATTGAGTTTTTTATTGCAATAATAACATGAGTGAATACACCCCCCTCCCTGTTTACTGAGCCATGCTAGTGGCTGCAGTGCGCCAATGCCAACACAGCCCATTCAGATTTTTTTCCATTCTACACAGATTCCCCTTGTAAGATGGCCTGCCCCGGCCACTCCCTCTTTCCTCCCACACCTCCTCCGGTGCAAATGTGGTCAGCATTACCATGCAGAGATAGCTCCATTTCCAAAATGGTTTTCACATGTCAACCTACACATGTAAAAGCTGCTGTTTACACATGGGGATGTTTATAAAACAAGAGCCATAATCATCAGCGATTCAAGCAACCTCAAATCCCATCAAACACATGAACAAGAAAGATGCTGGAAGTGTTAAGTCGTTTTAATTGCCGGAGGATTCTGTTGCATCCACATGAGAGACCTGGGAATACAGGCGGTACCTTGCAACCAGAAAAATTTTATTTATTTATTTATTTATTGCATTTGTATCCCACATTATCCCAACTTTTTTGCTGGCTCAATGTGGCTTACAATTCATCGTGGATATGGGAAATAGAAGGGAACATACATTTATTATTAACAGAGAGTTTTGGGTTAAATGATAGTATTAAAGCAAAAGATAGTAAGAAACATGTCTGGATAAGTCAAAGATTATACATGTGTTGATCTTTGTTGTATATCTTGTCGAAGAGATAGGTTTTCATAGTAACATAGTAGATGACGGCAGAAAAAGACCTGCATGGTCCATCCAGTCTGCCCAACAATAGTTTCAATAGTTTGCGGAAATTTGTCAGTTCGTAGACAGTTCTCAAGTTGCGTGGCAACGCGTTCCAGAGCTGCGTGCTCATATAGGAAAAGGTAGATGCATGCATTGATTTGTATTTCAGGCCTTTGCAATTTGGTGGATGAAGTTCTAGCCTTAATTTTAGAGAACGGTTAGGTAAACTCTCCTCCCTCCCTCCTCCCTCACTCTTACAACACCAGCTGACGGCACAGAAACAGAAAGGTGGGAATGAACCAAAATGGGTGCCATAGGCAAATCCTCAGCCTTACACCCCTCTTAACTAATTTTTCAGCCCCTAGACTGCAGCCTCCCCCTACCTCCCAAGACTTTGATAATTAAACCTAGGAAACCACAATCATCACACAAACACCCTATTGAAATGCAGGTTAAAGAGATGCTGATATGATGGTTTTTGAGTTTATCTGGCTCTCAAGATCTATTGTTTTGCTTTGACTGTATCTGTTCTTTGCTGCCCCCCAGAGGCTGCTGCCCTAAGTGGCCGCCTGATCTTGCCTAATGATCGAGCCTGCCCTGCTTTGTAACCCACCTCCTGTAGGACCTCTGCCAGTTCCCCACACAGCGAGATGATTTCTCTGCATGCTGAATAATCATTCAGACGGGTGAAGAGATACCTGAAAAAGCAAAGGAGAATATATCCTGAACAAGAAAGAAGGTGTGAGAGATATACACAAAAACTAGCACATAGGAGTTATCTTGTTGGGCAGACTGGATGGACCGTGCAGGTCTTTTTCTGCCGTCATCATCTACTATAAGACAGGGAGGTGTGTATCTCATCTAAAGAGAGGCAAACAGCAGAAGAGACAGACGGATATCAAGGCTTCTTCTCATTGAGACAATTTTTTTATTTATTTGGATTTATTTAACGCCTTTTTGAGGGAATTTACTCACGGCGGTGTACAGCAAGAATAATTCAAACATAAGCAAAAGACAATTACAGCAGTAAAAATATTCAAACAATACAAAGTATGGCATAGTATGCTATATTACAATGTCAACACAATACATAATAAAACATTTTCACAGACAGCTTAGGGTATAAACTGTCTGTGAAAATGGGTCATATAGATAAAGAGTAACAGGAGTTAATTGCAAATTTGAAATCTACAATAAGTAAATAGTCTGTTGTATTGACGATGGTGGATTTTACAGTGCTCTAATGCAGAAACTGATCAACTCCATCTCCAATAACATTCAGGTTGTCTGATTTGTCTTTTATACAGTCAATTTTTAAATTGTATTCAATCCCTGTGAAACTGACCTCACAATCCTGAAAAAGATTTGGTTACAACTTTCTCATTCTCGCCTGATTCTGTTTCACTCCATCCTTCATTGCCACAATTTAACTTTCCTTTTTAAAGGTTTTTCCCACCTCTCACTCCCTGCCGAATGATGTAAATACCTGTTAAGCCAGGAGAAGAGAGATCTTGCAGAAGATACGAGTTCGATGACACAGGTCAGAAGGTCAGAAGGCGGGCGCTGGACGACCGTCCCATCATAGGTGTTCACTTTTCTGCGACTCAGGATGAGGATTTGCAGAGTCTGGCATATCCCTTTCAGTTTCTCCGTCAAAGTGCACAAACTGTCCGTTTTCAGATCATAGTTCTAAGAAAAGAAGACACCCCCACCCCAACCCCTCCGGTTATTTCAGTCACTGGAATGCTGATGCCATGCCAGTCCAGTCCAGAACTCTGTTTGTGGATGAGAAGTCGGGAAATGTTGGAGCAACGTGTGTGGAAAAGGCTGTGGCAAGACAATAATATCAATAGCCCCTCAAAGAACACTGGGGGGCCCAATATTCAAAGCAAGCGATGCATATGCCAGCAGATGGTAAATGCCTAGAGCCAGAATCAGTAAATAGCGCTCATAATTAGGTGCTGTGAAAAATCTGTGCCTGGCACTGTTCTATAAAGTGCGCTCTGCCTTTATAGAATATACGGTGTAGTCCCAGGATACATGACAGACCTTATAGATCTGCCAATAAGAAACAAAGTCAGATCGTCAAGATCCTACCTAAATCTACACTACCCAAATTGCAAAGGACTGAAATACAAAACAACTTATGCAGCCGGCTTCTCCTACATAAGCGCAAAACTATGGAATGGCCGCCCAAACGCTGTGAAAACAATCCACGACCACCTGAACTTCAGGAAATCACTAAAAACCAACCTCCTCAAAACGGCTTACCCCAACGACCCCACGTAAACCTCTTCACCCAGCAACACAGCAAGACTATAATCGTACTGGACAACACGCAATCTTCATCCCTTCCGACCCTCCACCTATACCTCATACGATCACTATACAACCTTGTATTCGTTAACCACCGACTGGGCGGTAGAATGTATGCCACATTGAGCCTGCTGAAACCTGTTGTATAAATTGGGCACATAACCCCAGGATTCTATAACACTGTGCTGGCATTCTTGGAATGCCCCTGACCTGCTCATGCCCCTCCCATGGCCACGCCCCCTTTGGGCACACAGCGTTCTAGAATAGCACATAGGCAGATGCGTGTGTAAGTCCAAATTAGTGCCAATTAACACCAATAATTGATTAACGAATTAGCTTGTGCATGGATCTTGGGTCCGCAGCCAAATATGAGCTGTATACAGAATCCTGGGAATAATTCACTTAAATGTGTATTTTCCAAAATATTAGTGATAACTTTGGACTTTGTCAGTCTCTAATGGGTTGATTATATAAAGCCAGTGCACATATATGCGTATGGAGGCGTGGAAATGCCGATATGCTGCCTAGATTGTAAACCGCCTAGGTCTACATGTTAGTTAAGGCAGTATATTAAGTTACTATTCATAAATACGTTAATTAAATAAGCAGTATCCTGTAACTATGGGTGTGGTTTGTAGGTAGGCAAAACAATAATCACAGCAAAAAGATTTTATTGAAGATACCGTGTATAAACAAATCGCCCGACACAGGCCGTATTTCGCCCACCTAGGGCTGCGTCAGGGGCTACAATGAACAAATATATAATAATTATCATAGATCATAATAAATAAAATATAACACACATACGAGCATAATATATCAAATATATAAATTGAGAAAAAACAAATAAAATATGGAATATTACTAGGTATACATAGAGAGTATACTAGAATAATTACATGAATAAACATATCGCTACGCACTGTCCAATATAAATAATATATATATATATATACATGTACATAAAAGAGCATATATAAGAAAATATATATATATATAAGAAGTGTATGTAATGCAACAATTGTATGACAGTGCATATAAACATATATATAAAAGCATAATAAAATCTGACATCGCATAACAGCAAAGCAAGGGCACTGGTATAGGTTACGAACTTCAATACAAATATGTATAAAAAAATTTATAAATGAGATAATAAAAGGCACATACCTAATTTGAAACCTTCATAAAGGGGCAACTATAAAAGGTGGACGTCAGGAGTCAAGACTCACAGAAACAGATCAGCGAACGCGCCGGAGACCGGCGCTGAAGAGGACTTCGGCTGGCGGGGGTTGGGGACTCTCGCCAGCAAAAGTCCTGGCAGCGGCGCCATGCTAAAAATTACAGCCCTATTTTCCCCAGCACAGCTGGAACTACCATGGAACCCACGTTGGGCCGGAAGTAGCTCCAGATTAGCATGAGGTAAGCCCGCGTCGAGCTTATCACCGCTTTAGGGCCCCAAAATTAAGTACCAGGCCCTCTGTTTTATTTTCAGAACAGGACGACAGAGTCTGGGTTTTACCCCAGTGCATGCAGGGACTTGCAGTTCTGGTTTTCCCCATGGGATTCAGGACTACAAGTTTATAAAAGACATAAGGAAAAACCAGGACTGGACTGATCTGTTTTTGAACACAAGAAACTAGGTGGCAAACCTAGTGTGAGAATCTGCAATACAGCAACATTGTATCAGTGGATACAATGGCGTTCTGTGAACCACACAGGCCCTGCAGTACTCACCAGCACACACAGCTTCTCCACAGCTTCAAGGATCAGCTCCTGGTGTCCGATGCGCGTCACCCCAAGCTTCTCTAGGTCATGAGAAGAAAGGCACAGCAGATCCCCTCCAGTCATCTGCCATTCATCAAATGGATACTGCTGCACTGCCGGGTCCAGGCCTGCAACAAAGGGGAAGAGGGGGGGATGTTTACTAGAAGGAGCAAGATGGGGGGGTGGGTTATAGGTGTCTAAGGAGCAGCAGCGACCTCGGGCGGGGGACAGGGGGGGCAAGGCCGTCCATACAGGACGCTCATGAGGAGCGCCTTTGCCCCCTCCCAATCTTTTTTTGATGTTTGTAAAGCTTTTATATTTTATGCAGGGGAAAGCGGGGAGCCATGTGTTTGTGGTGTTTTTATTTTTTTTCTCTCACTTTTCTGTTTAAACATGGCAGATTGGATTTTTATGGTGCAGGGGGGCAGCGGGGAGATGACAGCTCAGGCCTTAACGACAGGTCTGAGCTCATGTTAAATTTCTGACGGTAAATGATTCGTTGCAATCGTCGGTTTGGTTAGTGCATTCCGAATTGTCCACATTTCAATGGTAGTTTCTCGTTTGCATTCCGTTTTCGTTAGCTGCTAGCGTTGTCGGAAAATGGCCTTTGATGCATGCTACGGTTGAAACTTTCTTCGTTAAGGGTCAGTAAAGGGTCGTTAAAATGGTCGTTAAGGTTTAGTGCATCTGGGCCTTAAAGAGAGCCAGGTGAGACTCTGCAGGATGCATGGAACTGGCCAAAGCAGGGACGGAGACTAGAACCCGTTAATTATAAAGTAACTTTAGGAAGGTAATTCAAACCCCTAAAAGCATACTAGCTTTTTCTGCCATGGCCCCTCTGTCTGGCAGTTTCACGAAATTCTGTAAGTAAGAAGTGCTGCCCAATTCAGTCAGGGGAAGACTGCAATACAACTACGCCCCAAACGCTTCCCCTGTTTAAAGCAATGGACTCTGAAGAGCAAGAATTTGTTCTAAAAAGCCCAGTAAGATACGATTTTTGTGGTGCCCATTGCTGCTCATAGCACTGGCAAAAGACTTGGTAAAACTATTTCTTTCATCCTGGTCTCACTGAGCTGGACCTACTATATGTGGCAGGAAAAGGCCCACAGGCAGGGAAATGAGATGCTAATTCCACCATGAACCTTTCACATCCCCTTCAGGCTAACAGGCTGCCCTGTGCCTCTGAAACCATGTGAATGTCCGTCTTTCAGAGAAACAGAGACACTGACTTGGACAAAGATTGCAAGGCTCATCTTTGTCATTCTAAAAGAATGACCACCCCCATCCTGTTAGACTATCTCTGAAATGCTTTGATGTTCCCATGCATACCTCCTACCCATCCCCACCCTGTTAGACTGTCAATGAAATGCTTGGATGTTTTAACATAGTAACATAGTAGATGACGGCAGAAAAAGACCTGCACGGTCCATCTAGTCTGCCCAAGATAAACTCATATGTGTATACCTTACCTTGATTTGTACCTGTCTTTTCCAGGGCACAGACTGTATAAGTCTGTCCAGCAGTATTTCCCGCCTCCCAACCACCAGTCCCGCCTCCCATCACCGGCTCTGGCACAGACACCGTATAGTCTGCCCTCCCCTATCCTAGCCTCTCAACCACCAACCCCTCTTCCCCCCGCCACCCAATTATATATATATATATATATATATATATATATATATATATATATATATATATATATATATATATACTGTCATCTACCACATTTGCTTATTTCCGATCTGACGAAGAAGGGCAACCTTCGAAAGCTAATCAAGAAATGTATTAAGTTATGTCCAATAAAAAAGGTATCATCTTATTTTCTTTTCCATGTTTCATTTTGTTTGATTTCTATAGATTCTACATGGAATGTTGCTATTCCACTAGCAACATTCCATGTAGAAGTCGGCCCTTGCAGATCAGCAATGTGGCCGCGCAGGCTTCTGCTTCTGTGAGTCTGACGTCCTGCACGTACGTGCAGGACGTCAGACTCACAGAAACAGAAGCCTGCGCAGCCTTCTACATGGAATGTTGCTAGTGGAATAGCAACATTCCATGTAGAATCTCCAATAGTAGCAACATTCCATGTAGAATCTCCAATAGTAACTATTTTACTGTCATAGTAATGCTTGAATGTTTTCACTTATATACACTGTCAGCTAGCACATTTGCTTATTTCCGATCTGACGAAGAAGGGCAACCTTCGAAAGCTAATCAAGAAATGTATTAAGTTATGTCCAATAAAAAAGGTATCATCTTATTTTCTTTCCATGTTTTATTTTGTTTGATTTCTATAGATTCTACATGGAATGTTGCTATTCCACTAGCAACATTCCATGTAGAAGTCGGCCCTTGCAGATCACCAATGTGGCCGTGCAGGCTTCTGCTTCTGTGAGTCTGACGTCCTGCACGTACGTGCAGGACGTCAGACTCACAGAAACAGAAGCCTGCACAGCCTTCTACATGGAATGTTGCTAGTGGAATAGCAACATTCCATGTAGAATCTCCAATAGTAGCAACATTCCATGTAGAATCTCCAATAGTATCTATTTTACTGTCATAGTAATGCTTGAATGTTTTCACTTATATACACTGTCAGCTAGCACATTTGCTTATTTCCCATCTGAGGAAGAAGGGCAACCTTCAAAAGCTAATCAAGAAATGTATTAAGTTATGTCCAATAAAAAAGGTATTATCTTATTTTCTTTTCCATGTTTCATTTTGTTTGATTTCTATAGATTCTACATGGAATGTTGCTATTCCACTAGCAACATTCCATGTAGAAGTCGGCCCTTGCAGATCAGCAATGTGGCCGCGCAGGCTTCTGCTTCTGTGAGTCTGACGTCCTGCACGTCAGACTCACAGAAACAGAAGCCTGCGCAGCCTTCTACATGGAATGTTGCTAGTGGAATAGCAACATTCCATGTAGAATCTCCAATAGTAGCAACATTCCATGTAGAATCTCCAATAGTAACTATTTTACTGTCATAGTAATGTTTGAATGTTTTCACTTATATACACTGTCAGCTAGCACATTTGCTTATTTCCGATCTGACGAAGAAGGGCAACCTTCGAAAGCTAATCAAGAAATGTATTAAGTTATGTCCAATAAAAAAGGTATCATCTTATTTTCTTTTCCATGTTTTATTTTGTTTGATTTCTATAGATTCTACATGGAATGTTGCTATTCCACTAGCAACATTCCATGTAGAAGTCGGCCCTTGCAGATCACCAATGTGGCCGCGCAGGCTTCTGCTTCTGTGAGTCTGACGTCCTGCACGTACGTGCAGGACGCCAGACTCACAGAAACAGAAGCCTGCACAGCCTTCTACATGGAATGTTGCTAGTGGAATAGCAACATTCCATGTAGAATCTCCAATAGTAGCAACATTCCATGTAGAATGTCCAATAGTATCTATTTTACTGTCATAGTAATGCTTGAATGTTTTCACTTATATACACTGTCAGCTAGCACATTTGCTTATTTCCGATCTGACGAAGAAGGGCAACCTTCGAAAGCTAATCAAGAAATGTATTAAGTTATGTCCAATAAAAAAGGTATCATCTTATTTTCTTTTCCATGTTTTATTTTGATTTCTGTTGATTACCTTTAAAAGTGGACTAACACAGCTACCACACCACTCTACTAAAAGAACGGGGAAATCTTTCGTTTTGCATTGTTCCCCATTTAAACCAACACAAATGAAATGTTTTGTAGCTATGTTTAGCAAGTGCCAGAACTAAATAAAACATTTTTTTATGCATCCGGCTGCCACAGGCTTTACCTTCATGCTTTGGTTTCTCTATGCCACATTTGTAATCCACCTTGAATAAACATTCCTAAAATACCAAATTAAACTAGAGATCCTCTGAGCTTATCCCAGGCTTTTAAAAACGTACTCGCCATTTTCACCTCCTCTGGAAGGCCATTCCATGCATCCACGACCCCCTCCATGACGAAATATTTCCTATTGTCAACCCCTCCCCAGAGTTTCCCTCCTTTGAACCTCATATTTATTTATGACATTTATACCCCACAGTTTCGAGTTCAATGTGGCTTAACAAGCTAAAATGTAATTACAAAATATGAATCAAAATACATAACCACTTATCAATAAGGAAAGAATCGTAAATATATAAAGAATTCAATAATAAAGTATAATGGGGAGAATGGAAGGGGGAGGGGAGATTAGGCACCAGGATCGATTGACAGAAACCTTTTGAAAAGGAAAGACTTCAAAAACTTAGTTAAAACCAAATAATCAAATAATTATATTTTTCTGTAAGGAATTCCACCATTTAGTACCTTGGTATGAAAAAGTAGCTGAATACATAGATTTATAAACTACTTTCTTAGGAAAATGATGGCACAGGTAGTCTCTTGCAACAAAGATTGGATTGCGAGAAGGCAAAGTAACAAGGGGGAACATAGTGGAGGAGTGGCCTAGTGGTCTTGCAATCCAGAGGTGGCCGGTTCAAATCCCACTGCTGCTCCTTGTGATCTTGGGCAAAGTCACTTAACCCTCCATTGCCTCAGGTACAAACTTAGATTGTGAGCCCTCCGAGGACAGAGAAATATCCAGAGTCCCTGAATGTAACTCACCTTGAGCTACTACTGAAAAAGGTGTGAGCAAAATCTAAATAAATAAATAAAGATTCTAGAATTCTAAAGAATAACAAGATTCCATGCAGAATTTCAAAGTGTAGCAACATTCCATGTAGAACCCCAAAGAGTAACAAGATTCTTTGGGGTGGAGGAGTAGCTTAGTGGTTAGAGCACTGGTCTTGCAATCCAGAGGTGGCCAGTTCAAATCCCACGGCTTCCCCTTGTGATCTTGGGCAAGTCACTTAACCCTCCATGGCCTCAGGTACAAACTTAGATTGTGAGCCCTCCTGGGACAGAGAAATACCCGGTGTATCTGAATATAACTCACCTTGAGCTACTACTGAAAAAGGTGTGAGCAAAATCTAAATAAATAAATAAGATTCTAGAATTTTAAAGAACAAGATTCCATGCAGAATTTCAAAGTGTAGCAACATTCCATGTAGAACCCCAAAGAGTAACAAGATTCTTTGGGGTGGAGGAGTAGCTTAGTGGTTAGAGCACTGGTCTTGCAATCCAGAGGTGGCCAGTTCAAATCCCACGGCTTCCCCTTGTGATCTTGGGCAAGTCACTTAACCCTCCATGGCCTCAGGTACAAACTTAGATTGTGAGCCCTCCTGGGACAGAGAAATATCCAGAGTCCCTGAATGTAACTCACCTTGAGCTACTACTGAAAAAGGTGTGAGCAAAATCTAAATAAATAAATAAATAAAGATTCTAGAATTCTAAAGAATAACAAGATTCCATGCAGAATTTCAAAGTGTAGCAACATTCCATGTAGAACCCCAAAGAGTAACAAGATTCTTTGGGGTGGAGGAGTAGCTTAGTGGTTAGAGCACTGGTCTTGCAATCCAGAGGTGGCCAGTTCAAATCCCACGGCTTCCCCTTGTGATCTTGGGCAAGTCACTTAACCCTCCATGGCCTCAGGTACAAACTTAGATTGTGAGCCCTCCTGGGACAGAGAAATATCCAGAGCACCTAAATGTAACTCACCATAGCAGCTAAGCGTGGCTGCTATGTGCATGCCCAGAACAGCTGAACATGAACAGCCTTCAGTGCTATGGCTTGCATGCATGCCAGGTTTACATGCCAGAAAATGGCGTGTATACCGTTTCTCCTCACAAGTGTTCTGGGGGCCTGCGATGGTTTCATACAGCCGTGTTACTTCTAAAATCTTCCTGTTTTCTATCTGGGGACTCTATGGTTGAATCCACATCCTACTGAGCTGCATAACAGCTGAGCCATCAGCAATTATCTTGGGTGCCTATTTCTTACCCCTTCTCAAAGTTCAAGTGGGAGGCACTGATCCTTGCTGCAGTCTGCCCTGATTGTGGTGCGAAGCTCACTCAACTTTGGAGTGCTGTTTATGGTGCACTCACGTATTCCTCCCCCCCCCTCCCAGCCGCAGTCAGCGAGCTTCTTGTTCCGCCGTTCAGGTCCTTCTCCTCCTGCAGGAGTGGCAGGGGACCCCTTGCAACCATGAACAACTGCCAGGACGGACAGCTCCAGACCTCCCATTAAATTTTCAGCGCTAAAGGTAGGGGCTGCTTCTGTGCATTGCTTGGAAAATGGCTGTGCATCGCTTTGTGTGCTCATTTATATAGTAATTAGCTCATTATAATAGCTTTGCATACAACTTTCATTAGCTGCTACCGTGACAGGAAAATAGCTCAGAGAACCCCTTTGTAAATGTCTCGTTTTACTCCTTGCTCACTACACCGGCTAGAACTGGTGTAAAAACCACGTTGTCGGCTCGTAAGGTTTTTTTTGCATCTGGGCCCTAATTCGGCATTAACGGTCTCCAGTGACCGCATTTGCTTTTGAACATCGGGGCCTCAGCAAAGGAAGAGAAAACAAATTGAATAATGCTGTTAAAAGTATTTGATGGGGTGGGGAAAAACTCCTTAGGGGAGCCAGGGGAAATTCTTTCATGCAGTCATTAATTCGGGGCTCGTATAGGGTTACTTACTTTTAATAAAGGGAAGATGTGGACGGTCGCTCTGCGATACTCCAAGTCTTATAAACTTAACTATCCAAAAAGAGTGTGAGAAACACAAAGAGACAACCCCCCCCCCCTCCATTTCAGAGAAAAGAACATGGATCATGCTGGGAGGGGAGGGGGGCTAAGGTTTATCATCCACCATAGACCGTTCAGGGCTGTATGATCCCCAGTTTTGGAGTGACTACCATGCACTCCTGTTCTGCTCCCTTGGCAGATAATTCATGTGAAGAAAAGTATTGAAAGCAGCAGAAAACAAACAAAAAAACCCAAGTAAGATTTGCCATCTTTGTTTACAAAATTGTTTACAACATTGTTTACAACAATGATTAACAAATATGAACTCCTGTACACATATCCAGAACTACCTCCACTATATCTACCTGCCAAAATATTAACATGTTTTCTCATCATCAGGCTACCCAAGATCCTCTTGCTATTACTAAATATATATTTTCTTATATATTTCTTATATTTCTCTTACTATGTTTGCTGAAAAATACTATTTATTTATTTATTGCATTTATATCCCACATTATTCCCGCCCATGGACAGGCTCAATGTGGCGTACAATAGTCTATTAAGCAACATTAATACAAAATACAGGAATTAGCGTCAGAGAAGGGAAAGAGGAACAACAGGAGGGGGAGAGGGAGAGAGGGGAAGGTGACAATTTGTCGATGTGGCTGCCGTGGCTCAGAGGGACGTAACACCAGGAGGGTCCACGGCATATGCTCTACCGAAAAGGAAGGTCTTGAGCCGCTTCTTAAAGGTCGGGCGATCTGGGGTGAATTTGACTACTTGGGGCAGTCCGTTCCAGGATTAAGAGGAAGCATAGACAGTCTTATATTCGGGGCCACTGAGAGCTGGATAGTGGAGATTGAGATACGTGCGAGCTGACTTGCGGGAGTTCCTGGGCGGCAAGTTAATGAGAGCGTCCATGTAAGCAGGAGCGTCTCCATAGATGATTTTGTGCACCAGTGCGCAGATCTTGAAAACCATACGGTCCTTCACAGGAAGCCAATGCAACCTCTCACGTAATGGGCTTGAACTTTCAAATCTCGATTTTGCATGTTACCCAAAATCCTTCTGTTATTTCTAAATGTATACTTTCTCATGCATTGTCACTACTCATGACGTATTGTAAGCCACATTGAGCCTGCAAAGAGGTGGGATAATGTGGGATACAAATGCAACAAATAAATAAATAAAAATAAATTTATACGTCTTAAGTGTTTTGAAAATGCCTCCTACACAGTGACCCCTTCTAGGGCCTTCCCCAGGGGGGGGGGTGTCACACTGATACTGCTGAATATAAAATCCCGGACGAGTGAAAAGGGGACTCAAGAAAAAGGTTTGCCAAACTTTGGCACGACCGGGATAAAAGAAGCGGAGCAGGAAGTATAATCCTAAACCAGTAGCAAACGAGACCGGGGAAATACAGTAAACAGCCCTGATTCGCATAACACCCCCGGCCTTGGCGTTATAAAACTTTTCCTCCAAGGCACGTAACTTCTTTTAATCTGAAAAGTGTGCGCTGGGCTGCCCGCGCATTCCTCTACAGGCCAGCTGTATCCAGATGGGCAGCGCCCCCTCGCCCAGATGTTGTGGATTCTTCCCCCCCCCACCCTCCCCCCCCCCCCCCAGCTCACCTCTCAGCCAGCCGGCCACAGCGGTGGGGCTCCAGGTAGCGATGGGCTCCATGGCCGGGGTGAGTCTGGTTCCGGGTCCGGGCAGGGCAGGGCCGGGGGCGGCTCCGCTCACCTGCGCTGACGGGTTTTCCGTCACTCCTTGAGGAGGAGGAGAGATCCGGTCTCGGGGTGGGGGGGGGGCAGTCCCTCACTGAGGTTAATGAGCAAAGGGGATGGGGTGGCAGCTGGCAGTGCGTATCCGAGGAGACAGAGGTCCCGACCCCCCTCCTGCCCCCTTCCCCCCCACACACACACAACGATGGGGCATTTTTATGACCTGTCTTATGTTTTCTCTACCGAGATAAAAATCCAGAGTTTTCTGGGAAATACCAGGTTTTTACAACTTCAAAACAGGATCCCCCTTCCAGTCTCGCTCCAGCAGTTGCTCTTAATGGAAACTCACGGATTTGGGGGATTACTTCTGCAAAGAAGGCGTGTAGGACTTCAGAGGGCAGGAAAGGAATTGGGAAAACCGGAACATATCCCACAGAACACGGGTCCTGGACTGGAAGGACTGCTCTTGCTTTGGTTTTAATCTTTCATCTCTGGAACTTCTCTCTTTCTTATCAGAGCACAAAAGTCAAAAACCAGAACTGGCGGACAGAATTCTTTCTGGCTTGGAGTTACAGTGCTTGCTCCGCTTGCTGTCTCCACTACTAGCGTTGGTTCTGTCTGTGCTGAAAGTTTTCCTCCTTTTCGATCCGGGTCTGCCTTCCAAAACGGATCCCACTGACGCCTATCGCCAGGGTTATATGTGTGTCAATGACAGAGCCATCAGGCTCCGCCTCTCTCCCTGCTCAGTTGCACAAAATGAAAAGTCTGCAGTACGTTCTGAGAGATATGTCAGGAATTGAATTTTAACACTGATAAAGGCCAAAGGACTTATAATATCAAACATTTCCAAACCAATCTATCAACTCTCAATGTCTGATTTTTTTTTAATGGGGAGAAGGAAAAGACTTCAGTAATACCGTTGCTTAAAATTTTTTTTTTTTTTAGCATACGGTTCTTTCATCATAAATCAGGTAATCAATAGAAATAAAACAAAATAAAACATGAAAAAGAAAATAAGATGATACCATTTTTTTATTGGACATAACTTAGTACATTTCTTGATTAGCTTTGGAAGGTTGCCCTTCTTCGTCAGATCGGAAATAAGCAAATCTTGGTAGATGACAGTATATATAAGTGAGACATCAAAGCATTTCAGTGACAGTCTAACAGGGTGGGGATGGAGGTGGATGGGTGAGACAGGGGGATATGCATGGAGACAGGAGAGTGACAAACAAAGCAGTACAATTTACAATTTTATGGCTTATAAATGGGCTAGAAAGCCAGATCTCTGTAAGTCCTGTCTGGTGGGTGTCAAAATATTTAATCATTCTGACTTCAAAGGTCTTACATTCCTGTATTGTTTTAAAGTTACCTTTCAGGATTCTGACCATAAAATCACTAGTACAGTGTTCTGTTTTTGTAAAGTGTTGCCCCACAGGCGTGGCATCCTGGCTGGCAATGGCGTTTTTCATGTGATGTTTTTAGCATCTGGCTTGTTTCTCCAATATAGCATCCTTCGTTACATTTTTTACACTGAATGATATATACCACATTGGAAGATGAGCATGTGAAAGATTCCTTTATGTTGAATATTTTACCCAAGGATTGTCAGCCTGCAAATACTTTTGGGACTTCCTCACACCCAAGGGATTTCAGCCTGCTTCAGTACTTTAGGGACCTCTCTTACCCAAGGGGTTTCAGCCTGCAACTGCTTCTCTCTTCCGGGACTCCTTCCCACCTGCCTAATCAATCCCTGGCTTCTGCTCTCACAACCAATCATTCTCCTTCCATTAGCTTCCCCCACACCCATACCAGCTGAGTTAAGCATTAGACTAATGAGGAGTTCCTGCACACAGGGTTTCCTAACTCTCTTTCCCCCTAGTGGCAGCCCATCTACACATCCTGCCAGCTTACACCCATGTCTTTCCCCATTGCAGCTAGGAGTCCAGTCCGGGTTCCTCATCTCACCCCCTGGCTCTTTGCCTGCAATGCCTTCTGGGATTTGTATTTCAAACTGACACTGCCTTAACCCAACTATCCTGGATATGACTGTATCACAATATCACTAAGGTCCATCGTTACTTTTACAGAAGACAATGGCATACATGCCAATCAAAGTAGATCAGGTAAAGGAAATAGAGTAATACTTAAGTTAAAGCTCCCTCAGCCAGTGTCTGAAAGAAATTTATAGTCCAGTCCACATTTCTGTCCTTATTAATCGCTGTTTTCTCTCCTTATCTCACTATATCTCGACATCAAATTTCCCTGAGGTTAAAAAAAACCTTCCATAACTTTGTACTGTAACACCAAAATTTCCTGAGAAGGTCTAAAACTGATCACTGCCCCACTACCTTAACACATTGTGTAGAAGGTTCTCTACACAATCTTTTAGGGACGTGGTTCATTCGTGCATCTTTAAAAATGTAGTGTGTGCAAAATCAATTTAATGTGCACTAACTTAGAAATAAGATGTATAATGTAAATTTCAGCATGTTAAAAAGTTCTAACACACATTAATAACAAAATGTGACAGACCAAAAAGAATCAAAACTCCCCCCCCCCCCCCAAATTGTTCAGAAGGAATGGATCCTCAGAAGCTTAGCGGAGATTGGGTGGCAGCACCGGTGGTTGGGAGGCGGGGCAAGTACTGGGCAGACGTCTACGGTCTATGCCCCGAAACGGCATGAAACTTGTGTTGCTATATCAGTTCCATTAATTAGATGCAGTACAATTATAAGAAGTACTAGTGGACACATAGAGTAATATTTAAAATTGAGATTGACACATTGAGGTGCACGTGGAGTTTTTTTTTTAAGCCAAATGATGGTACGCCGAGCTCATGCCTTATAATTTCACTGAGAGGTGGTAGGCTGGGCGGTGACTCAGGCTTTTTTTTTCTACACTTACATATTATTTGCTATCTAAGATACTATCTCTTTGTGATATCCACGACACATACACACAGGTAACGTGAACCTGGGTTTGATTTTCAAATATTATTCAAATAGTTCGAGTGTAATTTTTCTTTAAAGGATAAATCAAGGTCAGGTATACATATAAAGTAGCACATATGAGTTTATCTTGTTGGGCAGACTGGATGGACCGTGCAGGTCTTTTATCTGCCGTCATCTACTATGTATTGAACTTGACAGCACTCTGTCTGGATTTGGGATGTAGAGGGAGCAAATGGAACACTTTGGAGGTTGAGGAGTTGCAGAAGGTGTGTCGCTGACTCTTTCTTCCATCCCACCGTAACCTTAGCATGCTGATCTGCAGTAGCACAAACCTTTAGCTATCAAAAAGTCTAGGTATCACCAGCATCCCAAGAAAGATGCCAGAGGGAGAGTTCTGAAGTGAGCTCAACTTGTACAGCTGCCATAATGATCAAACACTGGGTGCGAGAAAGCAGCTGTGGATTGAGAACCCAATAGAGAAAGAGAGGACAACCCAAGACTCCAAATTAAGGAGAAAGAGGTTAGCTGTAAGAGGCAGGATGGACAAAGAGAAGCTACAGCTCGATCGGAATGGGAAGAAAGCAGTCGGCCATTTTGTGAATGTAAGGCACTGGAGACTTGAGTTAGACTTGAAAATGGCTGTTCCATCACTAGCTCTCTTTCTGCTTCTTTCTACAGCCCAGCTTGGATTTACATGCGAAGAAGATCAGTACCTTCTTACTACCTGCATGGTCAAGTGCCCCCTTTTTGGCTGCCTTCTAAGAATGAGCCTCCGCCTGAGCCGTTTAACTCCTGCGTATTTCCGCCTGCTGCAGGTAACACAAGTGCATGAACTTCTTCCCAACACATTCATGGGGTTTGATAGGAATGCCCAGTTCTAGTCAACATAGATTCAACATGAGCTTGGCGTTTCCCAGATAACATTCCTAGAGAGACATCACCTTTCACATTCAGCAAGGGCGCTTTGGGACGCCATGGTCTCCATTCCTATCTGATCCACGGTGCTACCGGAATTTACACAGTCCTGATCTGTTCTAAAAGGTTCTGAAAACCGTTCTCCCATAAGGTCTTTCATTTGCCTCCTCCTCCATATATTTTCTGCACGTGGCTTGCTCAAATCTTGCCACCCCCAGAATTCTTGATGTTTACTATTAATGTTTTGGTAGGTTGCAAATTGGGTTCCAATGTTATTAAAAAAAAAAAAACTTGAATCAGTAATTCATTCCGAGAGGCAGTGATGCTGTTTTTCTCTGCAAATATTTGAATGTTGGGTAGTGTGCTCTCCTGACACACACAGAGGGAATGGGTTCAGAACCCACCAGCTGTAGGAGGAACAGCTCAGAGTTGGCCCCCTTACAGCAAAGAGTACTGGTCAGCTGCCCCAGACCAGTAATTTGTAAGAACTCTTGTGGGTTCTAATCCTGGCACTGCTGCTCCACTGCACCCTGCAACAACGAAGCAAGTCACTTTACTTCCAATTAGAGAACTACAGTTAAGGAACTAAACCCAAAAGAGCACTGATTCCCCACTACCCTTCATGTTTGTGTTTAACCAACAACTCTTATCTGCACAGCCATACATGTTGGAGAAGGCTGCTTGCAAAGCTCAGTTGTTGGGTGAAAGAAAGTGCACCTAGCAAATTATTCACAAAAGAGGCTGCCCTGGTTTGAAGTTTATTGAGTAAACCTCCTTTTCATGATTGGAGGAGAGATCCCCCCCCCCCCCCCCCCATGCTTTCCTAAGGACAATGGTGAATACCACATATCAAAAGGAGCTGGTGGGATAAACCTTATATTGCATGCCAGGTGCTGAAGGGATGGAATGTGCTAAGGTCCTTTACATTATCTGACAATTGCTCTTTTCATAGATGCAAGTGGCTGGAGAGGCAGAGGTGGAGCTTAGAGATGACTGGAGAATCCTCTGGCACTGCTGTTGGCCTTGGTGGGCCTCAGTTTATCCTACTACGGTGCCTATCAGATGGTCCAGAGCCCAGCATCAAAGGAGGAGGGGCTGCAAACCTAAGTAGCAGCAGGAAGAGACCAGCCAGCAGCTATTCCTGTCTATGCTGCCAGCCACAGAGCATAACCACTTCCTTATCCAGGCCAGTTTCTGTTCCGTTCCAGTTACTCGATTGGTCCAGCACATGAAGGTCGATTCTTATTTCTAGGTGCCACATTTACGCATCCTTGAGTGCACAAATGTATAGTGTATTTGCACTTGATGTGAAAGTGCCAGCAGGGCCCTTAAGCACAATTCTATAACTCTACACCTATATACCAAGGGGGTGGGGGGGGGGCATGTAAGTTACACCAGGGCACCAGGCTACCCTAGTATTCTACAATGAAAATGGACACCCAGCTGCCATTATCACATATTGTGTTCTTTGGGGGGGGGGGGCCTGAATGGAGGTGCCCATAGAATTATCCACTAACCTTCGGATTCTATAGACACATCCGAGATGTATGCACAACTTAATTGGCTAACAAGGTGTTAACCATCCCGAACTGGATGCTAACAACCAATTATTAACTTTAATTGGCACCAATTAGGAACTGAGCACACAACATTGGATGCCTAAATCCCCTAGCACGCAACCCCAAAGGCCATGGGGGGGGGGGGGGGCATTGGCAGATCAGAGGCATTCTAAAAAGTTGCATGCAGCTTTATAGAGTAATGGGTCTCCACAGTGGCAAACTTAGTGGGTGTGACCTTATTCTCTGTTAGAGGGGCAGCCTTCTATACCAGTTTTTCTTGAGAAATCCACCTTTTTTACAGATTAACTGGCTGTGCTGCAGCTCTGTCTGTACATTTTAGACTTAGATCCCTCCCACCCACCCCTAGGGTGATAGTTCTTATATACCCTCCCAAGCAACCTAATCTGCCTGCAGATAACTGCTCTGTCTCTGTGTTCAGGCTCTTCACCTCCTTTCCTCCCACATTTTTCAAACATAGTGGGTGTGACTTGTTCTTACTGGGCAGTGCCTACCTGCCTGCTGCCTACCATTCCAGTTTTAAGCCTCTAATCCAGCTCTGCCGTTCTATCTATCGCTTAACACCTCAGTCACTACATATATACCCGTAACACCTCAGTTACTACTTATGGCCCCTTTACACATTCTCTTCCTTGCCCTGTCCCTTCCTAATCTTTTTCCCCTCCCCCTACCGCTGTCTACCACTGGAACTCACTGCCCACCCATGTCCTCTCCCATCTTGCTCACTACTGCAATACCCTACTCACCCCCGTCCCTCACCACCTCACCATCTCTCCTGTCCCCCTCCTCCTTCCTAGCTCTCAACCTTCAACACTTCCTTCCTGCCATTAACCCATCCCCATTCCTCCTAAGCGCATCCCGTCTTCGTCGCCTTCGTCGCCCTACCTCCCCCACCCTCCTCCGCACTCTCTTGCTTCTCCTCCTGCTATCCGCAGGAGACATCAATCCCAATCCAGGTCCCCCACACCTGTCCTCGTCCTATCCATGCAAACGTTTCCGGGATGTCTCCAATCTCATATCTATTCCCCTCCTCCCCCCCTCTTCCCTCCCCTTCTCATGTGCACTGTGGAATGCCCACTCGGTCTGCAACAAACTTCCCTTCACCCACGATCTCTTCATCTCTCATTCCCTTCACCTGCTTGCCCTAACTGAAACCTGGCTCTCCCCTGACGACTCTGCCTCAGTTGCGGCTCTATGCCATGGAGGCTATCTCTTCTCCCATACTCCCCGCCTAGTTGGCCGTGGAGGAGGCGTCGGGTTACTACTCTCGCCCTCCTGTAGCTTCCAACCCCTCCTCCTACCACAGTCTCACTGCTTCTCATCCTTTGAAGTCCACTCCATCCGTCTATTCTACCCGTTGCCACTCAGAGTGGCAGTCATTTACCGCCCCCCTGATAAATCCCTCCCTTCCTTCCTCACCGACTTCGATGCCTGGCTTTCTGTTTTTCTTGAACCCTCATCTCCATCCCTCATTCTCGGAGACTTCAACATACACGTTGATGACCTGTCCAACTCTCACGCTTCTCAGTTCCTCACTCTAACATCCTCCTTCAACCTCCAGCTATGTTCCACCACCCCTACTCACCGTGATGGCCATTGCCTTGACCTCGTCCTCTCCTCTTCCGGCTCACCCTCCAATTTCCACACCTCAGCTCTTCCTGTCTCTGATCATCACCTGATCACCTTCACACTTCTTCACCCTCCCCCTCAGCTCCGCCCAACATTAACCACTACTTCCAGGAATCTCCAGATTATTGACCCTCCCACCTTATCATCTAGTATTTCTAATCTCCTCCCCTCCATCATGTCCTCCGAGTCTGTTGACGAGGCTGTCTCCGCTTACAATGCCACTCTCTCCTCTGCTCTGGACACCCTTGCACCATCCACCTCCCGTCCCACAAGGCGTACTAATCCCCAGCCCTGGCTGACCCCTTGCATCCGTTACCTTCGCTCCTGCGCCCGATCTGCTGAACGCCTCTGGAGGAAATCTCGCACCCATTCAGATTTCCTTCACTACAAATTCATGCTATCCTCCTTCCAGTCCTCACTATTCCTTGCCAAACAGGACTATTACACCCAATTGACTAATTCTCTCAGCTCTAACCCTCGTCGTCTCTTCGCCACCCTTAACTCCCTCCTCAAAGTGCCCTCCGCTCCCACCCCCCCCCCCCCCGTCACTCTCTCCTCAATCACTGGCTGACTACTTCCGCGACAAGGTGCAAAAGATCAACCTTGAGTTCACTACCAAGCCACCTCCTCCTCTTCACCCTTCAACCCTCTCCCTCAACCAACCAACCCAGACCTCCTTCTCCTCCTTTCCTGATATCTCCGAGGAGGAAACCGCCCGCCTTCTTTCCTCCTCAAAATGCACCACTTGTTCCTCTGATCCCATCCCCACCAACTTACTTAACACCATCTCTCCTACTATCACCCCCTCCATCTGTCATATCCTCAACCTCTCTCTCTCCACTGCAACTGTCCCCGACACCTTCAAGCATGCTGTAGTCACGCCACTCCTCAAAAAACCATCACTAGACCCTACCTGTCCCTCCAACTACCGCCCCATCTCCCTCCTACCCTTCCTCTCCAAGACACTTGAGCGCGCAGTCCACAGCCGCTGCCTTGATTTTCTCTCCTCTCATGCCATCCTTGATCCGCTTCAATCCGGTTTTCGCCCTCTTCACTCGACAGAAACAGCACTTTCTAAAGTCTGTAATGACCTGTTCCTTGCCAAATCCAGAGGCCACTACTCCATCCTCATCCTCCTGGATCTATCCGCCGCTTTTGACACTGTCAATCATGACTTACTTCTTGCCACACTGTCCTCATTTGGGTTCCAGGGCTCTGTCCTCTCCTGGTTCTCCTCCTATCTCTCCCACCGCACCTTCAAAGTTCACTCTCATGGATCTTCCTCCACCCCCATCCCCTTATCTGTTGGTGTTCCCCAGGGATCGGTCCTTGGACCCCTTCTCTTCTCAATCTACACCTCTTCCCTGGGCTCCCTGATCTCATCTCATGGTTTCCAGTATCATCTCTATGCTGATGACACCCAACTGTATCTCTCCACACCAGACATCACCGCGGAGACCCAGGCAAAGGTATCGGCCTGCTTATCCGACATTGCTGCCTGGATGTCCAACCGCCACCTGAAACTGAACATGTCCAAGACCGAGCTTATCGTCTTTCCACCAAAACCCACTTCTCCTCTTCCTCCACTTTCTATCTCAGTTGATAACACCCTCATCCTCCCCGTCTCATCTGCCCGCAACCTCGGAGTCATCTTTGACTCCTCTCTCTCCTTCTCTGTGCATATCCAGCAGATAGCCAAGACCTGTCGCTTCTTCCTCTTTAACATCAGCAAAATTCGCCCTTTCCTCTCTGAACACACCACCCGAACTCTCGTCCACGCTCTCATTACCTCTCGCCTGGACTACTGCAACTTACTCCTCACCGGCCTCCCACTTAGCCATCTATCCCCCCTTCAGTCTGTTCAGAACTCTGCTGCACGTCTCATATTCCGCCAGAACCGATATACTCATATCACCCCTCTCCTCAGGTCACTTCACTGGCTTCCGATCAGATACCGCATTCAATTCAAGCTTCTCCTTCTTACCTACAAATGCACTCAGTCTGCTGCCCCTCACTACCTCTCTACCCTCATCTCCCCTTACGTTCCCGCCCGTAACCTCCGTTCACAGGATAAATCCCTCCTCTCAGTACCCTTCTCCACCACCGCCAACTCCAGGCTCCGCTCATTCTGCCTCGCCTCACCCTATGCTTGGAACAACCTTCCTGAACCCTTACGCCAAGCCCCCTCCCTGCCCGTCTTCAAGTCTTTGCTTAAAGCCCACCTCTTCAATGCTGCGTTCGGCACCTAACCCTTACCGTTCAGTGAATCCAAACTGCCCCAATTTGACTGCCCCTATCGGACCGACCGTTCACTTGTCTATTAGATTGTAAGCTCTTTGAGCAGGGACTGTCTCTCTTTGTTAAATTTACAGCGCTGCGTAACCCTAGTAGCGCTCTAGAAATGTTAAGTAGTAGTAGTAGTAGTAGTAGCATTTTACAGCAGGTTTGAGCAGGTGTAAATCTGGCGCCCAGAGATGGGTGTGGCAATCGACGATAAGTGCTGCTCTAAAAAGGGCACATTTTACTACAGAATAGTACTTAGGGCTGCTCTTTTTTAATGCTTAGCAATAGAGGGATGGGCACCTCTTCCATTTAATGAGCATGCCCAGTCCTTTACCTGGTTCCCCTCTGGCACCCTTCCCTTTTCATGTGGAACCACAAAGCTGTGTAATTACTAAACTACCTACCGCTTTTAGCATGGCCGATGGCCACGTGTCCATTCCTGAGACCACATCTACCTGCCACTACTACTACTTATCATTTCTATAGGCGCTACTAGACGTACGCAGCGCTGTACACTTGAACATGAAGAAACAGTCCCTGCTCGACAGAGCTTACAATCTAATTAGGACAAACAGGACAAACAAGAGATAAGGGAATATTAAAGTGAGGATGATAAAATAAGGGTACTGAACAAGTGAATAAGGGTTAGCAGTTAAAAGCAGCATCAAAAAGGTGGGCTTTTAGCTTAGATTTGAAGACGGCCAGAGATGGAGCTTGACGTACCACCTCAGGAAGTCTATTCCAGGCATACGGTGCAGCAAGATAAAAGGAACGGAGTCTGGACTTAGCGGTGGAGGAGAAGGGTGCAGATAAGAGAGATTTACCCACTGCTGATCTGGTCAACAGAAGAAGTCTCAAGCAAGAAGGGACCAAAGGAGTAAGGGGGATAAATGCAAATCTCCGCTCTCGCCTTAGTACGCACGCACAAATGATTTTACTGTTGCATTAACATGGAGCCTTCTCTCGCATCTCATTGAAAAGCCATTTCTGACATTTAAGACACAAGTCTTCTCCTTTCCAGGTCAACCACAGCACAAAAGTTGTTAGCCTGCTTCTCAGAGCACAAGGGCAGGGTGTCCAGTCCAGAGGCAGACCCCCCAAACAATCAATCAATTATCCCAGCGTTCAGCCAACCCAACCACTCACAAGTCTAGGTAGTCACCTGGGGCATCAGCTCCGGTGAAAGCAAACAACCGGTTCTAAACACCATCAACTTTTACCAGCAGGGAGGGTTGGCAGGGGTGGTGTGGTGGGGTTCATGATTGTTGGCTGGGAGGGGCAAAGGCCCTAACGGTTGCTTTAGCGGGTGGGGAGGCAAGACTGAAGGCTTGCCTAGGGCACTTATTTGCATTAGCAACAAAAGGCAGCTGTGCTCTTATGTATCAGGCCTCACCTTAAACTAAAAACAAAACTGAAATAAAAAAATGGTTAAAAGCGTTGGCATCTTTTTCCCCCCAATACCAGAAACTCCCATGAGGTTAGATAACAGGATGGTAAGTTCCATTAAATCTTCCTTTACCCTGTGGACCAGGTGTGGATCTCCTCATTACAGCACAGAATACTAAATTACATTTTGTGCCCCTCTCCCCAAACCACCCTGATCTTTGCTTGCACTTGGAAAATGCCACACTATCATTCAAGGGATCAAAAGCATTCTCACATTTATTTATTGCATTTGTATCCCACGTTTTCCCACCTCTTTGCAGGCTCAATGTGGCTTACAATACATCATGGATAATGGAAATTGGAAGAGAATATACATTTGGTTTACAGAAGGAAATGCATGATATTGGTATAGCAGAAGACGTTATAAGACATTGCTGGATATATTCGGAGATTTTTTACATGTGTTGATCTTTGTGGTATATCTTGTCAAAGAGATGAGTCTTCAGTAGTTTGCGGAAGCTGGTCAGTTCATAGATCGCTTTTAGGTTGCGTGGTAACGCGTTCCAGAGTTGCGTGCTCATATAGGAGAAGGTAGATGCGTGCATTAATTTGTATTTTAGACCTTTACAGTTGGGAAATTGAAGATTAAGGAATGTGCGAGAAGATTTCTTTGCATTCCTGGATGGTAGGTCTATTAGGTCTGACATGTAGGCTGGGGCATCACCATGGATGATTTTATGAACGAGGGTGCATACTTTGAACATTAAAAAGCAAAAGTCTTACCATGTAATAGCTTGGGGTAGGTAGGTGCCAGTGAAACTTGGCCTTCAATTCTCCCGCGCTCTCACCACTCTTAAACCCTACCCACTGACAAAATTGTCAGACCTCCCTATTCCCTCGATTATGTTTTGCCCCCCTCTCAACTCACCCCTGTTATATTCCACTGTTCGATCCCCTAAGAATATCCTAAACTTACTCTGTCTTATATAATTCTTCACAATGTAACCCATAATTGTACTGCAACCAACTGCACTTCCATCTTTTACAATGTATTGTAAGCCACACTGAGCCCGCAAATAGGTGGGAAAATGTGGGATACAAATGCAAATAAATAAAAATAATAAATTCCATAATGTCAATAATGATTATTCCAGAAAGGCAACATTTTTGAACCAGTGAGGCCAAGGCCATTAAAGCTTACGGGCACATAGTGGCATTCTCCTGCAGAGGTACACGTAATTGGAATGCAGTCCTAAGGATCTCTACAGTGAGGGAATCCCATCCCCGAAGCCTGCTGCACATTTACAGCTGCTACTGCTTTCCTGTTCCTGTTTCACACGCTGAAGGATTTCTGTTAGATACTGACAGCGCAAGAACCAGCCTAAGGGAATTTCAAACTGAGCATTTCTGCTTACCAGAGAGAAATGAAATGAGAGATAACGTTTAGGCTGGCAGCCACACAACCCCTCCCCCCCAAGCAGTCAACCACTCACAGGACAGCAGTATACGACGGAAGCTGTTTCTGTACCAAGGGCAAAGCCGTTAAAGATTAAAACACGGACATTTTAAAGTATGCAGTCTTTACTAAGTTTTATATTGTATCATTCTGTACAACAGATTAGGTTCACTGGACTGGCTGCATTTTATAAACAGAAATAAATGAATTCTTTCCCAGTTTGTACGGTATCAAAATCTCTTCCACTGTTTCAGGCAACACTTAAAACAGTCATGTTTAAATCATACATCACCACCCTCCTTAGATTTTCTCCTGTAAAAACAGATTAAATGAGCTGAAGCACTGCAAAATCTACAATCTCCCACCTTCTCTTCCTCCTATTCCAGTAACACAGGCAAATCAAGCTTCTGCAACGCATGAGACTGGATCTGTATTTATGCAGAACACAGATGCGTTCTTTGGATTGCCGTATCTACATGTTCTGTACCCCCCTCACTAGGCTTTCTTTCTGCCTCTTTTCTCCATTATTTTCAAACCAGCTGGGGTAAAAAAAAAATAGCAACACAGAAGAGACCCTTTGGTATGTTAACACAAAATTCTCATTGTCGGGACACAAAACCCAGGCTCCGATTCATTACCCACAATGGAAGATACCACTCACCCCAACATGACCCACCCTGACACTTTACTCAGCCACTACTCCTGCTGCCTCTCTCAGTCCACGCAGTCTCAGCTCAGCTTCAACTACATGGTTCAACCAGCCGAGTCCAAACTGCATGAGAGGACGAGGTTAAAGGGTATTACAGCTGGGTCACAGGAAAGAGTTTGTGTCATATGGGGAGAACAACATTTGTTATTCAGAAAAATCTGTTGACTGGAATGGTGTTCACCCTGGCTCTCTGTCAAACCACACACTAGGTATAACGGTGGTAGACGGCATCTTGTATGCACTACAAAAGTCTCTTCTTCCAGTGACTGAGCTATGCAAATTCTATGTGCTTATTTATTGCTCCTAAATTTTCAACCAACACAAAATCCGTTCCAACAATTTGTCCGCTGTGTTCAGTTGCATCGCCCAGTCACTTTCCTTTTCTGGTGCTATAAACCCCACCGGAGATGCAACTGGGGTGAAACAGGGTTATTAGACTCAGGGTATACCTCACATATACATTTCTCAAATTAACTTTAGCAACAACCACAAACAAAATCTTGCAACGAAAGAGCAAAGTTCTTTCAATTCCACCAAGGCCAGCCATCGAAGGTGCAGTTTCAGGTCCACCATCCTCAGCTCATCTCCTCCCCTTCGATGATCTGAGTTGTAACTTCCACTTTCCTTGGCGGAATGTAGGAGCCCATTCCCGCTGCTCTCTCGGCTTCCTCCTGGGTGTATGGTTCCTCTCTCAACTGCTTCAGCCTGCGATGATAAAAGAGAAAGTGTGTGAGGTTAAGTGTAACCCAGTGACTTATGAATAGGGGAGAGACATGACCCCCTCCTTAGAAGCCCAGCCACACGTGGATGGTCACCTTGTTTCTGCTCCTAATGTTGCTTAGAGCACTGGAACAAATTCATTTTTGATTAAGCACTGGTGATATGGTATATGTATAAATGTTCATTTCTTTTATTTTTCATTCTTTACATTTTCTCTTATGTTTTTATACTTTTGTGAACTATTTTGAATGATGTTGATTCATCAATAAATGGTATAGAAAAGCTTTTAAATAAATATAGGGGCTTCTCACCTTTGCAAATGGCTGAAGCATCCCCCCCCCCCCCCCCCCCCCCCAGCGCTTGTTATATATCTCATACTGGCTGCATTGTATCTGCTCCCCCACCATCAGTCTTGCAACTTAAGGCCTTACCATTAATATTTGCAAACATGAATTGCTTCCTCTGATCGCAAAGAACCCTTGGCCACTAATACTTGCCACTGATTGTTTATGTATCTTTAAGGGTTTAACCTGATTATACTGATAAATTCTGTTTGTAAACCACGGAATGACTATAGTTATCAAGTGATACATTAAACTGCATCTCTGCTAGCCCCCCCCCCCCTTCCCAACTCACCCACTGAAGGCCCCATTAATCAGAAACTCATTCCCCAAAGTAGTCTCACCTTACACAATTCTTTCACAAAGCACCTTGCTTCGTAGAAGCCCACTTAGCCAAGAATTCTTGTCTTTTTAGGACAGCAATTAAATCTTAAATCTATTACTTCTCATATTCTGCCTTTCCAATAGCAAGTGATCAAGGTGGATCACAATGGAACACACATGGTTAAAACTGACTGAAGTGGTTTACCGACAGTTTCTATTGATCCATAAAAACACGAGGGTTCCTTTTTGTAAACGCTAAGGCTTCACTTACCTTCTTTTGTGCACTTTGGTTTTAAAATGGTCCTTCAGACTTCTAAAATCCGCAAAGTATCGTCTGATGGCAAAGAAAACAGTATGAAAAGTCAAACACCTGGTATTGGCCTGAGTAAGATGAAGCAGATCAACAAAGCTTTGTTGTTTTGGAAATTTTGGATGGCGACACGAGGCTGCCTGATCCACACACAGAGCAGCTAACTGCAGTAAGGCCCTCACAGCTCAGGTTCACGTTTGACGTGCTTAGGAAAACCCTCACATCCATGCGGGCAATGAGGGAAAACTAAAACCATTTGGTTTACCTAGAGAATTGTATCCCGAACCTGTCTGGGAGCTCCCCAGACATCCATGTTTTCAGGATATCCACAATGAATATTCACAAGAGATTTGCATACACTGCCTTTAGTGCACGCAAATCTCTCTCATGAATGTTCACTGTCGATATCCTGAAAACCAAGAGATTTGCATACACTGCCTCCAGTGCACGCAAATCTCTCTCATGACTATTCACTGTCGATATCCTGAAAACCTGACTCGCTAGAGAGCCCCCAGTCCAAATAAAAACCAGTGATAGAATTGCTACCCCTGGAAGTTTTCAAGGGAAGCTCAGATACACATCTGTGAGAGATGGGTTTAGGTACAGTGATACTACTACCTGAGGGCTGTGGAATCGAGCAAGCTACATGATCCACCTACACCTGAGGTGTTGGTTGCTACTGTTCTATTCAGGCACAGCGTAGACAGCAATGGAACAGACGTTTTACAGTGCACTGAGGCCTCAGCTCCTTGTCACTTACGCGCAATGCAGGCAGTAATGCTGGGCATTGCCTGTCACATCGTAGTCAACTTCCTGGTGCAGCAGCTTCTGGGCATTTTCTGGCTTCATGTCTTGGTGAATCTGATCCAAGTCCTTCACTCTCCGCTTGGTCTTCCACAGCTTGGAGATATTCTTCTTCTTGTCACTCTTATGGTTGCCGATTTTCTTCGATCGAGTCATGGCTGGAGCTGGAGGAAAGAAAACCAAAAGTTCTATCCCCTGAGCTGGGAGATAGGAGGTTTTATTTATTATTTTATTTTTATTACATTTGTACCCTGCGCTTTCCCACTCATGGCAGGCTCAATGCGGCTTACATGGGGCAATGGAGGGTTAAGTGACTTGCCCAGAGTCACAAGAAGCTGCCTGTGCCTGGAGTGGGAATCGAACTCAGTTCCTCAGGACCAAAGACCACCACCCTAACCACTAGGCCACTCCTCCACTGTTGCTACTATTTGAGATTCTACATGGATCACCGATGTGGCCGCGCAGGCTTCTGCTTCTGTGAGTCTGACGTCGTACGTGCAGGACGTCAGATTCACAGAAACAGAAGCCTGCGCAGCCTTCTACATGGAATGTTGCTAGTGGAATAGCAACATTCCATGTAGAATCTCCAGTGGTAGCAACATTCCATGTAGAATCTCCAATAGTATCTATTTTATTTTTGTTACATTTGTACCCCACGCTTTCCCACCCATGGCAGGCTCAATGCGGCTTACATGGGGCAATGGAGGGTTAAGTGACTTGCCCAGAGTCACAAGGAGCTGCCTGTGCCTGAAGTGGGAATCAAACTCAGTTCCTCAGGACCAAAGTCCACCACCCTAACCACTAGGCCACTCCTCCACTCTGGGAGGGGGAGGCGAATCCCCTGATCACAATCCCTAATTTTACTCTTACGTTCGTACAGTCATTGACGGCCAAAATCCCAACTTACTCTGTACAGAACAGAGCTCACGAACCAGAACCCGATTCTGCTGGAGTCGCTGTCTTTTCAGCTCTCTCTCTCTCCCCTCCCCCCACTTCACCAGCACCCACATTCTTTCTCGGGCCTCCCCACCCACCTCTTCACCTGTCCCCGAGCTCTCCCTGGCTTCCCCCCCACCCCTTCATCTGTCCCTCGGGCTTCCATCTTCACCTGAGTGTCCCCGACTTTCCTTCTTCTTCCTGGAGTTCTCACACGTGGATACTCATCACTTCCGCAGCGCTAACGCTGCGTCCTTGTGACGTCATCGTCACGCTCTTACGCCTGGTGGGGGCCTAGTTCCAAGGAGGTAGTTCCACGGACGGACGAAAAGGAGGAGCTAAGGGGTTTGGTGACTTGCGCCATCTTGCGGTCGGAAGCCAGAATAGTCGGGAGAGGCTGGAAGGAACCTGTTTGAAGGGAAGGGGGGGGGGGGGGGGGGTGAGGATGTTGGGTAAACGCTGGTACTCAAATGCCAGAGTTTTCACAATCAGAGTTTCGTCTTTGTATATATTTATATTTTTTAAATACAATTTTATTTTTATTTTCTATTTATTTTTTTAATTTTTATTGTTTATTTTCGTTTGGTTTTGGTTTTTGTTAGTCATCTTCGCTGTTTTGTCTTCTGTTGTTTTCTTGCGAAGACTGGTTTCTTCTGTTTTGTTGCACTCAAATGCCAGGTCACCCTTCAGGGGTGGGGTGATCACTGAGGGACCCATCCCACAACAGCCAGAACCCCTGCAACCAGGCACAGAATCTATGACAAGGCAGAATTGGTGTGTAGGGTCTGAGCTCTTTCATTAAAACTTGGGGACTATGGGTCAATTTTAGCAATGGAGAAGGTGCCGGTACTAAGTACCCCCTCAAAAAAAAGCCCTGGGTAAAAGAGTACGAAAGGAAAAGAGGATGGGATTGCTATACCCTCTTTCTGTCGTTACAAGCAGCTTAGAATGCAAACTGTCTCTGAAGTGAATTCACTCTCAGGGAACAGATCCCAGTTGGATTTTATTTGTAATTAAAAAAAAAAAAAACTGGTTGGAGCCCCTAGTTAGTGCATACACGAATTCCATAGGCATTCTTTTAAATGTATTTATTTATTGGGAGTTATTAACCACCTTTATGATGAGGTTCACCCAAGGTGGTGTACAACAGGTACATTTTAACATAAAATTTTGTGAACAGCATAACAATAGTAAAATAACCAAGAATAAATAGAACTACCATAAAACAGTATCAAAAATATACACATTTAAAAGCACTGGAATTAAAATACCAGAGACATAATACAATGTTAGTATAATATAAGCAGTAATTGACCATGATGGTATGTACAACTAGGGACTACAGTTCAGCATTTGAGCATTTCCTTCCATGCTCTGTCTTCAGATATCTTGAGGGTGCCTACTGCTGGTGGAAATGTTGTGGTAGATTAAAACTAACTTGTAATAGGGACAAGTCTCCAGAGGAAATGTTGAGCCTCAGGAACAAGGGTTAATAGATTCAGTATGGTCGCTAATGTCCCGACCGAGAAAGTCCTGAGCAGATTAAGTATTAGTGAGCCTGGATGACTGAAGAGCAGGGCTTTTTTTCTGGGGGTACTTGGGGGTACTGAGTACCAGCACCTTTTCCATTGTCTGCTATAATTGACCCATGGACCCCAGGTTTTAATGAAAGAGTTCAAGCTCTACACACCAATTCGGCCTTGTCATAGATTCTGTGACTGGTTGCAGAGGGCCTGGCTATTATAGGGTGGGTCCCTCAGTGATCACCCCACCCCAAAGGGTGGCCCTGGCATTTGAGTACCGGCACCTTTTTCAGTAGAAAAAACACACTGCTGAAGAGTGAGTGTTCTTAAAAGGTTATAGGTAAAACACGCAATGAACCATGATGGGCACATGGCTCTCATACAACGACCATTAGAGGTCAAGGATCAGTAAAGCAATAACCCTCAGGAGTCCTCACTGAAACTCACTACAGTTTCTGAGAAAGAAAATCTCCTTGAATCTGATATTGCATCAACTCAGAGACGTATTCATGAACTTCAAAGACATTTTTTTTTTTAAATCAGTTTCTGCCCTCTGAACATAGAAACTTTAGCAAATAACAGTGTGTCCTTGTATGGGACTTTTCATGCAAACAGAATCCCAGCATCAGTAATTGGAGACCAGGGCCAGTGATGGGCGACTTCTATGGTCTGTGCCCTGAAAATGGCAAGGTCAAATCAAGATCAAGTACTTGTATTATACCTTACACTACGAGTTTATTTTGTTGGACAGACTGTACAGGTTCTTATCTGCTGTCATCTACTATGTTACCACGAGGCTCATTTTGAAAGCACATAAACTTACAAAGTTACATAGGATATTACTTTACTTTGTAAGTCTATCCAGCTTATAATTGAAAAAGAAAAAACGCCTATATTGCGACCCAAATCGGGAGATAGACGTTTATCTCACAAAAACGAATAAAGCGGTATAATCGAAAGCCGAATTTGGACGTTTTCAACTGCACTCCATCGCGGATGCGGACAAAGTTGATGGGGGCGTGTCGAAGGCGTGGTGAAGGCGGAACTGGGGCGTGGTTATCAGCCGATCAGAGATGGGCGCCTTTCGCCGATAATGGAAGAAAAATATGCGTTTTTAGCGAGAATTTAGGGCACTTTTCCTGGACCCTGTTTTTCCACGAATAGGGCCCCAAAAAGTGCCCTAAATGACCAGATGACCACTGGAGGGAGTCGGGGATGACTCCCCTGACTCTCCCAGTGGTCACAAACCCCCTCCCACCACAAAAATATGCCATTTCACAACTTTTTATGTTCACCCTCAAATGTCATACCCACCTCCCTGGCAGAAGTATGCAGGTCACTGGAGCAGTTATTAGGGGGTGCAGTGGACGTCAGGCAGGTAGACCCAGGCCCATCCCCCCCACCTGTTACACTTGTGCTGGTAAATGGGAGCCCTCCACACCGCCCCCCAAACCCACTGTACCCACATGTAGGTGCCCCCCTTCACCCCTTAGGGCTATAGTAATGGTGTAGACGTGGGCAGTGGGTTTTGAGGGGGATTTGGGGGGCTCAACACACAAGGGAAGGGTGCTATGCACCTGGGAGCTCTTTTACCTTTTTTTTTTGTTTTTGTAAAAGTGCCCCCTAGGGTGCCCGGTTGGTGTCCTGGCATGTGAGGGGGACCAGTGCACTACGACTCCTGGCCCCTCCCACGACCAAATGCCTTGGATTTATTCGTTTTTGAGCTGGGCGCTTTCATTTTCCATTATCGCTGAAAAACAAAAACGTCCAGCTCACAAATTGTCGAATAAAACATGGACGTCTATTTTTTCCCAAAATACGGTTCGGTCCGCCCCTTCACGGACCCGTTCTCGGAGATAAACGCCCATGGAGATAGACGATTTCGTTCGATTATGCCCCTCTATGTGCTTTCAAAATGAGCACCTATGTATGCTACGCTCTCAATAAGGATGCAATGTAGCAGAGACTTGGATTAAGGGGATCTGGGCCTATGGATTTACCTTTTGCCTTTCTCAGTAGTTCAAGTGAGTTGCATTCAGGTGCTGTAGGTATTTTTTTCTGTCTCCAAGACACTTACGATCTAAGATTGTGCCTGAAGCAATGGAGGGCTAAGTGACTTGTCCAAGTTCACAGGCAGCAGCAGTGGGTTTTGAACCTGGCTTGTCTGATTCTCAGTTTGCTGCTCCTACCCTTAGGCTACTCCTCCCCTGGACTAAGCTGAACATATCCTGGATCCTAGAATCTAAGATCAGAATGCAAGCTTGGAAGGTTGATGGAGGTTCACATTTCATCCTTCTGGCTGGCTTTTTCCTTATTCCCGAACCCCTTGAAAGGGTGAGCAAACATGAGGCATCTGTAAAGTATCGTCAACAAGGATTCAGGAATACACAAGTCTATCTGTCACAGCAGAACAAATAACACCACCAGATCTCCTTTCCAGCTGCCCTGGTCTCCAGAATCCAGAACACCCAGAAGCTGCAGAAACCCTGCATGCTCTTCCCTCCCACTCTAAACGCCTGATGACCCAGTACCTGGAAGGCAACATTAAGCAAGTCCTGGCCATTCTGAGACCCTGAGGCAGATGCTACAAATTCCACAATGCGCAGTGAGTTCAAGGACCTAAAGTGTCCCTCCAGAGACTGGGTCTCTTGGTGCATATGCAGCCCTCCTTTCACCAATATCCTATGTTCTTTCTGTTCTCCGCCTCACCTCTGGGCATCACAGGAAGTGGAGGTGGCCGAACTCACAATCAAATCATTCAGGAGGCTGCTAAATAAAAAGAGCTGATAAAATCAAGTTTTTTAAGCTTCTGATTTGTATATGTCTAATGGTTTTGTTTTTAATTTTATATCATTTTGATTTGCCTTGTTTAGTTTTAGGATTTTTATTTGTTGCATTTGAACCAATTTTATATTGCAGTCCACTCAGGATTGTTCTGCTACCTATTTGCATGGAGGAAAGGAATTGGGTCCTGTGCAGTAGGAATGGATCCTCAGAAGCTTAGCCGAAATTGGGTGGCGGAGCAGGTGGGGGAAGAGAGGTTGGTGGTTGGGAGGCGAGGATAGTGGAGGGCAGACTTATACGGTCCGTGCCAGAGCCGGTGATGGGAGGCGGGACTGGTGGTTGGGAGGCGGGAAATACTGCTGGGCAGACTTGTAGGGTCTGTGCCCTGAAAAAGGCAGGTACAAATCAAGGTAAGGTATACACATATGAGTTTATCTTGTTGGGCAGACTGGATGGACCATGCAGGTCTTTTTCTGCCGTCATCTACTATGTTACTATGTTACATCTACTATGTTACTATGGATCCACAGAAGCTTAGCTGAAATTGGGGGCGGGGGGAAGAGGGGTTGGTGGTTGAGAGACTAGGATAGGGGAGGGCAGACTTATACGGGGTCTGTGCCAGAGCCGGTGATGGGAGGCGGGAAGTACTGCTGGGCAGACTTGTACGGTCTGTGCCCTGAATAAGGCAGGTACAAATCAAGGTAAGGTATACACATATGTTTTTTCTTGTTGGGCAGACTGGATGGACCATGCAGGTCTTTTTCTGCCGTCATCTACTATGTTACTATGTATGTTACCATGAGGCATATTTTCAAAGCAGTTTGGGAGGCTAAGTTCCATAGGTTTCTATGGAACTTTGGGAGGCTAAGTGCTTTGAAAATATGCCTCTATGTGTCCTTGAACTACATAAATCCCTGCGATCCTGTAGTTCCCTGTAATAGGCCCTTTCAGGACACATATCTAGTTCCCTGTGTCTTATGGGTCACTTGCCTTGTTCTCTGTGCATGCTGAGCAAGTTGCCCCCCTCCCCTTCTCTCTCCATCGGGTCTGAAGAGTTAGTCTGCAGCATATCTCCTCTGTGAACTGAAACTGCCTATGTTGTATTCTGTTGTATGACCCTTTCAGGCTACTGTGGCCCTATCAAGATTTCACCAGTGTAAAAGTATAAACATCATCTCCATTCAGGAATTTGCTGCAATTTCTCCCAGCCGCTTTTATATGGAGAGAGCTGGTGGAGAACAGGCTCCCAGTTTGCAGGGCAAAAACTCTTGTCCAGCACATCTGAACTGTAAGTTATTTTCTCTTGATTGATTACTGCATTAAAGAAGGTTTTGGTTCAAGAGTGCAAATTCTTCTCATAGGAATGTTGTACACTCTGGTTTAAAACTGCATGCCAATCACACCCAGTGAGGGGGCAGGAACAAGGATGTGTACGTGAAGAAGAATGGATGACATTAAAGTAAGTGTTCCTGAGGCACTGTTAAGATTACTTAGCCTTGCTCTCTTGCTTTCCAGCTAATCTGTAGTTCACGCACTTTCCAAAAACGATAAAAACTAAAGAAAACATGTAAAAGGACGGAAATTAAAGAAGATCTAGAAATAGAACCAAAAAGGAAGCCCACAAGCTTCTGCCTCTGGCACCACCAAGGAGGTTTAATTGACAGGAGACGGCGAAAGCATGCTTGGCCCATTATCTGGCCTGAAGCCAGTAGGCGGAGCTTGCCGCCATACAACATAATGTATTTTGAGTGTATCAAAATGGCGGCTGCATAGGGAAGCAATTAAACTTGTCAATCAAACCTCGAGTGCTGCCATCTTGAAAAATGTTTTTAAACTGTGGACAAGGGGGGAGGGAAGGAGGAAGGGAGGGGGCTACTAGACCACTAGGAAAAGGTTTGCTTCAGAGAGGGAGAGGGGCTGATGCAGATGCCAGTGCCAGTATGTTATTTTACATGTCACTCTACCTGTCAATGTATGAGCCAATCACATCTCACACACTGACAGGAAGGGTGACATTTAGCAGTGAGCTGCGGAGTACTACTGTGATTTTAATGAAGCAGTAATTTGCCTGCTCATTGATTATAGTTGCAGTGGTGGTTTTTCAGCCTTAATTTTGCGTTAGAGCTCTGTATCAGAGATAAGCAACCACAGTCCTCGAGGGCCACAACCCAGTCGGGTTTTCAAGATTTCTACAATGAATATGCATGAATATTTCCCAACAATGGGTGCAGTACATACAAATCAATCTCATGCATATTCATTGTAGAAATCTTGAAAGCTCAACTGCATTGTGGCTCTCAAGGACCGTGGTTGCACCCCCACCCCACCCCCTCCCAACTTTGGAGGAGATGAATATTCAAGGGGCCCTAACTGGGTCATTACTAAGGATGAAAATTCCTCTTGAAGAGGCAGAGAAATGCATGCACACTTTTAACTGAACTTGAAAGACGTATTCTTGGGGTGGGGTGGGCGGGGGTGTTTATATCAAGGGAGTAAACTACATAAAATTGTATTTTCAAATGTACACACGTAGTTGTGTCCTTATTCCTCTATTTTTTATACCTGCATGAATGTGAAATGAAGTTTCAAAATGAACTACTTTGCGGCTTACTTGCCCTGTCCTTTTTTTTTTTGTTACATTTGTATCCCGCACTTTCCCACTCATGGCAGGCTGAATGTGGCTTACATGGGGCAATGGAGGGTTAAGTGACTTGCCCAGAGTCACAAGGAGCTGCCTGTGCCTGAAGTGGGAATCGAACTCAGTTCCTCAGGACCAAAGTCCACCACCCTAACCACTAGGCCACTCCTCCACTGTTGCTACTATTTGAGATTCTACATGGAATGTTGCTATTCCACTAGTGCAACATTCAATGTAGAAGTCGGCCCTTGCAGATCACCAATGTGGCCACGCAGGCTTCTGCTTCTGTGAGTGCAGGGCGTCAGACTCACAGAAACAGAAGCCTGCGCAGCCTTCTACATGGAATGTTGCTAGTGGAATAGCAACATTCCATGTAGAATCTCCAATAGTAGCAACATTCCATGTAGAATCTCCGATAGTATCTATTTTATTTTTGTTACATTTGTACCCCGCGCTTTCCCACTCATGGCAGGCTCAATGCGGCTTACATGGGGCAATGGAGGGTTAAGTGACTTGCCCAGAGTCACAAGGAGCTGCCTGTGCCTGAAGTGGGAATCGAACCCAGTTTCCCAGGACCAAAGTCCACCACCCTAACCACTAGGCCACTCCTCCACTTTATCCTCACCTCTCTATTCCCTTACCCTTAATTGTCCTGTCTGTTTACCTGTCTTATCTAGATTGTAAGCTCTTTGAGCAGGGACTGTCTTTTTGTGTATGGTGTACAGCGCTGCGTATGCCTTGTAGCACTATAGAAATGATAAGTAGTAGTACTAGTGGTTTCTCCTTGAAAATGAACTGCATATTATATGGTTATGAAAGTCTTGCTTATACCTTATTCCTGGCTGGTTTACTGAAAATTGCACCTTAAGGGCCTATTAACTAACTCTGGATTTCTGACCTGAAGCCATGAACACGGATGTACAGCATTCATCAATACAGACAAGAAAAAGGGTTTGTCGCCAGGGGAAACTGAATCCACTGAAACTAGATCAGACCTTCACAGCACCGTCTCTTCTGGAATAATTTAAGTGTTGGCTGATACTTCCAGGGAGGTGCTGAGCCACTGGGATCCTGCAGGCATTCTCTGGGTGTATCTGTTACCTGGCCAGACAATGCTCTGAAAGGGAATATTTCTGCTGAAGACTGGGATCCTGTAGGGTATGCATTTTCTGGGTCAGGGGATCTCAACCCGGTCCTCAGGACACACCTAGCCAGTCTGGTTTTAAAGAGATCCGCAATAAATATGCATGAGAGATTTGCAAGTACTGCCTCCAATTTATAGAAATCTGTTGCATTCATATTCATTGTAGGTATCCTGAAAACCTGGGCTGGGTATGTCCTGAGGACTGGGTTGAGAACCCCTGCCTTGGGTATATCTGTTACATGCCCAGACAATGCTGTGAAAGGGAAGTAGAGAGAGACCCCTAAGCTGCCAGATTTACTTTATTTCTTATGGATTGCAACATACCCAAAAGAGTTAAGTGCAAGTTATATGGATATTTATTTATTTACCATTTATAGCCTGCCTATTAACTGAGTTACAAAAAATACATATATATTCATTAGTAACAGTCACATAAACACATATAATCATCAAATATAATTAAAAGGCACAGTTACATCATCTTTGTAAATCAAAGCATTTCAACATCTTAACCCCAAAATATGTCTTTGCAAATAACAGTGCCTTCAACCAGGGGCATGGCCAGACTTTGGCGGGAGGGGGGTCCAGAGCCCGAGGTGAGGGGGCACATTTTAGCCTCCCCCCCAGCGCCGCCAACCCCCCTCGCCATTGTCGACCCCCCCGCCGCCGCTGCCACCGACAACTTTGACGACCCCTGCCAACAACCCTCTCGACCCCCCTCCTGCCGCTGACCCTCTCGACCCCCCGTCCCGCCGCCAACCCTCCCCCGCCGTCACCTACCTTTGCTGGCAGGAGGCCCCAATCCCCGCCAGCCGAGGTCCTCTTCTTCCTGCAAAGGCTTCATTCTGTTTCTGATGTCCTGCAGTTTGCAGGTCCCTGGAGCAGTTTTAGTGTGTGCAGTGCACTTCAGGCAGGCGGACCCAGGTCCATCCCCCCCACCTGTTACATTTGTGTTGGTAAATGTGAGCCCTTCAAAACCCACCAGAAACCCACTGTACCCACATGTAGGTGCCCCCCTTCACCCATAACGGCTGTGGTAGTGGTGTACAGTTATGGGGAGTGAGTTTTTGGGGGGGGTTGGGGGCTCAGCACACAAGTAAGGGAGCTATGCAGCTGGGCGCAATTTCTGAAGTCCACTGCAGTGCCCCTAGGGTGCCCAGTTGGTGTCTTTGCATGTCAGGGGGACCAGTGCACTACGAATGCTGGCTCCTTCCATGACCAAATGGCTTGCATTTGGTCATTTCTGAGATGGGCGTCCTCGGTTTCCATTATCGCCGAAAATCGGGGACGAGCATCTCTAAGGACGACCTAAATTTCGCGATTTGGGCGACCCCGACCGTATTATCAAAATGAAAGATGGACACTTATCTTGTTTCGATAATACGGGTTTCCCCGCCCCTTCGCCGGGACGTTCTGCGAGGACGTCCTCAAGAAAACTTGGTTGCCCCTTTCGATTATGCCCCTCCATGACTAATATATAGGTTAACGTCATCCTTATCCTTAGCAAAAAAGGAAGTGCATTGTCATATTGTCTGCATATGGTCAAACTTGGGGCTGACTGGCAAGTTCTTCTTTATAATGATGCCGAATACACAATAAGGTCACCAGTCACGCGCTCCACACTGAAGACATTCATGAAGGTTGAAGGTTTCTAAATGTTCGAGTTTCCAGCCTGGTGATTAGAGCAGCAGCTCTGGGAAGCCAGGATTCAAACCCTGCTCTTCCTACTGCTTATGATCTTTGGGATGTCAATCCACTCTCCATTGCTCCTACTTGGATTTTTCAGTCTCCCGGGGCAAGGAAATACCTAATGCACCTGTATATAACTCACCTGAGTTTAGATTTGAAAATGTGAGTAATCAATCCCAAACATGACCATTGACGGGCAGAAGGCCTGACATTGGCTCAATATGGTCGAAAGATCTTGAGAAATACGACCAAGCTGAAGCAATTCCGAATTGTGAAAGAGATGGTGGAAGAAATGTGAAGCTGGAAGAAAGCTCTTTCAAACCAAGTGAGAATGCAACTTCCTCCTAGCAAAAGACTGCAATCACAGGAGGTGATGCCAATTCAGAAGGCAAGCAGAGCAAAACATGGACCTGCTGAAGCCATAGATCATGTGTAGAGCAGGTTGGGGGGGGGGGGAGTGTTGGCTCAGGTTTCCTCAGGCTCTCAACTCCTTCAACTTTAATGAAGTTACTGGATCTGAGCAAGATGCCTGAATGCCTGGTCACCTGAGCATCTCTGTCACTACCTGATTGTCAGATGAGACTGTGAGGGCTCCTGGGATGGCAGTGAGATCTGCAGTCTTCAAGGAGGGACTCATTGCTGACAAACGGTGCTGTAAGAAAGGGCTCCTTGGATTTACAGCTAATTGAGCCAGTAAACTGAGAAAGAAAACGGCAAATACAACTAGATTATTATCTGCTGAGCACATTGTGACTGGTCTTCTGGGTCTTGGTGGACGCAGTTGTGGACAGGACACACCTGGAATAGGATTGGTTGGCTAAGTGGACATACTGCAGAGGATCTTGTTAAACTGTTGGGTGATCTACTCACCCAAAGAACAAAATTTGCTCCGGGATTGAAAGCCAGCAGCTTGGACGTAAAGAGGTTCCTGTGTTGAACAAGACGTGGATGTTCATTGGCTGGAAAGTCAGAATCTCTCCAAGTGATCACCATGAGTCAAGGTTTCTGGAAAACATACAAAGCCAAAATGATGCAGAGCTTTGGGAATGAGCAGGATGAGGAACTCCAAGACGAGGTAAATGAGAAAGAGCGGGAGGTTGTCTTCTCTCTCATGGTGAAAATAGATCCTGTCCAGAAAGAGAGTCAGAGGGACGGAAGGAGAAAGGCTTTAGTGCTACCAAGGGTGAGAGAAGGGAGGGAATGAGTTCAATGCAGGCATGAATTATGTCTCAGAAACCAACTTTTCAAAATGATTGGGAGTGAGAAACACTCAATTCAAATTAACCTTCCCTGGACACAGTGAAAGAGTTTTCTCAGTGCTGGAGGTGCAGGCATTTATAAATGACACAGGGCTTTTCTAATGCTCCACAGCTAATCTGGAAGAAAAGGTCACCGTGGACCCTCCTTCCCTTTTCCTGTCCCCATGGTCTGCATGCTCTCTTTCTCTTTCAGAGGGAGAACCCCCAACCTATGGACTCTGACCCCACAGCTGAAATGGAGGAAGGGATCAGCTCTGTATCTCAACTGGCACGAAAGGTAGGGCAACATTTATTTATTTATAAATCAAAATCCAAAAAAATAACAAATATATATAATAAATCCATACACTTGACATGTCAACATCACATCTAGAGGTATGAATTAACCTGAGGGAAATATGATGAAAAATACAGAACTCAAGATTTAGCTTGTCTTCCCATTTTCAATACTGCAGACCTTCCATTACCATCAATTCCTTGCAAATATAATTATCCATTGATTTTAAATTCTGATAATGATTTGATCCCCACCACCTCTTCTGGGAGGCTGTTTCTTACATCCATTACCCTGTCAGTCGGGAAATATTTCTTTATTTATCTTGAGTTTACCTCTGTCCAACGTCATTCATGCTTCCTTCTTTTAGAATTGCCAGTCTGCTGAACCCTACTTTCCTCTTGGGCATGACTGAAACCTTTAACATAGTAGGGTTCTCTGAAAGTTTGTTTATGCAGCCTTGAGACTTTGCTGGAGGGAATATTGGAACTCCTTCTTGAAGTATTGTGTGATACCTGCCTTCTGCAAAATACAACCAGCTCCAGGACTATCAAGCCAGAAACTGGTTGAGTTCCCAAATACTCCTGTTTCAGCAAACCCATCTGCTTTCTCTGTTAAGGGTTACTTTCTTTAATGGGTCTTAGTTTTAGCCATTCACCTAGTCTGTTGACCAATTATCCTTTAATTTGCTTTGTAGATTGTAGGAAACTGGAGATGATTAGTGTCATTCGTCAAACATTTTCCAGGATTCATGTCACTAGATTCTGCAGACAATTATTTATTTGATTTTTATTTATTGGGATTTATTAACCAGTTTTATGAAGAGCTTCACTCATTGGTTCATGACTGCTAAAGAGCTATAGATTGTTTTGGGAATGCATTGACAGTCCGTGAATGTCATTGGGCAATTAATGGGAGTATGGGGAAATTCATGAGTGCAATCTGTCATAAGATCATGGATTTGCTAGAGATGTCTGAAACTCTGCAACTTTTTACCATACAATTTATTGCTCTTCATTTTCAAAGTTGATTTAATGAGTGGAATATCCATTAAATGATTTACAAGGGCATTTCAGGTGTCCTTGAGGTGAAGGTTCCTGGATGCCCCTCCCCAAACAGTATTCGGCACATTAAACACATAGGGCCGGATTCTGTATATGATGCTGATTCATAGAATTCATAGGCACCAGGAAGACTTGTGGGAAGCCCGTATTCTATAAAGAGTGTCTGACCCACGGGTCATGCCTAACTTTGGATGCAAGACTTATGCCTGGCTCCATCAGGTATAAGTCCAGTATCCAAAGTTGCGCAGATAGGCATTATCCTGTAACATGGCACCTAACTTCAGGGAACGCCCATGACTTACCTGTACCCCAGAACAGAACCGAATCAAAGTGGAGGCTGGGATCAGCAGAAGAGAGAACAGCAGACCACCACATGGATAGGCTTAGTGTCAATGCTTTAACTGCATCAAAGCTGGGCTTAGGATTTCTTTGATACAATTAAAGCCTTGTCACTACTCCTGTCTTTGCATGGTCGTCTCTGCTGTTTTCTGCTGATCTGCCCAGACCCCTCCCATGCCACGCCCCCTTTGAGAAAAGTTAGCTGTCATGTTATGGAATAGCGCCCAGAGGAAATCCTTGTACCACTCCAATTAAGTGCTTATTAACACCAATTAAGTGTCTAATTGATGCTTCTTACAACCCATTAATCCATTAAGTTGTGCACAGATCCGGGGATAGAGGGCAATTCTATAAGCTGTCGCCTAGACGAACACTTCATTTAGGCACTTCAAAGGTGCCATTTATTCACAGGTAGGCACCAGTGTGCACGAGGTGCTATTCTGTAAGTTAACGCCTAAGAGACATGGAGGAGCATAATTGAATGGAGCTGGCCTTCTCTAATGATGGCCCTGTAAAGCGGCATACCCGACCGTATTATCGAAACAAGATGGTCGGCCATCTTTCATTTTGATAATACTGTCGGGGACGCCCAAATCTCAACATTTGGGCTGCCCTTAGAGATAGCCACCATTGGTTTTTGCCAATAAAATGGCGGCCATCTCAAACCCAGCCAAATCCAAGCCATTTTGGTTGTGGGAGGAGCCAGCATTTGTAGTGCACTGGTCCCCCTCACATGCCAGGATACCAACCGAGCACCCTAGAGGGCACTGCAGTGGACTTCACAAATTGCTCCCAGGTGCATAGCTCCCTTACCTTGGGTGCTGAGCCCCCCAACCCCCACTCCCCACAACTGTACACCACTACCATAGCTTTTAGGGATGAAGGGGGGCACCTAGATGTGGGTACAGTGGGTTTTGGGTGGGTTTTGGAGGGCTCACATTTACCACCACAAGTGTAACAGGTAGGGGGGGGATGGGCCTGGGTCTGGCTGCCTGAAGTGCACTGCAGTACCCACTAAAACTGCTCCAGGGACCTGCATACTGCTGTCATGGAGCTGGGTATGACATTTGAGGCTGGCATAGAGGCTGGCAAAAAATGTTTTTAATTTTTTGGGGGGGTGGGAGGGGGTTGGTGACCATTGGGGAGTAAGGGGAGGTGATCCCCAATTCCCTCCAGTGGTCATCTGGTCAGTTCGGGCACCTTTTCAAGGCTTGGTCATGAACAAAAAAGGACCAAGTATAGTCGGCCAAATGCTCATCAGAGCCGGCCTTATTTTTTCCATTATTGGCCGAGGCTGACCATCTCTTAACCACGCCCCATCCCGCCTTCGGTACACTGCCGACACACCCCCTTGAACTTTGGCCGGCCCTGCGATGGAAAGCAGTTGAAGCCGGCCAAAATCAGCTTTAGATTATACCAATTTGGCCAGGCTTAGGAGAAGGCCGGCCATCTCCCGATTTGTGTCGAAAGATGGGCGCCTTTCTCTTTCGAAAATAAGCGTGATAGTGCTTGACTGCAAGTGGGTGTACAAGAGGGCAGAGCATGAGCAGGATATGGGTGTGTCTCCCAGATGCACACCTAGTTTGTAGAATACTATGAATTACATGCGTCACTTGACATGGCATAAGAGGGTGCATCGAAACATGGGCACACCAGGCCCACTTACATGCATCGGGTGCCTAGCAACTGAGGTGCCAATTTATAGACTTGCCATCTTAGCCCTAAATCTGAAACCCAAGGGTCCTTATTTACAGAGCTGTCTTCATGGTTCTCATTTGCAAATAAAGCCAATATTGGGGCATTTTTAGGCACATTGCTGCAGCATGAACCAGGAATGAGGTAGGCACGATGATGGCCATTTCAGGAAGTCATCATAGATACTGATTCACATGGGACATGTTTTTTTTTTGTGGATCTGGCCAAGCTTCAGCACCTCATTTGTTAATTATGAAATGGACACAAATTATGCAAGTGAAATGGAAGAAAAGAACAAGCCTATGAAATGAAGACCCTCAGATTCCTGTCTGACCTCAGACTCTCTGTCACTACCCAATCTTTTTTCTCCTTTTATCTTCATTTGTCCTGGCCAGCTCTGCTGTGAGGCATCATCCTGGTGCATACACTGTGTCCCATTTGCATTCCAGGAGGTGCTGCGTTGTGCTATGTTACCCTGTGTTCCCTCATTTCCCCACAGGTACAGGGAGCTGGTGCTAGAGGCTGGAGATCCATGGCATCTTTGTTTAATAAAGAGGATGAACACAAGCTCTTGACTCCTGAGCCCAGCGCTGATCAGTAAGCATGTGGTCCTGGAAAAGCAGACTGTGCTGGAATGTTTGCAGAGCAATCCATGTGGGCATTCTACTGGCCTTTCTGCTAAATTGCTGTAGTCTGATGGTCTTTCCATCACACAAAACATGGAATGGGAAGGATGGGACTTATGTGCCAGGTCATGCAGGACGCAGTCGTTCCCAGTTTGCCCATTGTACTGAAATTTCAAGTCAATGGGTGCAAAATTGGTTTAACCTCTCTGATGGCCTGCCACGCTTTTCCACCCCTTTCCACCCCCCTTTGTCATTTATTCTATTGTCGCTTTCATTTCAATATTCATTTTCATTCTTCTTCTATTACTGTCCCTCTATTCTCTCTCTCGCTCTCTCCCAACTTTTCTCAGTATCTTTCTTGCACCCTCTCCCTCTCTCTGCTCTTTTTCTCCGTATCTTTCACCATGTTTATTTTGTTTTTATTTTGAGGTCCTGCCATGCTTCTTCTCTTCTCAACCCATTTGTCCCTTCTCATTGTTGTAGCCCTCTTGCATTGAAGCCTGAAGATGATGTAGCCTCAGAGCAGACACCTGGATTATGGGACATCTTTGCCACCAAATGGCAAATGAGTTCTTCCCAGAGCAAGAACATGGCCCAGTCTGAGTTCAGTGACAGTGTGGCAAGAAACCAGCATGACTCCAGGAGACCAACCTGTAGAAGACGCCACAGCAGCAACGGCAGGGAAGCTGAAGAGGTGCTCTTCAAGTGGAGCTCATGACCAACAAGCTGGCTGAGCTGAGGAGCAAAGTGGCCCAAAGAGTAATTAGAGCTGACAAGGAAAGGAGGGGTTCTAGCCCCACCCCCTGCAAAATGACACTACACTAGGACTGTAGTACCCTGAGGTCTATAGCTGAAAAATCAGATCTCACTGCTCTGTGGAGAGCTATACTTGTGTTTTCTATTCTAGCTGAGTGACGAGATGTAATATTACCTTTTGTAGAGCTCTGGGGAGTTCTATGTTTATGTATCTTACAGTACAGTGAGATCTAATTAGTTATCCATTCTACAGTGCAACAATGTAACCATATTCATCTCCGTGTTTAGTCACACACTGCAGCAAAACCAACCTGTATCCATCACAGTCTACACAGATCTACCTGATTTATCCAGTGTGCACTCCAGAGATATGCCTGAATTTATCACACATTGCAAGACCAACCTGTATCCATCACACACTACACAATGCTGCCTGAGTTCTCCAGTGTACACCGCAGGGATATGGCTCAGTCCATCACACTGCAAGGCCAACCTGTATCCATCACACACTACAGAGTTTAGATACATGTGGGTTATCCAGTACACACTGCAGAGATATGCCTGTGATCATTACACACCCTGAAGATATAATTACTGGGTTAACCATCAGACACTGGAGATATGCACCTGAGATTATTCGTGCACACACTGCAGCATCATAGCAACATCTCTCTGGGTTGCCACTCCATTCACTCACAAATCTTCACTGGCTTGGCAGGCAGGACATTCTCTCTCTTGTTCCACTGCTCTCTCTGTCTACTGAATGGCTTTTTGTGAGGAAGAGGAGAGAGGTAAAGGGTTTGCACTAGATGTGAAATGTGCTCATATGTTGGAACGCAAATATTATTTTGTATATAGTTTTGGGGGGAACTACAGTAAGAGAGGGCCCTGCAGTGAGGGAGTAAATGGGAAGAAAAACTCTGCATGTCCGCGGTGGGGTGGGGGGGGGGGGAGGGGGGAGAGGAGGGTACTTAGCTGCTGGGTTTGGTAGTGCGAGGGAGGGAACTGTAAGTGTGAATAAGATGTTATACACATAACTCTGAAGCTTTCCTGTTCTGTGATTTGCTCGTAAGTTTGTCATAGTCAGAGTTTGATATTGTAACCTTTGCTGTGGGTTTTTTTTTTTCTTTATTTGGCACTCTGTGTCCTGATTGGTATATGTTGATTTGCTACAATTTAACCCAACATTAAATAAGTAATATGTTCCCATGCATCGGTGTTAAAGAACGAGACGATCCAATCCACACACAGAGGAGGCCACGGAATCTGGATTCCACTGGACAGTTTGTTATGAGAAAGGAATGATTTTAGAAACAAATCTCTTTCTTTCATAGGAAAGCTGTCAACTCTTGCCGAATACTCAGTGTTCGATTTATTTTGAACTCTGCTCTTGGTGCTCAAATTAGAGCAGGGCTTTCCGAATCTCTCCTATTGATGCCACAGCCACTCGTGTTTTCAGAGTGTCCACATTTCCATGGGATACATTTGTTATACACTGGAATTTATCTTATGCATCTTCATTGCGGGTATCCTGAGATCCCACTGGCTGCAAAGTCAGAAGGACAGGTTTGGGAAGTCCTGCTCTATGATAATGTCACTCATGACCTCAGCCTCACTAGCTGTGTTTACCACTCTGAATAGTCCTTTCCCCTGACCTTTCTCTAATGTATCTGGCTGTGCACTGTTGGTCAAATGTCCAGTGTGAAAAGTTGCCTTTCTTTCAGGGGTCCCAGTTAATCTGTATGGGGAATGTAATTAGTGAGGGTGTCAGTTTCACGAAATGCACTTCCACATCTGAGCTAAGTGAGTTTTTTTTGTTTGTTTATTTTTTGTTTTCTTTTTGATTTTTTTGCTGGTTTCAGATTTTAATTCTCATACTGTCTACATTGGTGTAACCTGTCAGCCCTTCACCCCCCTACATTGAGACATCTCGGACACAGCCAAGGGGAAGATGAATTTTCTGTTAATCCAGAGAGGGTGAGCAGCCAGTAGCCACAGTGTCAGGCCATGGTCATTTGCAGGAAACTGGTTGATAGAGGCAGTGATGGTCAGTTCAGCCACAAAAATGGGAAAGAAAAAAAAAAGGATGAGAGCACTGAAGAAAGATAAGCAAGAGGAAGTCTGGCATTGAAAGAAACTGCAACTAGAAATACAGAGAGATCATTTGACATTGAAAGAAGGGAGCGAGAGAGAGACCATAATGAAAGATTAGAGCACACTCAATATCTGATTCTTTCTTCCTGTTCAATCAGCATCACCTAATCTCATCAGAACCATATTTCTGTCCTTCTCTGGCATTTTGCATGCATTACACATTTTAAACCTAGAATTCCTTCCCCTCCCAGTGGGTTTCAGGGATCATGAGCATGGTCTGGGGGAGTGCAGCGAGCTTCCTGGATGATGGAGTACAGAGGAGAAGACAGCTATAACCAAGGGTTTTTTTGAGGGGGTACTTGGGGGGTACTGAGTACCGGCACCTTTCCATTGTCTGCTAAAATTGACCCATGGACGCCACGTTTTAATGAAAGAGCTCAGGCTCTACACACCAATTCTGCCTTGTCGTAGGTTCTGTGACTGATTGCAGGGGGCTGGCTATTGTGGGGTGGGTCCCTCAGTGATACCCCACCCTTGAAGGGTGGCCTAGCATTGAGTACTGACACCTTTTTTGCTAGAAGAAATAGACTGGCTATAACAAAAGGCTGTATTTTTATAAGAGAAACCAAGAGACAGAGAGAGAGCTTTGTGGTGTCCCCAGAAAAAATTATCACTCTAAACAGTGTCTAAGCATTTTTTTAGTCATAGGATTTTGATATCAAGTGATTTTAACCTGCAGCCATCATACCACAATTATGACATCAAAAACTCAGGTGTCACCTTAGTATCAATCGTCTCTTCCATGGAACCCTATCAAGTACTGTACCTTTCAGAAAAAAATGCTACTTTAAGTTTCATTTTGTAACAATAGCATCCAACTGAAACACTGCCCCCTTGTGTTGTTTTAAGTGACTAAGCTAAGTTTTCAATCTGGGAAAGACGCTGTGTTTCTCACAGTTGTTCAGCTGCACAAGGGAGGGACATCTTCTCAGCATGAAATCCCAACTATTTTATAAAACATTTACATTTTTTCAGAATGTTCTGGAAAGGTTATTTAGGCATAAATGTCAACCAGGAGAGAGAGAGGTGACAGAAAGATTGAAAACACCTCAAAAGTACAAATAAGCACAAAGGAAACCTTTCTCATTAGAAAAAAAGCGGGACGTCCCAAATCTACCCGGAGGATCCCACAGCCAGCTGGCTTTTCTACAATAAACATACATGAAATGAATTTTGTATATGCTAGATCTCCAGTGTATGCAAATTGATCTCATGCATATTTATTAACTTTCCCCAGTAACTCTGATTATTTTGAATATGTAACAATTCTTTATTTGTTTATTACACCATCACAAATTTACAAATCTGTAAAAACTCCCTTGTCCTCACTGCTTCAGTCACTCATACCATACACCACACTACATAACAATAAATACACAGTGTGAGCAATTTCAAACTGTATGGTATGAGTGATTGAAGCAGTGAGGACAAGGGAGTTTTTACAGATTTGTAAATTTGTGATGGTGTAATAAACAAATAAAGAACTGTTACATATTCAAAATAATCAGAGTACTGGGGAAAGTCAATATATATCAGTGTGACTTATTGAAGAAATTTCTCACAGGGGTAGGATGCATATTATTATGGATATCCTGCATATTATTGTGGGATCCCCAGGGCAGGTTTGGGAAGCGCGGTTCAAAAGCAAGAGGCCACAGGATAAAACTCCTCACCAAAAAGGGTAGATTATAGTAACATGGTTAATGTCGACAGACAAAGACCAAAACAGTCCATCCAGTCTGCCCAACAAGGTACCCAGAGCTGAATCTGGCACTCTGCCAGGTTCCACTTATTCATGATTAATACTGGTATACTTTATCTCGATCTCTCCCTGCTGATTTTGGGGCATAGTCCACAGAAGTCTGCCCAGCACCGATCCTAGTTCCCAACTGCTTGAGTTCATAAGTACATAAGTATTGCCATACTGGGGAAAGACCAAAGGTCCATCGAGCCCAGCATCCTGTTTCCAACAGCGGCCAATCCAGGTCACAAATACCCGGCAAGATCCCAAAAATGTACAAAACATTTTATACTGCTTACCCCAGAAATAGTGGATTTTCCCCATCCATTTAATAACGGTCTATGGACTTTTCCTTTAGGAAACCGTCCAAACCTTTTTTAAACTCCGCTAAGCTTGCCATTGAAACTCACTCCAGTATTAAATCTAGTCATGGATGCCACAACTGCCAACCAATATCTGAGCCAGAGGAACCTCCACAGTCACTAACAATGTCATTACCCTGGAAGGACATGTGAATCAGTTATAGAGACTGTCAGCTAAAAAGGTAGAATTTGTATCTATCCCATCTAGCACAGAAGCATTTTCAGCCAAATCCTTTCACACAGCATCACTTGGTAAACTGGACCGCCTAAAGGAAGCCCCAGCCACATAGCCGTCAGTCATAAGCCCCCTGCAAGCCCAGGGCCAAAGATCTGACAGGCTTGCTTCAGATCCATGGTGCAACCTCACCTGAGTATTGCATTGAATTCTGGTTGCCATGTCTCAAAAGGTATAGTGGAATTAGAAAAAGGTTCAAAGAAAGTGACCCCAAAATGATAAAGGGGATGGAACTCTCATATGAGGAAAGGCTAAAGAGGTCAGGGCTCTTCAGCTTGGAAATGAGACGGCTGAGGGGGGATACAATTGAGGTCTACAAAACCCCGAGTGGTGTAGAATGGGTAAAAGTGAATTGATTTTTCATGCTTTCAAAAAGTACAAAGACCAGGAGACACTCAATGAAATTACTTGGAAATACTTTTAAAACACATAGAAGGAAAATGTTTTCACTCAAAGAATTGTTAAGCTCTGGAACTCATAAAAAAAGGTTTGGACAAGTTCCTAGGAAGAATGTCCACAGTCTGTTATTGAGATGAACCATGAGGGAAGCCACTGCTTGCCCTGGGATTGGTAAGAATGGAATGTTGCTACCATTTGGGTTTCTTCCAGGTACTTGTGACCTGGATTGGCCACTTTTGGAATCAGGATACTGGGCTAGATGGGACCATTGGTCTGACCTAGTATGGCTGTTCTTATGTCCTTATGTAATTAGCCTCCATGGAAAGGTCTAGAGAAGGGATTCTCAACCCCAAGTCCTCAGGATACACCGACCAGTCAAATTTTCAGGATACCTGTCGGGCGAATCTGGATCCAGCTGGCAACCCTATGTTTTACATTCTGTGCCCCCTGTTTAAACAAGGACACTCCTGTAGCTTAAGTCAGATTGACCTGAAACGTACAGTCCTTCGATAAGGTCACAGTTTCCCCCCCCCCCCCCCCCACCCCCCCCCTTCTGAGTGACTGATGTTCAAACAGAAGAGATTGCTTCTGCTTTTGCGGGGATTTCAGGACAGCAGTGCTCAGCTCCTACTGTCCTTCTCCCCATGTCGCCTCTGCCTCCAGTTACTTGCAGCAAGCTCCTCTGTCCTTTCTGACAATTATACCCCCCCAACTACTCACAGCAGCTGGCAGCCCATGTGGGTCTCACATGGTCCTGCAGGAAGCGGCTGCAGCTCCATTACTCAATCTCCCTCCTCCCTTCACATGAATAATCAAGGAGAAATGACACCCAGCGAGTAAAGAGTGAAGGTAGGAAAAGATTTGTTATAGAAATGCAGTTTTGCTTCCCTCTACCACCTTGGCCCATAACAGTTTTTTCTCTCTCCGTCTCATCACCCTTCTTCCTTACTTTCACAATGTTTTTCTCTACCTCACTTTGCCTTCTGTGCATCCCACATCTATCTTTTCCGATCTGTTTTTCCCCTCCCTTTATTCGTAACATTCTCCATCTCTCTGCTTTCTTCATTCAATGTTTTCTCCCATCTTCTTTCTCATCTTATAGTATAGATAGGAACGGTATGGAAAACGGGTGTGAGGATGTTATAATGCCGTTGTATCGCTCCATGGCAGCGACCGCACCTTGAGTACTGTGTTCAATTCGGTCGCCGCCATCTCAAGAAAGATATAGTAGAGTTGGAAAAGGTGCAGCGAAGGGCGACTAAAATGATAGCGGGGATGGGCCGACTTCCCTATGAAGAAAGACTAAGGAGGCTCGGGCTATTCAGCTTGGAGAAGACGGCTGAGGGGAGACATGTAGAGTCTATAAAATAATGAGTGGAGTGGACAGGTGGATGTGAAGCGTCTGTTCACGCTTTCCAAAAAATACTAGGACTAGGGGGCATGCGATTAAACTACAGTGTAGTAAATTTAAAACAAATTGGGAGAAAAGTTTTCTTCACCCAAGCATAATTAAACTCTGGAAATTTTTGCCGGAGAACGTGGTGAAGGCGGTTAGCTTAGCAGGTTTAAAAGGGGTTGGACGGTTTCCTAAAAGGACAAGTCCATAACCGCTACTAAATGGACTGGGGAAAATCCACAATTCCGGGAATAACTGTATAGAATGTTTTGTACGTTTTGGAAGCTTGCCAGGTGCCCTTGCCTGGATTGGCCGCTGTCGTGGACAGGATGCTGGGCTCGATGGACCCCTTGGTCTTTTTCCAGTGTGGCATTACTTATGTACTTAGGGGTGAAGTCCTTCTGTGTACAAAAGAAGAGCGTGACTTGGGGGGGGGGGGTTATTGTGTCGGATGATTCAAGTGGCCAAACCAGGTAGAAAGGCAACGGTCCAAGCCAGAAGGATGCTCGGGAGCATAGGGAGAGGGATGGCCAGCGGAGGAAAAAAAGAGGTTGACGGTGCCCTGTATAAGTCTCGTTGAGGCCCCATTTAGAATACTGTTTGCAATTCTGGAGACCGCATTTACAAAAAGACTATAATTCACGCAGATGCCCCACTCTATATGTAAACCTAGTGGACCTACCGCCTAGAAACGCCAAAGATCGGCCCGGCAAATTCCTCAATCTGAACTTCCCCAGCTGTAAAGGAGTGAAATACAAACAGGCTTATGCTACGACCTTGCGTACAAAAGCACACAGTTCTGGAAGGCGCTACCCCAAGACCTGAAAACCTATGAACAATCTAACCAGCTTCCGCAAAGCTTTGAAACTCACCTCTTCAACAAAGCCTACAAAAGTCATCCTCAATGAAACAAATCTTTCCTTAAAACCAAAAACACACCTCTCACACGACCTTACCTAAACCTGTCCATCTAAATCCTCATACCTCAGCTTCATGATCGACTGTATTTAAATCATGTATTGACTTTATCAGAACCTTACTCTGTAAGCCACATTGAGCCTGCAAAAAGGTGGGAAAATGTGGGGTACAATGCAATAAATAATAATATGAACAGGATGGAGTCAGTCCAGAGGGTGGCTTCAAAATTGAACAGTGGTCTCTGTCGCAAAGTGTATGGGGACAGACTTAAGGCTCTCAATATGTATGCATTGGAAGAAAGGCGGGAGAGAGGGGATATGATAGAGACGTTTAAATATCTCTGTGGCATTAATGTGCAGGAGGCGAGCCTCTTTCAAATGAAGGGAAACTCTGGAATGAGAGGGCATAGGATGAAGTTAAGAGGTTATAGGCTCAGGAGCACCTAAGCAGTGGCATAGCAAGTCGGAGCGGGAGGGGCGGTCCGCCCCGGGTGTCAGCTCGGGGGGGAGGGGGTGCTCCCTGCCAGCTCCCCCCCCCCTCGGCACATCGACACCCCCCGACCAGCTCCGCGCCCTACCTTAAAAAGGAATATCGGAATCCCAGGCGAGGCGCAGCCCCTCGCGCCTGACCTGCAAGTAAAAGAAATGTGGATCGTCGGGCCTTCCCTCGCCATCTGTCCGCCCTCCGCTGACGCAACTTCCTATTTCCGCAATGGCGGGACAGACAGAGTGAGAGAAGGCCCGATGGTCCACATTTCTTTTACGTGCAGGGCAGGCGCGAGGGGCTGCGCCTCGCCTCAGATGCCGACATTCTTTTTAAAGGTAGGGTGAGGGAGCTGGGAGGGGGGGAGGGGGGTGTCGATGTGCCGAAGGGGGATGTCATCGTGCTGCACCCGGGGGGGGTGCAGCCCCCCCCCCCCCGCTACGCCACTGCAACTAAGGAAGTACTTTTCAAAGAAAAGGGTGGTGGATGTGTGGAATAGCCTCCCGGTGGAAGTGGTAGAATCGAGGACTGTGTCTGAATGAAAGAAAGCATGGGACAGGCACATGGCGTCTCTTAGGCAGAGGCATAGCCAAACTCGGTATTTTGAATGGGCCCAGAGGTAAATTGAATAGGCCCTTCCACGCGCATGTGCCCCCTCCCCCCCCCCCAACCACACACCACAGATATCTTTCCAGAGATATTTTATAAGAACATAAGAGGGGTTTTTTTTCACCTACCCCCACATCTTTCCCCTCTCCTTCACGGCGTCCCGGCATCTGCGCACTTGTCTCTGAGCTCCATCGATACAGGTGTCCTCGACACCTGCAGAGATTCATTTTCATTGCTTGTGCCGGCCCCGCAGGCTTCTATCTGCCATGTCCCACCCTCACTGACATCATTGCCTGTTTCCTGTCTGGTGGAACATGGCAGAAGGAAGCCTGCAGGACCGGCACAAGCAATGAAAATGAATCGCTGCAGGTGCAGAGGACACCTGCATAGCCGCCGAGAGGGGAGGGCAGGGGGGACAAAATACCCCGGGCCCGGGCCTCCAAGGGGGGGGTCCAGCGCCGCAGTCCCACCCGCCCTCCGTCGCCGACCGTCTGCCACCGGGCCGGGCCCCCTACATTGAAATCACAGCACCTCTCATCTCTGTGTGAAAGCTCTGCAGGCAGCAGGGCAGCAGATCGCCTCCCTTCGGGCCTCCTTCCCTCCCTGTGTCCCGCCCTTGTCTGATGTAACTTCCGCGAGGGCGGGACACAAGGAGGGAAGGAGGGCCGAAGAGAGGCGATCTGCTGCCCTGCTGCCTGCAGTGCTCTCACACGGAGGTGAGAGGCGCTTTGATTTCAGTGCAGCGGGCCCGGCCGGGTGGCGGATGGAAGGGAGCGGGTGGAGGGGGGGAGTGGCGGTGGTGACCTCGGGGGCGGGCGGAAGGGGGAGCTGCGGCAGCGACCTGGGGGGGGGGGGCGGCCTTGCCCCAAGCCCGGCCCAGTCTCTCGGTGGCCCTAGACAGCTGTACTGACACCAGGGAGGGAAGGGGTTCAGAGACCGGAGTGCAGACGCTGGGACGCCGCAGAGGAGAGAGGGGAAGAGAGCAGTGTGGCACTGCAGCTGGGTGGGCCTGTGCCCACCCAGGCCCACCTGCAGCTACGCCACTGCTCTTAAGGAGAGGAGGACATAGTGGTGGCTGTGGATGGGCAGACTGGATGTGCCATTTGGCTCTTATCTGCCGTCATGTTTCTATGTTTCTTTCACTCCCTCTTGCTTGAAGCGTCATTGTCTTTCTTATTAAATAAGCAACAGCTTCAAGATATTTGCCTACTTTTAAAGAAGAAAGGGGCCTTTTTACTAATGGGCATTAAGCCCTAAAACATGGTTAGTGCACAAAAAAAGCCTTTTGCAGTAAGTTGCCTATTAGAATGCACTAATCAAGCATTATTATTTTTTTTACCCCACGCTTTCCCACTCATGGCAGGCTCAATGTGGCTTACATGGGGCAATGGAGGGTTAAGTGACTTGCCAGAGTCGCAAGGAGCTGCCTGTGCCTGAAGTGGGAATCAAACTCAGTTCCTCAGGACCAAAGTCCACCACCCTAACCACTAGGCCACTCCTCCGCTGTTGGTGCTATTTGAGATTCTACATGGAATGTTGCTATTCCACTAGCAACATTCCATGTAGAAGTCGGCCCTTGCGGATCATCAATGTGGCCATGCAGGCTTCTGCTTCTGTGAGTCTGACGTCCTGCACGTATATGCAGGACGTCAGACTCACAGAAACAGAAGCCTGCGCAGCCTTCTACATGGAATGTTGCTAGTGGAATAGCAACATTCTATTTAGAATCTCCGATAGTAGCTATTTTATTTTTGTTACATTTGTACCCTGCGCTTTCCCACTCATGGTAGGCTCAATGCGGCTTACATGGGGCAATGGAGGGTTAGGTGACTTGCCCAGAGTCTGAAGTGGGAATCAAACTCAGTTCCTCAGGAACAAAGTCCACCACCCTAACCACTAGGCCACTCCTCCACCCACATTATTTATTCTTTGTCACTGATTTGGGAGGGCGCGTGCCACGGAAGGGGACTGGGCGTGGAAGCTTTTCCCAGCTAGCGTGCTCTGATTAGCACACGCTAATTGGCTAACGTGACTTAATGCAGAAGGACTTAACGCTTCCTAAATTGGAGACATCAAGTGCTCCGGCATTAATTTATGAGAAAGTGGGTGTTAAAATGTGCTAAACCCATATTTTTTAGTGTGTTTTAATAAAAAGGCCCTACGTCTCTCCAGAAGACTCCTGACCAGGTTACAGGCTCTACAGAATACCATGGCCAGAGCCGGCATTGGGGTGGGGGAACGGGGCAGCTGCTCTGGGCCCCACAGATCCAGGGGGCCCCGCGGTCCAGGCATCTCTTCTCCGTCCCCTCACCTTCTCGATCTTCTTTAAAATGTATTTCTCTTCTCAGAGGGGCCCCGGCGCAGCAGCCACCCTCACGAGCTGCTTCCGGCTGCCCTGAAGCTTTCTCTCTCTGCCACAATCTGGCAGAGGGAAAGCATTGAGGCAGCTTGTGAGGATGGCCTGCTGCACCAGGGCCCCTCTGAGAAGGGAAATTTGATAAAGAAAACTGCAAGGGGATGGGAAAGGAGGGGGACAGACCATGGTGGGGAGAAGGGTAAGAGATGCCCAGACTACTGTTTTAGCAATGCAAGTGGGGAGATCGGGTGGGGGGAGGGGGAAGGAGAGGGGACCAGGGGCCCCACCATGGCTAAACTATTGCTGAGAGGAAAAAGATGTGAACATGTAACACTCTCATTACCTCTCGCCTGGACTACTGCAACTTACTCCTCACCGGCCTCCCACTTAGCCATCTATCCCCCCTTCAGTCTGTTCAGAACTCTGCTGCACGTCTCATATTCCGCCAGAACCGATATACTCATATCACCCCTCTCCTCAGGTCACTTCACTGGCTTCCGATCGGATACCGCATTCAATTCAAGCTTCTCCTTCTTACCTACAAATGCACTCAGTCTGCTGCCCCTCACTACCTCTCTACCCTCATTTCCCCTTACGTTCCCGCCCGTAACCTCCGTTCACAGGATAAATCCCTCCTCTCAGTACCCTTCTCCACCACCGCCAACTCCAGGCTCCGCTCATTCTGCCTCGCCTCACCCTATGCTTGGAACAACCTTCCTGAACCCTTACGCCAAGCCCCCTCCCTGCCCGTCTTCAAGTCTTTGCTTAAAGCCCACCTCTTCAATGCTGCGTTCGGCACCTAACCCTTACCGTTCAGTGAATCCAGACTGCCCCAATTTGACTGCCCCTATCGGACTGACCGTTCACTTGTCTATTAGATTGTAAGCTCTTTGAGCAGGGACTGTCTCTCTTTGTTAAATTGTACAGCGCTGCGTAACCCTAGTAGCGCTCTAGAAATGTTAAGTAGTAGTAGTACTTTTCCTTATAGAACTGCACCAGTTACCAATACAGACCAGAATTATTTTTTAATGGTTATGTTAACTTCTCAAGCGATTGCACGGACAGGTACCAGCATATGTGTTTAAGTTAGTCCATCATTTCTTTCTGCCAGATTATATGGTCTTCAGTTTCCACCTCCCAAAATGTTTTCATCGTAAAACTACTTATGATAAAGTTGTGATTTGTCATTCTGTCTACCATGAGAAATCTCTTACCGCTGAGATCATGCCAATAAGCAATGGCATGGTGTTCAGATGCTTTATAAAAATCATGGTTGGTTGAATAATATTTGGGAGTGGAAGAGTGGCCTAGTGGTTAGGGTGGTGGACTTTGGTCCTGAGGAACTGAGTTCAATTCCCACTTTAGGCACAGGCAGCTCCTTGTGACTCTGGGCAAGTCACTTAACCCTCCATTGCTCCATGTAAGCCGCATTGAGCCTGCCATGAGTGGGAAAGCACAGGGTACAAATGTAACAAAAATAAATTTGTTCAGAGTGTCCTGCTGGTAAATGAGAAATTAATAATTATTTAATTTATTTACCGCTTTTTTGAAGGAATTCACTCAAGGCGGTGTACAGTAAGAATAGATCAAACATGAGCAATAGGCAATTACAGCAGTAAAAATATTAAAAAACAATACAAAGTATGGCTTGGTATACTACTTACAATGTCAACACAATACGTAATAGAACATTATAATAGAAGTTCTGGATTATTTGACATATCTCGGTGACGTCACAGCTTCGTTTTGAAATGTGCATGGGCTTCTCTTTCTCTTTCCCAGCATCACCTTTAGTTAAAAGGCAGCAGTGCTAGGTCAGATTCTTGGGCACATTTAAGTTTTGAACTCTTTTTTACCGCTTCCTCTTTTGAAATATGCATTTAATGCATTTCTATTTTATCCCTCGTCCACTTTTTCTGTATTATCTGACTTTTCGATTATCCGACAATCATTTACCTCGGATAATCAGGACTCTACTGTAACTTGCATCCACCTGCAAGACCAGCAGGTCAGTGGGAAGAGATAAGAATGCCCCTCAGTTACTGGTCAGAGACATTTTAGTTTAACAGTAGTGAATGGAAGGAATATTCTGCTTTTCCAGCAGTTTTCCTGGAAATCAGAGCACACGTTTTATTTGCTAGGATTAGCTCTTTAAGGCATCACCTCTAAGTAATATCTTGTAACTATTTTGAGCTGGAGCCTGGCCAAGAAATGGCTGCTCCCACCCTGGTACTGCCTGGTATTTTCCTTCCCCGCCATAGGATGCGTGTGAAATATAAACGAACAGGAAAGAACCTGGTCCAAGAGTTCCATTACGAAAGGAATTTTTATATTATCATAACCTGGTATGAGCAGACAGGATAACCCTGGGAATTCTGTTTACATAAAAACATCTGTTGGTGCTGGGGTAGCATAATTATGACAGTATCCTTTTTAAACAAATATTCATGATATGAAACACAGAGTTGATCCAAAGCCATCAGCATGGAGCAATTTTGAACAGGGTTAACACTAAACAGTGATTTCTGCCCCTGCTGCGTTCCCCCCCCCAATCTCCTTTCTTTGTGTTTTTTGTCCCTCAGGGCCACTTTGTCTCTCTTCCTCCCCTTGGTTTCTTGGGCTGGGACTGTGCTTCTGATGCAGTGGTAAGAAATAAGGGATTTGGTTCCCAGGTTTCATGCCTGGAAAAGAACTTGATTCTTTCTCCCAGCCATTCTCTGTCCCCTTTTAAATCCCTTTCCACACTAACATGAAAGGGAGCAATTTATGTAAAGATAGAATGATGTCTTTCCAGAGGTGAAAGGCCAGAGGTCACGGTGACAATGCTGCTCCTCAACAGTTCAGGCTGTTAGTCTTCGGATGTCTGGAAGCCCTTCCAGCGTGGATCCTGTTACAGAGGAAGAAGTTCAAAACACTATGGATTACATTGATTTACACAGGGTTTAAGGATTAAGGTCATTTTCCTGCAATCAGCAGGCCCTGGAATTTCCATTTCAGAGACAGACTTAGGGAGGCAAGTTCACACCGGTGGCAAGCATTGAACCCAGAGGGATTTCAGCAGAGCAGACATGTAGCTCCCAATTCCAGCCCTCAGGCTGCTCACAGGGAAGGTAAATTTAACTGGCAAAGAAGGCACCACACCCAGGTTCATGTATTGCACCTACTTAAGACATTATGGGGTCCTTTTACTAAGGTGTGCTGAAAAATGGCTTGCGGTAGTGTAGGCGTGGGTTTTGGGCATGCGCCGGTCCATGGAAAAAAAATAAAAGACGAACACACATTCAACGCATGGAAACAAATACAAAGGAAATACAAATACGCAATAAGACAGACCAAAAGGTCGTACTACAAAACTAAAATTGGACCGGACTACAGAAACACGAAGAAACGATACCATCTCGTGAACAAATTACTAGACACAACGCCGGTCATTACAACCAATACTGACACCCCATCTGCAGACAACCTTGCCAAATTTTTCAATGAAAAAATTGTAAACCTACGCAAAACTCCACCTCAGGACAACACGGACATAGAAAACTTCATTAATGGTCTAGACCCAACCCCTGATGAATAACCTGAGGACCGAATATGGTCAAATTTCGCTCTCCTCAGCACTGACACAGTTACCCAGGCAATTTAAAGATACTCCAACAGCCACTGTCAATTGGACACCTGTCCCAGCTACCTAATACAATCTGCCCCCCACCGCTTCATAACAGATCTCACATCCCACTTAAACTTCATACTCCAGCAGGGTATCTACCCTAAAGATAAAGGCAACATCCTGCTCACCCCAATACCAAAAGACACCAAGAAAAAAACAAACAACATCGCCAACTACCGCCCAGTAGCATCTATCCCATTAGTAGTCAAACTCATGGAAGGACTGGTGACCAAACAACTTAATGACTACGTAAACAAATTCACCATACTACACGAGTCACAATCAGGATTTCGACCCCAACACAGCACCGAAACAGTACTACTCACTCTTCTAACTAAATTCAAGCAGGAGATAGCAATAGGCAAAAGCATTCTCCTCCTCCAATTTGAGATGTCCAGTGCATTTGACATGGTTAACCATAACATACTGCTAAGACTCCTAGATTACTTCAGAATCGGTGATAACACTCTCAATTGGATCAAGGGTTTTCTAACCACCAGAACATATCAAGTGAAATCAAGCACAAACATATCGTCACCCTGGAAACCAGACTGCGGAGTACCACAAGGATCACCACTATCACTGATCCTTTTCAATCTCATGATTGCACCACTAGCCAAGGCCTTATCCACCCAAGGCCTTCTTAACCCATTTATCTACGCCGATGACGTTACACTATACATCCCCTACAAGCATGATCTGGCAGAAATTACCAATGAAATCAAGTTCTGCTTAAACATCATGAACTCATGGGCAAACGCTGGCTGATAAGTACATAAGTACATAAGTATTGCCATACTGGGAAAGACCAAAGGTCCATCGAGCCCAGCATCCTGTTTCCAACAGCGGCCAATCCAGGTCACAAATACCCGGCAAGATCCCAAAAATGTACAAAACATTTTATACTGCTTATCCCAGAAATAGTGATCTGCAAGGCTTCGTTCTGTTTCTGTGAGTCTGATGTCCTGCACGTACAATGTGCAGGACGTCAGACTCAGAAACAGAACGAAGCCTTGCGCCGGAAGAAGAGGACCTCGGCTGGCGGGGGTTGGGGTCCCCCGCCAGCAAAGGTAGGCGAGGGCGACGGCGGGTTGGCAGCGGGAAGGGGGGGGTCGAGAGGGTCATCGGCAGGGGAGTCCAGGGCCAAATCTATGGGGGCCCAGGCCCCCATGGCCCCACGTAGCTATGCCACTGTTGCAAATGAGATCAGAAAGGTGCTTGAACATTATCTTAGCTAGGTTAGGAGTGGATAAACATGTCCCGCTGCAGTATGTGCAGCCTGTGTCACTCCTTCTGTGTGTGAGTGAGACTAACAAGTTAGTTACTTTTTCCATTAAAGACTTGGTTGAAGAGCCAAGCTTTCACCTGCTTCCTACTACTACTATTTAGCATTTCTATAGCGCTACAAGGCGTACGCAGCGCTGCACAAACATAGAAGAAAGACAGTCCCTGCTCAAAGAGCTTACAATCTAATTCCTGAAGTAGAGATAGTCTTGTGTTAAGCGAAGCCTTTCAGGCAGTGCATTTGAGAGAGTGGGGGCTACTCCGGAGAAGGCTCGCTTGCGGGTATCACATCGTGTGATGTCATTTGGAGAGGATGTGGTTAGGGAAACTCCTTGGGAGGACCTTAGTATTCTATTGCACATTTAGTTTTTATATTTTTGTTTTGGTAGAGACAAGTGGCAGATATGAAGCTTTGTTAATGGAGTGGGTGGGGCAGGAGTAGAGTTACAAGTGTCAAAAGGAAATGCAAAAATTGGCATGAGATTGTTTTTACTTGATGTACATCTTTTATTATTAGACAAGTCTCCCATTGTTATTGTTGGAGTTTTGTTCCTTTTCTTTTTTGTATTGGCATTGTGTTTGCTTATGTGCCGTTAATAAAGAGAAAAAATAATAAAGTTTTTTAAAAACTATAACACAAATCCCCTTAAGTCTTTTGGGAAAGGGAAATGGGACTTGATATACTGCTTTTCTGAGGTTTTTGCAACTACATTCAAAGCGGTTTACATATATTCAGGTACTTATTTTGTACCAGGGGCAATGGAGGGTTAAGTGACTTGCTCAGAGTCACAAGGAGTTGCAGTGGGAATCAAACTCAGTTCCCCAGGATCAAAGTCCACTGCACTAACCACTAGGCTACTCCTCCACGCATTCCACCAATAAGAGCCAACCTCATCAGTGATGTCACAATGGCTTAAAGTCCATTGCACTAATCGCTAGGCTACTCCTCCACTCATTCCACCAAAAAGAGCCAACCTCATCAGTAATGTCACAATGGCTTAAAGTCCATTGCACTAATCGCTAGGCTACTCCTCCACTCATTCCACCAAAAAGAGCCAACCTCATCAGTAATGTCACAATGGCTTAAAGTCCATTGCACTAATCGCTAGGCTACTCCTCCACTCCTATACAGAATCTCAGGTATAGGTACTTCTGTTACTTAATAACATAGTCCATCAGAAAATTGCCCATAAAGTTACATCTCTCTGAAGCTCCCGATGCTCAAAACTCCAGCGCTGTTCTGAATAGCGCCGTAAAAATACTGCCGTAACAGGGAAGAAAAACAATGCCCTAATGCTCAACGCTAATGAGATGCAAATATAGGCGCGCTCATAGCGTTGAACATTAGAGAATTCAGCGGGAGGATTGCGCTGGCACCTGCGCAGAAGAGTCCTCTGATAAGCTTGGATCTTGTGCACATGTGCCTGGTAATATCCGAACGTGAAGCACGCATTGGCGTCTTCACGTTCGGATATTACCAGGCACATGTAATATCTCGTTCAGTAGAGCGAGACATGTCATATCACGTTCAGTAGAACGAGAGGACATGAAATGAGATTGAAGGGGGGGCAGACTCAAGGAAAATGTCAGGAAGTATTTTTTCACGGAGAGAGTAGTGGATGGTTGGAATGCCCTCCTGCAGGAGGTGGTGGAGATGAAAACAGTAATGGAATTCAAACATGCGTGGGATAAACATAAAGGAATCCTGTTCAGAAGGAAGGGATCCTCAGAAGCTTAGCGGAGATAGGGTGGCAGAGCCGGTGGGGGGAAGCGGGGCTAGTGGTTAGGAGACGGGGATAGTGCTAGGCAGACTTATACAGTTTGTGCCAGAGCCGGTGGTGGGAGGCGGGGCTGGTGGTTAGGAGGCGGGGATAGTGCTGGGCAGACTTACACGGTCTGTGCCCTGAAAAGGACAGGTACAAATCAAGGTAAGGTATACACAAAAAGTGTCACATATGAGTTTATCTCATTGGGCAGACTGGATGGACCGTGCAGGTCTTTTTCTGCCGTCATCTACTATGTTACTATGTCTTAAATATAAGCCCTACCTACATCACATAAAGATGGGTGCTATGTTGTCCCAGCATCTCTTTTATGCAATTTTCTAAGTGCCCCCTGACGCTTCGGTTATGTTGCACACCACCTAGACCTGGTTTGGATTGAGCAGTGCATCACATTTTTTAACCTTAAACTTAAAATACTGCTCCCCATGCTCCAAGGTCCAGTTTCCACAATGAATGTTCATGAGAGTTCTTTGTAGACGTTTCATCCTCAAACAAGGCTAAATTCAAATATTTCATTTATCTTGAGAAGGGAGGTAACAAAGACCAGAACTGGACAGCCAATATGGGGGAGAGGGTGTCAACATTAATGACTTTGTAGACAGCTTTTCAAAGTCTGTCTTATCTTACTCTTTGTAAAAAGAAAGGATAAAACCTTGACTACTGCAACCTACTCCTCACCGGCCTCCCACTTAGCCATCTATCCCCCCTTCAGTCCATCCAGAACTCGGCCGCACGTCTTATCTTCCGCCTCAACCGATATACTCATATCACCCCTCTCCTCAAGTCACTTCACTGGCTTCCGATCAGTTACCGCATACAGTTCAAGCTTCTCCTACTCACCTACAAATGCACTCAATCTGCAGCCCCTCCTTATCTCTCTACTCTCATCTCCCCTTATGTCCCCACCCGTAACCTCCGCTCTCTTGACAAATCCCTCCTTTCAGTACCCTTCTCCACCACCGCCAATTCTAGGCTTCGCCCTTTCTGCCTCGCTTCACCCCATGCTTGGAACAAACTCCCTGAGCCCATACGCCGGGCCCCCTCCCTACCCATCTTCAAATCACTGCTCAAAGCCCACCTCTTCAATGTCGCCTTCGGCACCTAATCACTACACCTTTTCTCAGGAAATCTAAACTACCCCAACTTGAAATTTCGTCCTTTAGATTGTAAGCTCTTCTGAGCAGGGACCATCCTTATTTGTTAATTTGTACAGCGCTGCGTAACCCTAGTAGCACTCTAGAAATGTTAAGTAGTAGTAGTAGTAGTAATTTTCATCTGTCATTTGTCAGCATGATGCATGAAATAATCATAGAAACATGATGCCAGATAAGGGTCAAAAAGGCCCATCCAGTCTGCCCATCCTCAGTAAACCACTAACCCTTCCTTTCCTAAGGGATCCCATATGCCTGTCCCATGCTTTTTGAAATTCAGACACAGTTCTCATCCAGTGGCGGAGCCAGAGGTGGGCCTGGGTGGGCCAGGGCCCATCCACTTAGGGCTCAGTCCCACCCAAAAGCAGCACACATTTAGCGGTAGCTGGTGGAGATCCCAAGCTCTACCAGCTGAAGACTTCCCTCTGACGGTAATGAAAACGCTACTCTCCACAATACTGCCACCTGCGCATGCTCAGTTTTCAGCGCATGCCTGCTGCGGACTGCCAAAGTGAAAAGAAGCATTTTCCTGCCAGCTGAGATATCTTTTGGTGGTAGTGGGGGAGAACATTTGATGCCCACCCACTTCTTGCCTAGGCCCACCCAAATCTGTTGTCTGGCCACGCCCCTCTAGGACCTCCACCAGGAGGCTATTTCATGCAACCACTTAACTTCATCGCATGCTTCACCATGACTGAAACAAAACAATTAAGAAATGAAAAGGTTCCCCTGCAGCACAGCCCTACTGAGTAACAGGAGATACCCAAGTAAATCACAGGGCTTGAAAATGGCGCATGGTTATGTGGCTAATTTTTTGTTTAATTAGCTCAGACATTTTTCAGTGCTAGCTCAAGGCAAGTTACATTCAGGTACAAAAGGTATTTTCCTGTCTGTCCCCAGGGGGCTTGAACTCTTCATGTAGATCAGTGTTGCCAGGTGGGCGGTTTTACCGCCCAATTGGGCGGTTTTCCGCGACCCGCCGCAGGAAATTTTTGCCCGCGGCAGGTTGCGGTTTTTTGGGCTACTTTTTTTTCTTTTGGGCGGTTTTCAGGCGATTTTTTCGGCCGCGGGGGGCGGGGTTAGTGATGTTTTGGGCGGGGTTAGTGACGTTCTGGGCGGGGCCGATGACGGGGGAGGCGGTGCCGATGACGAGGGAGGCGGGGCCGGTGACGGGGGAGGCGGGGCTGATGACGGCGGGGGCGAGGTTGATGACGGCGGGGGCGGGGGTGGGGGTGTCAGGGGCGGGGTTTGAGTTTGGGCGGGTTTTGAGCTGGATTTAGGCTGCTTTGGGTGGGAAAAAAATTTTCCACCTGGCAACCTTGATGTAGATATCAGGTTTCAAGTGGCTATATTTAACCCTGGGGAAAAGTAGGCATTGTGAGGGCATGGTGAAAAAGTACATGCATAATTACATTTTCAAATTCTGTGTGTTTACTTTTGTCCTGCTCCTCCACCCACCATGAAAGCCGGTGCAAATTTCACCAATACCAGTACTTTGTACCTATGGACCTGGCATTAGGCAGGCAGTTTCTCCCCTGAAATTCGAAGCAAGATCCATGAGTTCAAAAGCACCTACCAAATATGCATCTCTCAGCAAACAACTGAAAATCACTCCCTGAAGGGATGCTGGCAGCATGTCTCTGCTCCGAAGGGAAGGGGATTCATTTTGCACTTGAGGATAAATTATAAAGACACCATAACCATGCACATTGCACTTAAAATAGATTTTATTCACTTCTTTCCAACAGGATGCAGACATCAATAAACACTTATCTTAAAAAAAGAATTCACAGGTCTATTTTAATTCGGAAATTACAGAATCTAATATGGAATGCTCGATTTCAGAATTGTCCCTGAAGGAGAGATGAAAAACTGTCAGTGACCTCCAGTATGCCCTCTCTCACACCTTGCTTCTCTCACTGAAACTACCATGGTCTCCTCCTGCAGCTACCACCCTACAGAGATTGGGGGGGGGGGGGGGGAGTTCTCGACAGATACCTCATGTTGTTCATCCCTTTTATGTTTTCCTATCCCTGAAAAAAGTGAGCAAGGAAGATAACAGAAATTCTACACTTTAAAGAAGAGATACATTTTTTTTTACACTGAATTTATTTATTTATTTGGATTTTGCTAGCCCAAGGTGAGTTACTCTCAGGCACACTGGGCATTTTTGACACAAGTTTCAAAGTTAACTTTTATCTTATATACGTTTTACCCAGGGCTTTTTTTGAGGGGGTACTTGGGGGGTACTGAGTACTGGCACCTTTTCCATTGACTGCTAAAATTGACCCATGGACCCCATATTTTCATGAAGGAACTCAGACTATACACACCAATTCTGCCTTGTCATAGATTCTGTGAATGGTTGCAGGGGGGCCTGGCTATTGTGGGATGAGTCCCTCAGTGATCACCCCACCCCTGAAGGGTGGCCTGGCATTTGAGTTCCGGCACCTTTTTTGCTAGAAAAAACGCACTGGTTTTACCAAATATCCAACATTTTCACTCATGTTTTGATACCCTAAAGAAGACACAAGGAAAGGAAGTGAAGACAATTAAGAGGGGGGTGGGCTCTGTAACAAATCAAAGAACTGAGAGAGACATAAAGAAGAGAAGAGACAGGTGTGTGAAGAAAGTCTGAGTCACCACTGAGACCAAACTCAGCAGAAGTCTTTTTAGGAGAGAAACTGAATACTGTATGGGAAGACCCCCCCCCCCCCCCCCCCCCCCCCGGCTTCATGTCAGACTATACTTTGACCTTTACCCTTTAGTATACAGGATCAGGGAAGCTGTTGGGTTCCTGTATCTGTGTTATAAGCAGCTGGACATTTCTGATACAAACAACGAGGCTTTGAATAGCATTTTGCCAGCAGTATAAATCACTTTGGACAGGTTTCTTTAAACAGGTTTCTTGTATGAATGTGCATTTATTAACAGATACTCAGTCCATCACCATGCACAAAAGCAAAATTACATGTATTAACCTAGGCATTAACAATTCGATTTGTGTGCATTCAAAAGTTCCCCTAATGCATGTAAAAAAAAATTATTAAACTGAATGCTTGAAGTGAACTGAAAAATACTCACAAATTGAGAAAATTTCTGAAAATGAACCAGCTTTATCAAGAACCAACCCCCAGGTTGATGCCGCCCCCCCCTGAGGGGGGCCCAGCGCCACAGTCCCACCCGCCTCCGCCACTGGGCCGGGCCCCTTCCACCCGAACCCCTGCAGCAGAAGTGCTGTCTTCTGACTCCGGAATGCGCGGCCCACACAGACGCGCTGATCTTCGCTGTACTCTGCAGGGCTTCTGTGCATCTAACATCCTGCACGTGCAGGACATCAGACTCATAGAAGCCCTGCAGAGTACAGCAAAGGTCAGCTGAGAGGAGCGCATCTGTGTGGGCCACGCATGCCGGAGTCAGAAGACAGCACTTCTGCTGCTGGCAAGGGTTCGGGTGGAAGGGGCCCAGTGGCGGTGGCAGGTGGGACTGCGGCGCCGGGCCCCGGGAATTTTGTCCCCCTTGTCCCCCCCCCCTCGGCGGCACTGGTTATAACCGGTGGGGAGTCCAGCCATGTTAGTGGCACACAGTAAAAAAGGAAGACGGAGGAGGAGGGGAAGAGAGCAAGACCAGCTGGTTCTCTTTGCCTTATCAGAGAGCAGTGGAAGGAAAACATGAAAGGAAGGGATGGAGAAGCTCAGGGAGGGAATAGCTTTCTGGTCTCATTTGACTAGTTAAAAAAAAAAGTCACAGAATGTAAAGTGCAGGCTTCACCCACATACCTACAAAATCACTCTGCATGACCAATGCAGGCTAAAGAGACACTGAGCATGAACTAAGAAGCCTGCTGGGTCGAGAAAGCTATGCGTTTTTATGCTGTGCTCACTCAGTAGGTGGTTTTCTATGGGGAAAGGTGAGCAGCATGTCCAGATTGCATCCCAACCACGGTAAGGAAGGACGGTAGCTGCCGTAGAGTAGATTATTGGATAATCTATGCACCTTTCAGCACTGGCCCCAAGATAGGTCAGGTTTTCAAACTATCTACAAGGAATATGCATGAGATATATACGCTTACATGAGATGCAATGTATTTATGTAAATATAGCATGTATATTCATTATGGATGTTCTGGAAACCTAACTTGTTAGGTGCATTCCAAGGTCCAGGCTGGGAACCACTGTGGCAAATAAGAAAGGTCATCTAAAAATCCATGACCTTTCACCCCCTTGACCTTGGACTTCTAAAGGAAATGGCACCTCCATAACACATCCAGGTCAACCCAGTTCACCAAAGAAACCAATCCCAATAAAAAGCAACATAAAGGGCAGTCTCTATTCTCGTTGAGAAGGTACGAGGCAGATCAGTGGCTCCCTGCTCACACTGTGGATTCTCGTGGTTTTTCCTTGGCTTTCTGACAACTGTACAGCCACTTAATGACGCGAGCATTCCTCTCTATGACCGAGATGGGAGAAGGGGTCTTTTCACTTGGTTCCTCCTCAGTGAGTTCTGCCCCCAGGCAGCTGTACTGGGAGCATTCACTGTTCTCCCTAGAGTCACCGCCACTCCCATGGGGCAAAGACATAACATCCCACTCGGATGAGAAAAACTTATCCATCCCAAGCAGCTCCACCAAATCCCTGTCCAGGCCGCAGTGATCAAAGAATCTTTCCTTCTCAGACAGAGCAAGGGAGCAGCACAGATGTACCTCAGGCCATGGGGTTTTGACAAGGTTGAGGGGCAAATAGGTGCCGGTTGACTTCCGTCGCCTTTGCTCTGGCGTCCAAGTTCTGCGGCATATTAATGGACTGAGGTGGCTGCTCTGAGCTCTGCGCCTTGTTATGGGACTAAACTGGCTCTGAGCTAGTCTCAACCCCTCCTTCTCCACCGGGACCCAGAGCATCTGGCTTTCATCTTTGGGAGTTGGTGATGGCTCCTCTGTGAGGGCATTGGGAGAAATTTTCTGCTTCTCTCTCAGGGATCCTTGAAATAACCTTCGTACCAGGCTGCCACCCTTGGCATTTTCTTTGTTCACAACCTTGCAGTCCCGTTTCTGCCGATACATGACAAGCGAGTCAGGCCTCAGCAGACGCTTCCCAGTGCTTCTCCGCAACACAGGCACTGGTAGGGAAGCGGCTCCATTGCTCAGGTTCTGTGCACAGCGCTGGTTCTGATTGCAGTCTGGATCAGGACTATTGCACCACTGGGCCATCACTAGCCCCCTGCTGTGGTGAAGCAGTGGTGTAGTACAGGCTGTGAGTACAGGATCCTGCCGGGTGTTCATCACTTCTTGTGTTTTCACGTACTTAGCTTTATCTGCTTCCAGCCTCTCAACAGCACTGGGAGTCCTTGAGCCACTACCCATTTCTATTTGTCTACGCAGATACTCTGGACCCCGGTTCAGCAGCTCAAGAGGAGAGGAAGAAGCTACCAGAGGAGCCCTTTTCATGGTTTCATTCAATCGAATCCCAAGACTGAAGAACGTATGCCTTTAGGGCTGGAGGATGCTGAAGTCAGAGCTTCCGTACAACTATCCTATGATAATTCTCATCTGCTTGGAAGGGCTTTGAGTGTGTTCAAGATCATCCAACGACTGAGCCCCACACTCTCCAATGGACTTAAGGAAGATAGAAATAATTACCAGTTGATTCCATGAGTCCAGATAAAATCTCCTATAGGTGTCATCATGATGTCCTGATCCTGGGTCAAGGAAGCTCCAAATAGTAAACAGAAGACCTGTTGTGCTCCCTTCCCCCTTTCTTGGGCCGGTAAAAGACTGTCCAACGGATCACTTTATGGCACGTGATCTGTCACAAACTCATTTCTTCCATAACACCATAGACAGCTCAGATGTTGCTCTGGAAAAAAAAAAGCACAGGAGAGCAGTGGTCAGAAAGGAAAAGGGATTCTTGGAGTTTGGGGTGCTGGTAGACACATCTAGGTTTGCATAGTAGAAAAGCAAAGGGTCATCAGGTCAAGATTAAGGTGCCTTGGCCACTATGTTGCATGTGGATCTTAAATATTAGACCAGTACAACTAGGCTGCAGATGAGAACTGAAGTAAATTTATAGAATGTGTAGGGTCTCAGTACTGGAACAACAAGGGGTGCTTTATGTCAGGAATGAGATTATTAAGATGGTTCACCCTTATGATGAGTCCCTTTTACAATAGACCTTGATTCTAAACCTTTCAAAAGCAAATCTGTGAAGTCACATCTCCCAAAGTAATCTACGTTTATTTTATGTATGTCCTCTAGCTGTTGAACGTTACTATAATAACTTCTTTATGGTGTATCTAGACATCTTGGTTTGATGACCTTTTCAACAGAAATTTCTTGAGCGCAACCATATGTTGGGGGAACAGATTAATGCAACTCCTTACCCAGTTGTCCCTAGCTCTAGCCAGTGCTTCAAGTTCCTCAGTAATCCCCCCCCCCCCCCGAAAGTTGCCCTTCCTTCCTTGGAAGAGTCTCCTTTCCCCAAGAGTATTCTGGGTAGCTTCTCAATGCTACTGACAGTGTCCTGAGGGGAAGAGCTGCTGACTGAGGTGGAAATCAAAACCTGGAAAGGAAAGAGCTGAACTTCCTGGATCAACAACAGAAACCTTTCCAGGGAATCGCAGGAAGCCAGACACAGCCTTTTTTATTCACCCTGCCCTTGAACAAGACATATCTCTGCCTGTCCCTCACACACAAATTCCTGTGTGTCACAACAAAGTTTCTGTATCCTGGTCCAGCAAAGGATGTGGTTTCTGGGATGGGGATGGGAAAAGGGCACAGGCAAGACAGATGGGCTTGAGAAATGGACAAAACTATAGGGCTCATGAGTTGATGGATAGTGTTTTCATAAACTGCAATGAAAAAGGGTGTAATTACATTCTAAGGAAACCAAGAGCAAAAAACATTAGCAGGATGCCTTGTGTGTATGAGCTCAGGGGGCAATGCAGGTTAGGAGTGAGGTCCATTGGCAGAGCATTCCACGGCCCTCAGGCCTAGGTCAGCCTTACACAACTGTATAAGATCCAAGCTTGGTTGATTGAAATCTACTTATGTTTCAACATTTTATTGATGATGAAATAAACATAACATAGTGAATAACACAAAAATGTGAAACTTCAACGTTACAATTGTGTATCATACATAGTCAATAAACAGACCATCATCAAGTTTTTATATTTTACCCCCCCCCAAACCCCCCTCCCCCCTCCCCCTCCCCCTCCCTTCCTCTTTGCAGCTCAACTACTACTACTACTTATCATTTCTATAGCGCTACTAGACGTACGCAGCGCTGTACACTTGAACATGAAGAGACAGTCCCTGCTCCACAGAGCTTACAATCTAATTAGGACAGACAAACAGGACAAATAAGGACAAAGAGTAACAAGATTCCAGAATCCCAAAGAGCAGCAAGATTCTAGAATCCCAAACACTACTACTACTACTTACCATTTCTATAGCACTACTAGACGTACGCAGCGCTGTACACTTGAACATGAAGAGACAGTCCCTGCTCCACAGAGCTTACAATCTAATCAGGACAGACAAACAGGACAAATAAAGGATAAGGACAAAGAGCAGCAAGATTCCAGAATCCCAAAGAGTAGCAAGATTCCATGCAGAACCCCAAAGAGCAGCAAGATTCCGGAATCCCAAAGACTACTACTACTACTTATCATTTCTATAGCACTACTAGACGTATGCAGCGCTGTACACTTGGACATGGAGAGTCCCTGCTCGACAGAGCTTACAATCTAATCAGGACAGACAAACAGGTCAAATAAGGGATAAGGACAAAGAGCAGCAAGATTCCAGTAGCGCTCTAGAAATGTTAAGTAGTAGTAGTAGTAGTAGTAGTAGAATCCCAAAGAGTAGCAAGATACCATGCAGAACCCCAAAGAGCAGCAAGATTCTAGAATCCCAAACACTACTACTACTACTACTTACCATTTCTATAGCACTACTAGACGTATGCAGCGCTGTACACTTGAACATGAAGAGACAGTCCCTACTCGACAGAGCTTACAATCTAATTAGGACAGACAAACAGGACAAATAAGGGATAAGGACAAAGAGTAGCAAGATTCCGGAATCCCAAAGACTACTACTACTGCTTATCATTTCTGTAGCGCTACTAGACGTACGCAGCGCTGTACACTTGAACATAAAGAGACAGTCCCTGCTCGAAAGAGCTTACAATCTAATTAGGACAGACAAACAGGACACATAAGGGATAAGGACAAAAAGTAGCAAGATTCTGGAATCCCAAAGACTACTACTACTGCTTATCATTTCTGTAGCACTACTAGACATACGCAGCGCTGTACACTTGAACATGAAGAGACAGTCCCTGCTCGACAGAGCTTATAATCTAATTAGGACAGACAAACAGGACAAATAAGGGATAAGGACAAAGAGCAGCAAGATTCCAGAATCCCAAAGACTACTACTACTATTTATCATTTCTATAGTGCTACTAGACGTACGCAGCGCTGTACACTTGAACATGAAGAGACAGTCCCTGCTCGACAGAGCTTACAATCAGACAAACAGGACAAACAAGAGATAAGTGAGGATGATAACATAAACCTTTTACTGGCGTCTGTTCACAAGTCCGTTAGGACATCTGTGAGTATCTTTATCCTCATGAAATCTACTTAAATTAGAAACTATTTTCAAAGGGTCAGAGTGAGAAAAGGCCCCTTAAAACATCATCTTTCATCCAGAAGCGTAGCCGGGTTTTGATGTTAGGGGGAGCAGACCTTTTGTAAAGGCTGAAGGGCTGATCTGCATAGGCACCATTTCATTCAAAATCTGTTTGGGGGAGCAGCTGCTCCCCTTGCACCCCACCTAGCTACACCTCTGCTTTCATCCCTCTACCTGCCTCCCTCAATGACAAGAGCAGGACCCTGACAAACCTTGCATCTAATGCTTAAATTCATGACTTCCTCCTCCTCCTCAATCAGACAGTCAAGAGGTCACTCATGCCTCCCCCCACCTGATGAGTGCCAGAGGGCATTTATTAGCCTCAATGGTCTTTATTCATGCACTGATCATCCCTCTATCAAAGGGTGGAGAGAAGAATAGAAGAGATGAACTCCAAAGAGGTCAAGCTAATGAGAAGCTGGTGAATGTTTGGGGCAGGGGGGGCAGATAACCAGAGGACAGAAGCAATAAGGAGTACTGAGGAAATGCTGTAGAAAGGGGCCAGGGGGAGAAGGCTACTGCCCAAAACAGATGGTTTCTTTCTGTACAGAGGAAACCAACTAATAGATCTAGGGAAATCTCTGACAGCGCAGGCTGTGAAATGGTGAATTATTAACTTGAAGAGCCGAAGTATTGATAATCAGGGGTGGAAGAGGGGAGCTGTAGGGCATACCTTCCACGTCATGCCATCTCAAGACGTTCCTCATTTTTCTGTTCTCCACAAAGCTCTTTGGTACAACCCAACTTCATACCAAGGTTAATCATTCCTTAACTGTTCTACTTGAAAATTCCTCCATCCAAATAGGACTAGAGAATAGGAAAATACACAGCTACTGTACCTGAACGTAGCTCGCCTTGAGCTACAACTGAAACGGACACCAGCCAAATCCAAATGGATAAAATAATAGATTGTTCTCAGTCTTTGCTGATCCCCCAACTCTCCAAACTTCTGTTAAATAACCAGCCCGGTTCTGAGGTGACTGTTAGGCCAGAAGGAAATAGAGCACCTCTGGGAAAAATTCTAGCCCTGGTGCCCTCCTGCAATGAACTTCCTACAGCAGGAAATCAGACAATGCAAACGGAAAGATTCAAAGAGATCCTATAGCCATCTATCTGCAGGCCAAGTCAAAAGCAAATACATTAGCGCTGAGATTCCACCAATGTCCTTGATATGCAGTGCAAGCTAATGCTCTTTTGTTTACGCATTCTGTCCCTCTACTCAGCTCAGCAGCCTTTGCTTCCATCAAGTACCACCTACAGCCGTAGAAGGCATGACAAGAAGAGACTGGAACACCCCAGAGTCAGTGGATGAGACTCTTTATGAAATGAAACCCATTACATAAGTATTGCCATACTGGGCCAGACCAAAGGTCCATCAAGCCCAGCATCCTGTTTCCAACAGTGGCCAATCCAGGTCACAGGTACCTGGCAGAAAAACAAAGAATAGCAACATTCCATGCAGAACCCCAAAGAGTAGCAAGATTCTAGAATTCTAAAGACTAACAAGATTCCATGCAGAATTTCAATGTGTAGCAACATTCCATGTAGAACCCCAAAGAGTAGCAAGATTCCATTCAGAATCCTAAGTATGTAAGTATTGCCATACTGGGCCAGACCAAAGGTCCATCAAGCCCAGCATCCTGTTTCCAACAGTGGCCAATCCAGGTCACAAATACCTGGCAAGATCCCTAGAATAAAAGGTGACTCTCAGCACCAGGTACTCAGATATAGGGAGAATGGTGCATGCTGGGGGTTCCCTGCTACTATCCTTGTCCGCTTGTTTATAAGGAAGGGGACGTTGGATTTAGCTCAGGCTTTTATTTTCCAGTTGTAGCTCGGGTACAATAGGTATTTTCCTGTCCTGGATGGCTTACAATCTAAGAGGACAATATTCAGTGGGTCTAATTCAGCTGACCAAAGTTAGCTGAATTAGACCCAGTGCTAACCCCTATCGGACTACAAGAACTGTATGTTCAGGTCTGAGGCAGCCAGCGGGAGTTACCCAGGTACCCCCAATATTCAATGGCAATAGCTGTTAACTTAGGATGGCCTTTTTGTTATCCTAAGTTAACTAAGTCAATATCCGGGAACTGCCACTGAATATCGGCATTGCCGTGACTTCACCCCTGGGTCGCTCAAGCAGTAACCAGATAGTAGTGTGGCAGTCGGGCAATCTGACGTGCCATTCAATGCAGGGGCGTAGCCAGACTTTGGCAGGAGGGGGGTCGAGAGCCTGAGGTGAGGGGGTACATTTAGCCACCCCCCCCCCATTTTTGACCTCCCCTTCGCCATTTTTGACCCCCCCCCCACCGCCGCCACCGCCACCACCACCACCTTTGAAACCCCAGTGCCAACCCTTTCGACTCCCCCTTCCCGCCGCTGACAACCCTCCCCCACCACTGCCGTCGAGTACCTTTGCTGGTGGGGGTCCCCAACCCCCACTAACTGAAGTCCTCTTCTCCAGCGCAGCTGCGTTGCTGATCTGCAAGGCTTCTGTTTCTGTGAGTCTGACATCATGCGCAGTACGTGCAGGATGTCAGACTCACAGAAACAGAAGCCTTGCAGATCAGCAATGCGGCTGACCCCCGCCAGCAAAGGTACCCGACGGCAGCAGCAGGGGAGGGTTGGCGGCGGGAGGGGGTGGTTGAAGGGGTTGGCGGTGGGGGGGCAGGGCCAAATCTACGGGGGCCCATGCCCCCGTGGCCCCACGTAGCTACGCCCCTGATTCAATGTCCTGTCAGATCCTGGTCAACCTCTCGAACCCGGTTAACCAACACTGAATAGTGACTTGTAAGTTTGTAACTCAGGCAATGGAGGGTTACCTGACTTACCCAGGATCAGAAGGAGCTACAGTGAGATTTAAACTGGACTTTACTGGTTCTCAGCCCACTGATCTAGTCACTAAGGGTTCCTTTTACTAAGGTGTGCTGAAAAATGGCCTTGTTCTAGTGTAGTTACGTGTTTTGGATGAGCACAGATCCATTTTTCAGCGCGCCTGTAAAAAATGCCTTTTTTGGGGGGGGAGCTGAAAATGGACATGCGGCAAAATAAAAATTGGTGCGCATGCATTTTGGGTCTGAGACCTTACCACCACCCCATTCACTTAGCGGTAAGGTTTCACGCGATAACCAGGCGGTAACCATCAATGCACGTACACTGCCGATTACCGCCCGGTTAGCGCCGTGCATTTGAAAATAAAAAGGTTTTTTGGGTGCGTGTAAAAAATGGATTTACCGCCTGGGCCATTTGGTAGCTCCAAATTGACATGCGTTGTGCTCTTGTAGGGCGCCTGCGCGGCTTAAGTAAAAGGACCCCTAAGCTACTCATCCACCTGTGTCTGATAAGGCTACTTTATCATCGGGTCACAGCCTTATGCTCAGTACCAACCACAGGAAATTGAGGTAAGGTGTGAACTGCAGGGCTCCTGACCTGATGCCAGGATGTTCTATGGATCTTAATGCACAGAGAGACTTTCCTATCTCTCTCTCTATCCTGTGTGCCAGAAGAAACCTACAGCAATCCTGGTCCAGCAAAGGACCCTCCATGAATCTAAGAAACAGGTTCAACATCTCAGTGTGGAAGATTTTTGGTCTGAATCATCACTGGATGAAGGAAATACATCCAAAACAAATTACAGGCTATCATTGCAGATAGGAGAGAGGAGAGAGAGAGAAAAAAAATGAGACAAGAAATGCTGGACACCTACAGGTACATTTCATGGAGTCTCTGAAGCTGAGAATATAGAGAAACCAGCAAAGGTACAGTGGAGGTGTGGCCTAGTGGTTAGGGTGGTGGACTTTGGTCCTGGGGAACTGAGGAACTGAGTTCGATTCCCACTTCAGGCACAGGCAGCTCCTTGTGACTCTGGGCAAGTCACTTAACCCTCCATTGCCCCATGTAAGCCGCATTGAGCCTGCCAAAAGTGGGAAAGCGCAGGGTACAAATGTAACAAAAAGAAAATCTACAGGACCTAAACACTGGCCATCCTCGCAAAACACTGGAAGACTGGGTGCGCTTGACACTGGATCTCCTACCCTTCCTTCCCAAGCTGTTTCTCCAAATCCCAGTTCAGGGGTCTGGTTGTAATCCCCGGACAGGATCTTGGCACCGGCGACTACACTTTTTCAGGTAATCATGCCTGCTTGACTCTATGATAAATGTTTAAGTGGAGGGGGCAGGGGGAGGAGGGAAGAAAAGGCTACATTGAAATAATGTGGGCATTTGGGGTGCAGGTGGGTGATCTCCATTTTATAGACTATTGATTGGCCCAGCAGCACTCCAGTGGGATTGGCACGATCAGGCGCCTGTAAATAAACAAATAATTGGAATTTTACAGAATGAGGGGTTCAGAAGGGACAGTTCTTGACACACCACAGATCGAAAAAGCCTCACCACCATGGAGATTTACCATGACGATGCTCTCACTTTATGCCCGAGAAAGTGTCTTAGTAAACTTCAGGTGTTTTTGCATATATCCTTTCCCCCCACCCCCACCCCCCCCCACCCCAATGCCCTGCAAGACATAGATCTGAGCATGGGCTGTGACACTCGCTAGCCTGTTTGGGGGTCACTGGCAAGTCTGGCTGCTGCCAGGTGCTCACCTAAGACACGCTGCAGTAATGATTAAGCTCTGTTTAATGCCGGAGTGGTTATTTATCCTATAAAGTTTACAGTTTCATGTTGTTCAGACATACAGTGCAAGGTTACACGGGCACAGTCTATAAGCATGCCAATCCAAACAGGGAGACAAGATGGCATGAAACACGTACATAAGAGGATTAAACTGGAGTGTGAGGGCTATTTCTACTGCATGTGGAAACTGAAAAGGATAAGACCACTCTTCCCAAGATTCGTCTTTCGTAACCTAGTGCAATCCCTCGTCCTCAGCCATCTGGATTACTGCAACTCATTATACGCAGGCTGCAAAGAGCAAACACTGAGGAAACTTCAAACAGCCCAGAACACAGCAGCCAGACTCATCTTCGGAAAACCAAAATATGAAAGGGCAACACCACTACGAGAGAAACTACACTGGCTTCCACTGAAGGAACGCATCACCTTTAAGGTATGCACACTAGTCCTCAAGATCATTCACTGCGAAGCCCCAGCCTACATGTCCGAGTTGATTGACCTACCACCGAGAAACGCTAGGAGATCTTCCCGAACATACCTCAACCTCCATTTCCTTACCTTCAAGGGCGTGAAATACAAGACGCTACACGCGTCAACCTTTTCTCACACGAGCACGCAGCTTTGGAACTCACTGCCATGCAACTTAAGAGCGATCCACGAACAAGCATCCTTCCGCAGATTACTGAAGACCCATCTGTTTGAGACAATTTACGGAAAAAAACAAAACACATAGAGTCCACACTCACTTACATCAATGCATCACACATCCACTTATGATCTCTCATCCCCCCTAACTCCACATTACTCATACATATACTTACAGGAATATGTACACCATGTGCCTATGTGTCTTAACACTGCCCTTAAGCTTCCCATTGTCTCCTCCCAAAGACTAAATGTTGATGTCCCATTGTGATATTCCTAATGATAATTCGATTATCTCGCATAACTTGTACAATGTAACCCATAACCAATTTGTAACAACTGTATTCTCATTATTCATATCTTATTGTAAGCCACACTGAGCCCGCAAAGAGGTGGGAAAATGTGGGATACAAATGCAAACAATAAATAAATAAATATTTGCCCTGCCCCACAGTACAAACCTGTTATCGGAATAGAATATGCCCTTTCTGCCAGAGAACCAGAGGGTGCCATGGCCATGCCAGCCTGGTGGGTTACGCAGGCACTTGAAATACACCTAAGGGATGATACTACAGCACAGAGTACCAACAGGGTAAGCAGTAAAAAGTGTAAACACAGCATCAATTCCACAGTGCCCTAGAAATGAACCCACTTGCTGGTCAGAAAAACCCTACACGGCTCAACTCCCTGCTGCCAGAAAAACAGACAAACTGAAAAAGGTTTCAATACATCCACATGGCCCAACCTCTTAAACACAGGGCAGCCCAGAGGCTCAGCAGACAAACCTCCCACCTAAATACAGTGCAAGTAGCATAGGGGAAACCACAGAGCCCAAATCCAGCTCCCATCCAGACTCACAGCCGTGAAACATCTCCCAAAATACAGAGAGCTAAAAATAAGCAATCACGGGGCCCTGGGAGCCAGCAAAGAGACAGCTGTGTGTCAATGAGTTTCAGGGTCGAGGATGCTGCAGCCTTGTTTCCAGAGTCTGCTGTGTGGCTCTTGCAAAGCACGGGAAGTTTTAAAATAGGAGAGATCTCACGTCGCTGGGAAATGTAAGTGAAAGGGGCGATCAGAGGACCCAGCACCGCTGTTGTACCAAGAGACCTGAGCAACTCACCTGAGCTGAGAAGCCAAGGACGACGTGTGCCAGGGACGTGTTGGGGACCTGCCAGTCCTGGGGAAGACTGGTGGCAGGAGGGGCAGCGAGCTGAGGTTAACCGCACCAGGCTCCGCACATCCTCCGCCCTCTGCTGTATTAACCCCTTCCTGCACGGTTGCAGCAGCAACAGCATCACTCTGTTCCGTTATTCCACCAGCCCAGCTCCTCCCATTCCTTCTGCTTCCACCAAATTAACCTTATCTAGACTAGTCAGTTCCACACTGTCCTCTTTCCCATCTCCTTTTGCAAGCCTTGCACTTTTCCTGCTAGAAGCTAATCAAGAAATGTATTAAGTTATGTCCAATAAAAAAGGTATCATCTTATTTTCTTTTCCATGTTTTATTTTGTTTGATTTCTATAGATTCTACATGGAATGTTGCTATTCCACTAGCAACATTCCATGTAGAAGTCGGCCCTTGTAGATCACCAATGTGGCCGCGCAGGCTTCTGCTTCTGTGAGTCTGACTGCAGGACGTCAGACTCACAGAAACAGAAGCCTGCGCAGGAATGTTGCTAGTGGAATAGCAACATTCCATGTAGAATGTCCAATAGTATCTATTTTACTGTCATAGTAATGCTTGAATGTTTTCACTTATATACACTGTCAGCTAGCACATTTGCTTATTTCCCATCTGATGAAGAAGGGCAACCTTCCAAAGCTAATCAAGAAATGTATTAAGTTATGTCCAATAAAAAAGGTATCATCTTATTTTCTTTTCCATGTTTTATTTTGTTTGATTTCTATAGATTCTACATGGAATGTTGCTATTCCACTAGCAACATTCCATGTAGAAGTCGGCCCTTGCAGATCACCAATGTGGCCGCGCAGGCTTCTGCTTCTGTGAGTCTGACGTCCTGCACATACGTGCAGGACGTCAGACTCACAGAAACAGAAGCCTGCGCAGCCTTCTACATGGAATGTTGCTAGTGGAATAGCAACATTCCATGTAGAATGTCCAATAGTAGCAACATTCCATGTAGAATCTCCAATAGTAGCAACATTCCATGTAGAATCTCCAACGGTATCTATTTTACTGTCATAGTAATGCTTGAAATGTTTTCACTTATATACACTGTCAGCTAGCACATTTGCTTATTTCCGATCTGACGAAGAAGGGCAACCTTCGAAAGCTAATCAAGAAATGTATTAAGTTATGTCCAATAAAAAAGGTATCATCTTATTTTCTTTTCCATGTTTTATTTTGTTCGATTTCTATTGATAACCTGCTAGAACTTAAACCTCTTTCTGCTTATCTTTCTCTTCATCTTTCTTGCTTTCATTCTTTTTTTTTTTTATCCTTCTATCTCCTTCCACCTGCTAAACTTGTCTCCTACTTACTTCCCCTGGGTTTTTTTTCTTCTCTGTCACCGCGCCCCCCCCCCCCCCCCCCGGGCTGTTAAATGTCTATGTGGAGGGGCATAATCGAACGAAAACGTCTATCTCCATGGGCGTTTATCTCCGAGAACGGGTCCGTGAAGGGGCGGACCGAACCGTATTTTGGGAAAAAATAGACGTCCATGTTTTATTCGACAATTTGTGAGCTGGGCGTTTTTGTTTTTCAGCGATAATGGAAAATGAAAGCGCCCAGCTCAAAAACGAATAAATCCAAGGCATTTGTTCGTGGGAGGGGCCAGGATTCGTAGTGCACTGGTCCCCCTCACATGCCAGGACACCAACCGGGCACCCTAGGGGGCACTTTTACAAAAACAAAAAAAAAAGGTAAAAGAGCTCCCAGGTGCATAGCACCCTTCCCTTGGGTGTTGAGCCCCCCAAATCCCCCTCAAAACCCACTGCCCACAAGTCTACACCATTACTATAGCCCTAAGGGGTGAAGGGGGACACCTACATGTGGGTACAGTGGGTTTGGGGGGGTTGGACGACTAAGCATTAAGCAGCACAATTGTAACAGGTAGGGGGGGGGGGATGGGCCTGGGTCCACCTGCCTGAAGTCCACTGCACCCCCTAACAACTGCTCCAGGGACCTGCATACTGCTGCCAGGGAGGTGGGTATGACATTTGAGGGTGAAAATAAAAAGTTATGAAACATCATTTTTTGTGGTGGGAGGGGGTTAGTGACCACTGGGGGAGTCAGGGGAGGTCATCCCCGATTCCCTCCGATGGTCATCTGGTCATTTAGAGCACTTTTTTGGGACCTGTTCGTGTGAAAAAAGGGTCCAACAAAAGTGTCCTAAATGTTCGCTAAAAACGCCTTTATTTTTTTCGATTATCGCCCTAACGCGTACATCTCTCCTCGGCCGATAACCACGCCCCAGTTCCACCTTCGCCACACCTCTGACACGCCCCCATCAACTTTGTACGCTTCCGCAATGGAGTGAAGTTGAAAACGTCCAAAATCGGCTTTCCATTATACCGATTTATTAGTTTTTGTGAGATAAACGTCTATCTCCCGATTTGGGTCGAAATCTAGGCGTTTTTCTCTTTCGATTATAAGGTGGATAGTGCATCAAGGCAGGGACAGTGCTTCACAGACTCATTCAGAGAGAGTCCCTGCTCTGAGGAGCTTACAGTTGTCCCGTTCCGGGCCCTTACCTGTCGGTCCGCGGGCTGGAGCGGGAGGCTGGGGCGCCCGTGGGATGCGGGGCGGCGGGGGAAGGCTGCCACGGGGATCGCCGCGACTGCAAGCTGCTCCGAGGCCAGTGATCCAGAAGAGCAAGCGCCGGCCTCGGAGAAGGAGATCCGCCGGCCAAGATGGCGGCGCCGGCGTCGTCGTCCTCCTCGCTGCAGCGGGACCAGCGAGGAGGCTCCGCCCACTTGCGCCGGATTGGCGCATCCGCGTAGGAACTCCGCCCATCGGACGGGAGGACCAATCCGGGGTCCCGCTGCCGGTCTGGGCGAAGAGGATTGGTTCCAGCTGTTCCCCAGCCAGGACGAGCGGGGGATTTAAACAGAAACACGGAAGGGGTCCAGTGCTTCCGTTTTGTTGTTTGAAGCCACATTCCAAGCCTGTGTTTGTTCCTCGTGACAGCTAGCCGTCCTGCTAGCTATTCCCAAGCCTGTGTTTGTTCCTCGTGTCAGCTAGCCGTCCTGCTAGCTATTCCCAAGCCTGTGTTTGTTCCTCGTGACAGCTAGCCGTCCTGCTAGCTATTCCCAAGCCTGTGTTTGTTCCTCGTGTCAGCTAGCCGTCCTGCTAGCTATTTCCATTGAAGACTGTGTTTGTTCCTCGTGTCAGCTAGCCGTCCTGCTAGCCATTTCCATTGAAGACTGTGTTTGTTCCTCGTGTCAGCTAGCCGTCCTGCTAGCCATTTCCAGTGAAGACTGTGTTTGTTCCTCGTGTCAGCTAGCCGTCCTGCTAGCTATTTCCAGTAAAGACTGTGTTTGTTCCTCGTGTCAGCTAGCCGTCCTGCTAGCTAGCTCCATTGAAGACTGTGTTTGTTCCTCGTGTCAGCTAGCCGTCCTGCTAGCCATTTCCAGTGAAGACTGTGTTTGTTCCTCGTGTCAGCTAGCCGTCCTGCTAGCTATTTCCAGTGAAGACTGTGTTTGTTCCTCGTGTCAGCTAGCCGTCCTGCTAGCTATTGCCAGTGAAGACGGTGTTTGTCCCTGCTATCGGCTAGCCGGGGCTAGCCACTTCCTCAGACTGTGTCCGTTCCCAGTGCTCAGCTAGCCGCCCGGTTAAGCCACGCTCATCAAGGACTCTGTACCCACCTCCAGCCAGGCCAGCCGTCACCCCGCGGTTCCAGCAGTCCTGCTGGCCGCCCGCAGCTGAGGGCTCAACCCTCGGTGAACGGCGGTCGCCGCGGGTGAAGATTCGGGGTGCTCGGTTATTTCCTGGCCCTAGTGGGGCTCGGGAAGACTCGAGAGCTCACCAACACCAGAGTGACATCAGAGCCGCGACAACAGTAGTCAACAGACAGATGCTGGGGATAGAAGGAGATTGAAGAAACATGGAGAATAAGGAAGATACCAGGGCTGGACTATCCATTAGACAAGACTAGGCAGTCACCTAGGGCAGCAGCTGGGGGGGGGGGGGGGGAAGCAACTGAAGGTAGATCCTGATAGCCACAAGAACTCAAAAAAATTACCAGTAGGGTGGGAGCAGTTTTCAATTAACCCATTTACCCAGATTATTTCATAAGAAGTGGTGTTGAGGAGATCATGATTGTTTGGGAGAGGCCAGGGGGCCTACAGCAATTGGGGGTGGGGAGCAGACATAAGGTTCAAGGTTCACCTATGGTGCCTAGTAGCAGAGATGCGTTTCCAGGGGGATTGGGCTGGTTCCCGTCACCCCCCCCCCCCCCGGTGGTATTTTTTGAACACCGTGGGTCGTGGCTATTGGGCGGTTTTTACCGCTGCGGCCATGGGTTGGGCGCATTTCTATTGGTGACTTCTATTGGGCCAATATTGGACCAACAGAAGCCCTGAGAAGGTGGGTGCAGGCTTCCTTTAAGTATGCCTGCGTGCCTGAAAATGGGCTTGGAGACCTTATATGGGCAGACTTATACGGTCTGTGCCAGAGCCGGTGGTGGGAGGCGGGGCTGGTGGTTGGGAGGCGGGGATAGTGCTGGACAGACTTATACGGTCTGTGCCCTGAAGAGGACAGGTACAAATCAAAGTAGGGTATACACAAAAAGTAGCACATATGAGTTGTCTTGTTGGGCAGACTGGATGGACCGTGCAGGTCTTTTTCTGCCGTCATCTACTATGTTACTATGTTACCTCCGCTTTCATCACTCACACGCACCGTCCGTGAGCACCGTGACCTGCTGTGACCTCATGTTGTGTGAGCCGGCCGAGCCGCCGTGCTAGCCTTGCACAAGCCCAGTGAGATACACACTTCTGTATCTTATACGACTCCAACCAAGTCCCCTCCTCCATCCTGCTTCTAGAAGTCAGAAGAAGTCAGAGGAAGCCACAGCTGTTTCTCATTTTACACCTCATTACTCAGAGGATGGGGGTCTACCAGGCAGTAACTTGATTTACCTCCCCTAGAGAGTCCATCAAATACCAGCTGATGAAGCTAAAATACCAGGGTGCAACAAGACCTTGGAATCAAAGAGGGGCCTTCAGGTCAGCCCTTCTTAAGTGCAGGAAGAAGGAAAGACACTGCAAGGATCTCGCTGTGGAAACCCCCTCAATTTGTTCATTTTGTCTCATCCATTATTTCTTAATGTTATCTCCTGTATTGCTCAATACATGTTGGATCAACCCCAGACTAACTAGCAGGTGCCCTTCAGAGATGGGGAGAGATGGGCGGAAACAATATGATAAGCAGATGTAGGAAAGCCAAGAAGAAATTGACGCAGCCCTGACTAGATATGTTTAGAAATTCATAAGTTGGAATCAGGAGACTGACCATTGGGACAATAGGTCAGCACCCGAGGACCCACAGCAGTACAGGGACCCATTCTCCACTAGGGGCCCAGATCACATTGTCAGTTCACCCCTGGTTGGAATCTATTTCTGATCCTTGATGGACTAACTTTGGAAAGGTTTATGTTGTACATTAGGGAGGGGGTTCTTACTAAATAAGGTTTTTGGCCTCGGAATCTAACCACAAGCTCTTGCGATGGCAGCCTAGACTATGCTTCCTAATAATAGCCAAGAAAAAAATCCATTGGTGGATGTATTTGGACTAGGTATGCCAGCCTTTCCTTGACTGGAAGAAGGCTATTTGAAGTCAGAGAAGGATGGAGATGACCGTAGAGCCTATTCTGTCTGCCCAGTTATTCAAGATGTCTTCTTATTCTGGACAGTCATTTTGTCCTCCTCCTTTGGATTCCACCACCTTGAGTAGAAAAGCATATAAGAACTTCAACCCCCACCTCTCCCTTGCCTAATTGCAAGGCTCTGTAATAGGGTAACGAGCTAACAGTACTAGCAAGGCCATTGCTCAAGCATCTAGCCTGCCAGGCAGACCCAGCTACCAGGGCCTCCCTTGGTGGCATTTCATATATGACTGAGCTTTTAATTTGAATTGTATGTATATTTTATTAGCATTTGATTTCCCTAATCCCTTATTTGTCCTGTTTGTCTGTCTTGATTAGATTGTAAGCTCAGTCAAGCAGGGACTGTGTCTTGCATGTTCAAGTGTACAGCACTGCGTATGTCTAGTAGCACTATAGAAAGAACATATTTGAACAATAAGAAATGATCAAGGATGATAGATATGACGGGATCTGTCTGTAAAATACCTTATATGTCAGAGTCAAATTTTTATATTGTATTCGGTAAGTGAGCGGAAACCAATGATATTCTTTAAGTGCTGGAGAGATGTGATCAAATCGATGAAGACCTGTGAGAAAGTGAATATTATTATTATTTATTAGCATTAGTATAGCGCTACCAGACGCACGCAGCGCTGAACACCTGACATAGAGAGACAGTCCCTGCTCAAAAGAGCTTACAATCTAAATAATACAGACAGACAAGACAATTAAGGGCGAGGGAAGTACTGGGTGAGAAGGAACAAGGGGTGGGGGAGGCAAATGAGTAGTGGCTAGGAGTCAAAAGCAGCGGTGAAAAGGTGGGTTTTCAGCATAGATTTGAAAACAGGTAGAGATGGAGCTAGACGTACAGGCTCAGGAAGTTTATTCCAGGCATAAGGTGCTGCGAGAGAAAAGTAACGAAGCCTAGAGTTAGCAGTGGAGGAGAAGGGGGACGACAAGAGAGATTTGTCCAGCGAGCGGAGGTCACGGGAAGGAATGTAGGGAGAGATGAGAGTGGAGAGGTAATGGGGGGCTACAGAATGGATGCATTTAAAGGTCAGTAAGAGAAGTTTGAACTGTATGCAGAAGCGGACAGGGAGCCAGTGAAGTGACTTGAGGAGTGGGCTAGTGTGGGCATAACGATTTTGGCGGAAAATAAGCCGTGCTGCAGAATTTTGGACAGACTGGAGAGGAGAGAGGTGACTGAGCGGAAGACCAGTAAGAAGTAAATTGCAATAATCCAAGCGAGAGGTGACAAGGGTGTGGATAAGGGTTTTGGCAGCGTATTCAGAAAGGAAGGGGCGAATTTTGCTAATGTAGATAAAGAAGCGACAGGTTTTGGCGATCTGTTGAATATGGGCAGAGAAGGAGAGAGAGAAATCAAAGATGACTCCAAGGTTACGAGCCCAGGAGACAGGGAGGATGTGAGAGCCATTAACAGAGATAGAGAAAGGGGGAAGAGGGGAGGAGGGTTTAGGGGGGAAAATGAGAAGTTGAGTTTTAGTCATGTTTAGCTTCAGATGGCGAAGAGACATCCAAGCAGCAATGTCAGACAAGCAGGATGAAATTTTGTCCTGGATTAAGGATGAGATTTCAGGGGTGGAGATGTAGATTTGAGAATCGTCTGCATAAAGATGGTACTGGAAGCCATGGGATGAAATCAGGGTACCAAGGGAAGAGGTATAGATGGAGAAGAGGAGGGGTATAGCTGTGTTCTGGACCATTTATACTCTTTTAAGCTGAGAAGATGGTAAACCTGCATAAATGATATTGCAGTAATCAACCTTTGAAATAACTAATGCATGCCTCACTATCCAAAAAAGGGTGTGGAATATGGATCGAAAGAAGTGATGAGAAACTGGATCGTACTACAGCTGAAATTTGAGGAACAAAAGTATTATTATTATTATTATTAACATTTGTTTAGCGCTACCAGACGCACGCAGCGCTGAACACCTGACACAGAGAGATAGTCCCTGATCGATAGAGCTTACAATCTAAAAAATACAGACAGACAAGACAATTAAGGGCGAGGGAAGTACTGGGTGAGAAGGAACAAGGGGTGGGGGAGGCAAATGAGTAGTGGCTAGGAGTCAAAAGCAGCAGTGAAAAGGTGGGTTTTCAGCATAGATTTGAAAACAGGTAGAGATGGAGCTAGACGTACAGGCTCAGGAAGTTTATTCCAGGCATAAGGTGCTGCGAGAGAAAAGGAACGAAGCCTAGAGTTAGCAGTGGAGGAGAAGGGGGACGACAAGAGAGATTTGTCCAGCGAGCGGAGGTCACGGGAAGGAATGTAGGGAGAGATGAGAGTGGAGAGGTAATGGGGGGCTACAGAATGGATGCATTTAAAGGTCAGTAAGAGAAGTTTGAACTGTATGCGGAAGCGGACAGGGAGCCAGTGAAGTGACTTGAGGAGTGGGCTAGTGTGGGCATAACGATTTTGGCGGAAAATAAGCCGTGCTGCAGAATTTTGGACAGACTGGAGAGGAGAGAGGTGACTGAGCGGAAGACCAGTAAGAAGTAAATTGCAATAATCCAAGCGAGAGGTGACAAGGGTGTGGATAAGGGTTTTGGCAGCGTATTCAGAAAGGAAGGGGCGAATTTTGCTAATGTAGATAAAGAAGCGACAGGTTTTGGCGATCTGTTGAATATGGGCAGAGAAGGAGAGAGAGAAATCAAAGATGACTCCAAGGTTACGAGCCCAGGAGACAGGGAGGATGTGAGAGCCATTAACAGAGATAGAGAAAGGGGGAAGAGGGGAGGAGGGTTTAGGGGGGAAAATGAGAAGTTGAGTTTTAGTCATGTTTAGCTTCAGATGGCGAAGAGACATCCAAGCAGCAATGTCAGACAAGCAGGATGAAATTTTGTCCTGGATTAAGGATGAGATTTCAGGGGTGGAGATGTAGATTTGAGAATCGTCTGCATAAAGATGGTACTGGAAGCCATGGGATGAAATCAGGGTACCAAGGGAAGAGGTATAGATGGAGAAGAGGAGGGGTATAGCTGTGTTCTGGACCATTTATACTCTTTTAAGCTGAGAAGATGGTAAACCTGCATAAATGATATTGCAGTAATCAACCTTTGAAATAACTAATGCATGCCTCACTATCCAAAAAAGGGTGTGGAATACGGATCGAAAGAAGTGATGAGAAACTGGATCGTACTACAGCTGAAATTTGAGGAACAAAAGTATTATTATTATTATTATTATTAACATTTGTTTAGCGCTACCAGACGCACGCAGCGCTGAACACCTGACACAGAGAGATAGTCCCTGATCGATAGAGCTTACAATCTAAAAAATACAGACAGACAAGACAATTAAGGGCGAGGGAAGTACTGGGTGAGAAGGAACAAGGGGAGGGCAATTGAGCAGAGGCTAGGAGCCAAAAGCAGTGGTGAAAAAGTGGGTTTTCAGCATAGATTTGAAAACAGGTAGAGATGGAGCTAGGCGTACAGGCTCAGGAAGTCCATTCCAGGCATAAGGTGCCACGAGGGAAAAGGAACGAAGCCTGGAATTAGCAGTGGAGGAGAAGGGGGACGACAAGAGAGATTTGTCCAGCGAGCGGAGATCACGGGGAGGAATGTAGGGAGAGATGAGAGAGGAGAGGTAACGGGGGGTAAGTAAGATTGGAAACAATGATGACGCCCAAATATCTAAAGGAATCAACTAATTTTAACAGAGAACTACAAATCAAAAGGGTAACGTTAGGTGCCTGGATATGTTTAGAAACCTAGAATGCTAAGGATCTAGAAGGGTTTAAGATCAGATGGTTAGTAGCCAGCCAACAATCCACGGAACTGAGACAATCTTCCAATTCAGGGGTCCATTTTACAAAGGTATGCTGAAAAATGGCCTGCGATAGTGTAGGCGCAGGTTTCGGGCACATGCAGAAACATTTGTCAGCGCACCTGTTAAAAAAAAAGGTCTTTTGTTTGCTGAAAATGGACATGCGGGCAAACCCAAAATGGCCACGCGCCCATTTCGGGTCTGAGACCTTACCGGCAGTCATAGACCTAGCGGTAAATAATTCGGGCGGTAATGACCTAGTATGTGCGTCAGATGCCACTTGGCGCGCGTCCCGCTACGTGTGTCCAAAAAATAAAAAATATTTTTCAGATGCGCATATTGGATGTGCGCCAAAAATTAAATTACTGCAAGAGGGGAGATATGATAGAGGTCTATAAAATAATGAGTGGAGTTGAATGAGTAGATGTGAAGCGTCTGTTCACGCTTTCCAAAAATACTAGGACTAGGGGGCATGCGATGAAGCTACAATGTAGTAAATTTAAAACGAATCAGAGAAAATGTTTCTTCACTCAACGTGTAATTAAACTCTGAAGTTCGTTGCCAGAGAATGTGGTAAAGGCGGTTAGCTTAGCGGAGTTTAAAAAAAAGGTTTGGACGGCTTCCTAAAGGAAAAGTCCATAGACTGTTATTAAATGGACTTGGGGAAAATCCACTATTTCTGGGATAAGCAGTATAAAATGTTTTGTACTTTTTTGGGATCTTGCCCAGGTATTTGTGATCTGGATTGGCCACTGTTGGAAACAGGATGCTGGGCTTGATGGACCTTTGCTCTTTCCCAGTATGGCAATACTTATGTACTTATGAGCCACATGGTAGTCAGGTAGTAACTCCATTTTGGCATGCATTGGGTGCACATAGACGCTTATCAGTGGCGTTCCTGGCCTGGATGGCACCTGGGGCGGAGCAACAATGCGCCCCCCCCCCCCCGGGTGCAGCACGCCCCCCCTGCTAAATGACACCTTCCCCCCCCCCCTCCGGCGAAATGACACCCCCCCGGGTGCACGCCGCTGGGGAGGTGCCGCGGTGCGCGCCTGCTCCGAGTTTGCAAAACTTTGCTTCGGAGCAGGCGCGCGCCGCAGCACCCCCCAGCGGTGTGCACCCGGGGCGGACCGCCCCCACCACCCCCCCTTGGTACGCCACTGACGCTTATGCAGCTTAATAAAAGGATCCCATAGAGAGGCAGGGTCAGCTTCATGGCCACAAAAGAGAGATCTTTTCTAGATAGGGAAAATTGGCAGCTATGGTTTGCATGTGAAGGGAGAAGTCTAAAACTGTAAATTCCTCCATGGACTTCTTTTTGAACGAACTAGCACTTGTTTTCATACTAGTGTTTGTGTTGGAGGGAGGGAGATTGTTTGAAACTTACAGGAAGTCTATATCATTCCATCTGGCTTATTTTTACTCTGTCCATAGCACTGTGAGTGTGGTAGGGATGGAAGGATGCTAATCTTCCAGCTAACAGATGAGAGGCAGCTGACCGACCTGCTCCCAGTCAGTAGCAGGCACTGGTGGGGGGACGGGGGGGGGGGGGGGGAACTGAGTGGTGCTGTATAATGAGGTTCCTTCAGCCGTTACCATCCTCACTGTACAATAATGATGAGCTCTCCTCTTGTTGGCCATGTTGATTGGAAATTCTGTAGCCAGTCTGGCGGGCCAGGAGAAAGGTGGGATTGAGTTGTCCTGGAAGTTACACCCTTTTTCCAGCCAAGCTGTGTTTATTTATATTAAAAGGAACTGGGGCACTAACAATAGGTCCTTCCTATCCAGAACTCACAGTTTCCTTCCCAATTGTCACAGGCCAGCCGAAGTTAGTGTGAGGGATCTGTAAAGGGCTCCTTTCTCCTTTCGCTCTGTGCAGAATATTGCTCAGTTCAAGAAAGAATTAAAAACCCATGTGTTTGTTTAAGCAAACGGGTCATTAGATTAATGATGCTGTTTTATTTTTGGTAGTGGATGACTGTGTATTAGTGCTGAGTTATGTTGTCTGGTTTGTATTGTTATATCTTATTTTGTATGTATTTTTTGTTCCCCGCTTAGAATGTTTCAGACACAGCGGGTTAGAAAAAGTTTATTATTATTATTAGATGCACACACAGTTCTGTATAGAGGCATTTACCCCTTCACTATCAATTATAATGCTCTATTACGTATTGTGTTTGACATTGTAAATAGTATGCCAAGCCATACTTTGTATTGTTTTTGAATATTTTTACTGCTGTAATTGTCTATTGCTCATGTTTGATCTATTCTTACTGTACAGCGCCTTGAGTGAATTCCTTCAAAAGGGCAGTAAAGAGTGTGAAAACGATCCATGGCCATCTAAACGTCAGGCGATCATTAAAGACCTAACTGTTTTGCAAGGTCTACCCTACTGACCCAACTTAAATGCCTCAACTCTGCAATGCATCAAACCCTTACATCGTATTGGACATTATATATTCCTTATTTCCTTGACCCTTATTGTACTTGTATACCCTAACCTTACCTGACCCTTATTTTATACTGTATTTGTTTGACATCTACTGGACCCGGTGATCGCCTTTACGGTATTATGTATGCTACATTGAGCCTGCTAATGGGTGGGAAAAATGTGGGATACAAATGTTACAAACAAACAAATAAATAAGTGCATCACAAGTTAGGCGCCAAAATGTAGGCAGTCAAACAGAATTTGAGCGCCTAACTGCACAGGTACAGAAGTACATAAGTATTGCCAATCCAGGTCACAAGTGCCTGGCAGAAAAACAAAGAATAGCAACATTCCATGTAGAACCCCAAAGAGTAGCAACATTCTAGAATTCTAAAGAATAACAAGATTCCATGCAGAACCCCAAAGAGTAGCAAGATTCCATTCAGAATCCCAAGTACATAATTACATAAGTATTGCCACACTGGGACAGACCAAAGGTCCATCGAGCCCAGCATCCTGTTTCCAACAGTGGCCAATCCAGGTCACAAATACCTGGCAAGATCCCAAAAATGTACTAAACATTTTATACTGCTTATTCCAGAAATAGTGGATTTTCCCCGAGTCCAATTTAATAATGGTCTATGGACTTTTCCTTTAAGAAGCCGTCTAAACCTTTTTAAAACTCTGCTAAGCTAACCACATTCTCTGGCAACAAATTCCAGATCCAAGATCTGATTCTATTGTATAAGCATGTGCTTTAGCCCGTAACTGCAAAGGGGGGTGGGGCATGTGGGTGGGGCACACACTGAGGTGCCAAACTTATAGAATACTGTAAGATGTGCACATTTATACCTACCTTTTACATGGTATAAATGTTGGCATCCAAAAGCCAACTGAGGCTCTATTCCACGATGGAATCTGGGTGCCCAGACGTGGTTATAGAATACGGTCCTAGCACACAGACTTTGGGCACCTAATTTTTAGTGCCCTTTATAGAATTGTCTCCTTAAGGAGTAATTCTCAAAAAGACACCTAAAATTAGATGCTGGGACGATGCACATGTAACTACCACTATAGAATGCTAGCATAAGTCTGTGCTTATTTATTTATTAAATTTGTACCCCGCTCTTTCCCACATACAGCAGTACCAGTACATGTAGAGAGCAAGTTTCAAAAGGTTCAAGTCCTGGTAAAATCCAGAGCAGGTCGGGCAACTGAAGATTTCTCTTCCCCTCAGTGGGGATCGCGATCGGTTGAAGAGATCTCGAGAAAAGTAGCCAAAGCTAAATTCTGCTTTATTGAATTATTGTGCTGTTAGATTTCTGAAAACAGTAGAAGACCTGACAGCCAAAGCCGGATTGTGTTGTAAAGATTTGCAGGCTGTTCTAACCAACTAAGGAGGGTTTTGCCGATGATGACGAAGTCTCGCTCCTGTAAGATTGTCGAAAAATTCTAGCAGCTTCTCGAGGCTTTTATTTATTTATTTATTTACTACATTCGTACCCCGCTCTTTCCCACATACAGCAGGTCCAGTGCGGCTTACATAGTAAAAGAAAGCATCTTGCTTGGTAAAGAATACAGTAAAAACAAGGAAATGTAGGAACAGTATTATAAATTGTGATGGTCATAACTACTTACATTATGAAAGGCATTACAAAGGACATGTGAAAAGAACATATGCACTTATCTTATGCACTCAACTTTACGCACAAGCACTTGTGCCAGCCAAATGACTGATGTAAATGCTCATGTCTAACTGGAGATGGATGCATAACTGCCTGGCATGCCCCTGACCCGCCCATGCCCCTCCCAGTCCATGCTTCCTTGCAGTTGCGTCAGGGGCGTAGCCAGACAACAGACTTTGGGTGGGCCTAGGCAAGACGTGGGTGGGCACCAAGTGTTCTCCCCCCCCCCCCACCACCACCACCACCACCAAAAAAATATCTCAGCTGGCGGGAAAACACTTCTTTCCACCATGGCAGTCTGCAGCAGGCATGCGCTGAAAACTGAGCATGTGCAGGTGCCAGTATTGTGGAAAGTAGCCTTTTCTTTACCATCAGGGGGAGCTCTTCAGCTGGTAGAGCTTGGAATCTCCACCAGCTACCGCTAAACGTGTTTTACTGTTGGGTGGGCCTGAGCCCTAAGAGGGTGGGCCCTGGCCCACCCAGGCCCACCTCTGGCTACGCCACTGAGTTGCGTGGTCTGGAATTTGAGCACACAACTTAAAGAATACTGACCAAGAAGAGTTGCATGTGTAGCTGCCAATTATAGCCAATACTTGGCTGTTCAGGCTAATTAACATATAATTATTAAATTAAGTTACATGCACAATTAGTCCTAGTCTATAAATTATGCATGCAAATGTGCACACTAGTGCAAATTTGGGCAAGCAACCTTAGAGAATTAGGGGGTTAATGGACAACCTCTGCTCCTTGGAGATTATAATCTAATCAAGACAGAAAGAACAGACAAGAAAACACAAACAGAAGCCTTTGTGCTAAGAACAGCAAGGGTAACCTGGGGGGGAGGGGGGAGGGAACAGACAAACTGGTATCATCAAATATGGCTTTTACTACTACTACTGCTACTACTACTTATCATTTCTATAGCACTACTAGATGTACGCAGCGCTGTACACAGGACATAAAGAGACAGTCCCTGCTCGACTGAGCTTACAATCTAATCAGGTCAGACAAACAGGACAAACAAGGGATAAGGACAAAGAGTAGCAAGATTCTGTGCGGAATCCCAAAGAGCAGCAAGATTCCGGAATCCCAAAGACTACTACTACTTATCATTTCTATAGCGCTACTAGATGTACGCAGCGCTGTACACCGGACATAAAGAGACAGTCCCTGCTCGACAAAGTTTACAATCTAATTAGGACAGACAAACAGGGCAAATAAGAGATAAGGGAATTACTAAGGTGGGAATGATAAAATAAGGGTACTGACATCACGTTTTGCACACTGACGTCAACACTCAGTTTCAGCGCAGATCAAAAATTTCACGCTAAAGGGAGTGTGCCATATATAGAATAGTGCTTAGCGTGAAAGTCAGTGTGATTAATTAGCTGCTCGGGTCAGTGATCGTGCCAACGTTGGTGCTAAGCTAAGCTGTGTCTAATCAGTCTTTTTCTTGTGGAGTCTGTTCCAGTTCTGTCTTATGAAAACTGATATAATTTCATGTGTTTCTTATATATTGCCTTATCAATAACAGAGGTAGTGTCCAATCAACCAACACAGCTATAACCAATAGAAGCTCTCAACCCTCCTACCAACCCAAGGTCAGTATTATGATTTTAGGCACCCTAGGAAAACCTAGGGCTTGGAAGTAAGGCTAGTGCCATGCAGACTTCTATGGTCTATGTCCCGATCATGGCTAGATAGATCTGATTGGACTGCAGCAGGCTTTAATGACAACTCCAGTACTTGAAAATTAAGCTGCTGCCAAGCAGACGTCTAAGCACATCATCAAAGGTGGACATTTCAGATCTTCCATGATGACACAACTAGGGCAGCCATGAAAAAAAACAGCAATGAAGGGTCAGAGGCAATATGTTTTTATGCAGCGAAGCTTGGATCAGAAATCCCAAATTTTGTCTTGGTTAAATTATAAAGTCCATTCTTTGAAATCTGTTGACAGTGACATCTAATGGCCAAATGAATTATAACAGTTGGTTTCATTTTATTATTCTTTCCAAACCAACAAAGCGTTTGTGTTGTTTAGTGATATATGGGATACTGCATTTCAGGCCAACATCTATGAAGGGCTGTCTACAATCTCAGAGTAGTTAGCTACTCATGAATTGAAACTTTAATCCCCTGAAACTGGAGGCCATATGATTCACAAGAAATAGGGTTTTGCTGTTGTTTCATCCTTGCGTTGCTGGGTTCTACGTTCTGCACGAGCCATCAATTCTCTCACATGCTCAGCCATACTGAGTCAGACCAATGGTCCATCTAGCCCAGTATTCTGCTTCCAACAGAGGTCAAGCCAGGTCGCAAGTACCTGGAGGAAATCCAAATCGTGGCATCATTCCGTGCTACAAATCTCAGGGCAAGCAGTTGCTTCCCCGTGTCTTTCTCAATAGCAAATTATGGACTTTTCCTCCAGGAACTTGTCCAAACCTTTTTTTAAACCCCGGTGCGCTAACTGCTGTTACTACATCCTCTGGCAAAGAGTTCCAGAGCTTAACTATTCGTGGAGTAAAAAATATTTCCTCCTATTTGTTTTAAAAGTATTTCCATGTAACTTCCTTGAGTGTCCCCTAGTCTTTGTACTTTTGGAATGAGTAAAAAATGTATTTACTTGTACTCGTTCTACACCACTCAGGATTTTGTAGACCTCAATCCAGGGGCGTAGCCAAACACCCAATTTTGGGTGGGCCTGGGTCCAAGATGGGTGGGCAGAAGAACTCCATTTGTCCCACACGCCTGCATGCCATATGGTCTATCAAAAATACCCCCCTCTCCTGCATACCTTTTAAATAGCAGATTTTCACCAGCAGCGAGCAGCAACTAATACACACTGCTCGTGCTGGCCCCACAGCCTTCCCTCTGATGCAACTTCCTGTTTCCGCATAGGCGGGAATACGTCAGAGGGAAGGCAGCGGGGCTGGTGCGAGCAGTACGTATCAGTCACTGCTCAGTGCAGGCAAAGATCTGCTATTTACAAGGTACGCAGGAGGGACAGTCGTCTGGAGTTTTTCGCTGGTGGGGCTTGGGGATCCCTCCCAGCCACATCATAGGTGTGCTGCTACTGGGTGGGCCTGAGCTCAAAGTGGGTGGGCCTGGGCCCACCCAGGCCCAGCCTTGGCTACGCCACTTCATCTCTCCCCTCAACCATCTCCTTTCCAAGCTGAAGAGCCCTAACTTCTTTAGCCTTTCCTCACACGAGAGGAGTTCCATTCCCCTTTATCATTTTGGTCGCTCTTATTTTGAACCTTTTCTAATTCTGCTATATCTTTTTTTGAGATATGGCGACCAGAACTAAACACAATACTCAAGGTGCGGTTGCACCAGGGAGCAATACAGAGGCATTATAGTATTTTTGGTCTTATTGACCATCCCTTTCCTAATAATTCCTAGCATCCTGTTAGCTTTTTTGGCCACCGCCACACACTGAGCAGAAGATTTCAGCGTATTATCTACAATGACACCCAGATCTTTTTCTTGAGTGCTGACCCCTCAAGGTGGATCCTAGCATCAGGTAACTATGATTCGGATTATTCTTTCCAATGTGCATCACTTTGCATTTGTCCGCATTAAATTTCATCTGCCATTTGGATGTCCAGTCTTCCAATTTCCTTATATTGTGGGATTGTCTGCCTTCCTCCTGAAGAATGGAATCTTCTTTATGTATATTCAAAGCAGGACTGAAGGCTTAGCTATGTAAAGCCCTATAATCACAGGCCTAAATCCAGCCAGTAGGTGTCAGCATTGTGCAATGACCATGACTCCTGCATCCTGAGGAAGCATGAATTCTAGGCGCACAGTATCCCCCGCCCCGACTGACCTAGGCAGCTGAAGACCTGAGGTGGGAATTGAATCTAGGTCCCTTGACATGTGCAGCACTGTGGGCTGGACCCTGTGTTTTAATCTTATGTGTGTGACTTTCCTGGCACCTTCCTAACTTGCCATCACTGGAAAATCAAGATCTATAAATCGACATGCGTGCAGACGAAAATGAACAAACGGTCATGTGCTTGAAGCTTTCCTACAGCATTTATTGTAAGAATTCCTAAAAAGCTAAAAACTTAAAGGAAAGCCCTCTTGTGTAAGGTCACGCTAAAACGCTGTTTAAAAATAATTTTCCTTCGCCATGCTCTAAGATTAAGCCAGGTGCACTAGGGAGTGGAAAAAAAAGTTTGCTTTCCTCATATGCGGAGTGGAAAGTGATGGAGTCGGCTGCGGCTGCCCAGGGGACCAGGAGAGGAAGGGAAACCCTCAGAACAGCTCCTCTCCCACACAGGATTAGCTCTCCTGTAGTGAGTCTTGGTTTACAGACAGAAAAACACAGTGTATTTATAGATTTCAGGGAAGGAAAGTGAATTCTCATCACCTATTCGTAAATGAGTGATGGTGTTATTCCTCACTTCCCACTGCTCTGAATAATGGCTCTCTTTTCTATTCATGGTATTGTTTATGAAATGTGAAGAGCATGTTTGTGGGAATACTGGAAACATTATGGGCCAGAATGCACTAAAGAGTTTGTCCCATTGTATTAATTAGGGAACTGTTACTATATCTGGCTCGACACTTCTCACTTGGCTGGTCACAACCTAATTATCCAAAAGGTTCAGCTAGGGTCATTTGGCACAGTGGCAGCTTGTACAAGTATTTTTCCTACAAACTCAGGGAAACGCTTTAGTACATCTGGCCCACACTAAGATGCTAATTTGAGTTTTAACTGAATTTGTAAGCCACATTGTGCCTGCGTGTGTGGGAAAATGTGGGGTAGAAATGTACTATAAATAAATAAATAAATACATACATAGGTTTACAGAGTTTAAAAAGGGGTTAGACGGTTTCCTAAAGGACAAGTCCATAAACCGCTACTAAATGGACTTGGGAAAAATCCACAATTCCAGGAATAACATGTATAGAATGTTTGTACGTTTGGGAAGCTTGCCAGGTGCCCTTGGCTTGGATTGGCCGCTGTCGTGGACAGGATGCTGGGCTCGATGGACCCTTGGTCTTTTCCCAGTGTGGCATTACTTATGTACTTATGTACAGAGAAGAGATCAACCAGAAATTACGACGACACCGGGAAACAGGAGCCGTGTTCCACGGGCCATAACATAAGATTAGCCATACTGGGTCAGACCAATGGTCCATCTAGCCCAGTATCCTGTTTTCCAAACAGTGGCCAAGCCAGGTCACAAGTACCTGGCAGAAACCCAAATCGTGGTAACACTCCATACTACAAATCCCAGGGCAAGCAGTTGCTTCCCATGTCTGCCTCAATAGCAGATTATGGACTTTTCCTCCAGGAATTTATCCAAACCTTTTTTAAACCCAGATATGCTAACCGCTGCTACCACATCCTTCGGTAAAGAGTTCCAGAATTTAACTATTCGTTACGTGAAACAATATTCCCTCCTATTTCTTTTAAAAGTATTTCCATGTAACTTCCTCGAGTGTCCCCTAGTCTTTGTACTTTTGGAACGAGTAAAAAATCGATTTACTTCTACTCGTTCTACACCGCTCAGGATTTTGTAGATCTCAATCATATCTCCCCTCATTCATCTCTTTTCCAAGCTGAAGAGCCCTAACCTCTTTAGCCTTTCCTCATACAAGAGGCGTTCCATCCCCTTTATCATTTTTGTCGCTCTTCTTTGAACCTTTTTCTAATTCCACTATATCTTTTTTGAGATACGGCAACCAGAACTGTTTAAATACATTGCCTCTAGTGTCCACTTGTCACGAGAGGGTTAGATGAATTTCAGATCTAACTCACTATCAGGCTTAGTTTTGAAAGAGAAGGGCGCCTATCTTCCAACACAAATCGGGAGATGGGCGTCCTTCTCTCAGGGACCCCCAAATTGGCATAATCGAAAGCCGATTTTGGGCACCCTCAACTGCTTTCCGTCGTGGGGACGACCAAAGTTCACGGGGGCGTGTCAGCAGCATAGCAAAGCGGGACCGGGGCGTGCTTAAGAGATGGGTGTCCTTGGCCGATAATGGCAAAAAGAAAGGCGTCCCTGATGAGTACTTGGGCAACTTTACTTGGTCCATTTTTTCTTGCGACCAAGCCTCAAAAAGGTGCATGACCACCAGAGGGAATTGGGGATGACCTCCCCTTACTCCCCCAATGGTCACCAATTCCCCCCACCCTAAAAAAAAAACTTAAATTTGTTTTTTGCAAGCCTCAAATGTCATACGCAGCTCCATGACAGCAGTATGCAGGTTCCTGGAGCAGTTTTAGTGGTTGCAGTGCACTTCAGGCAGGCGGACCCAGGCCCATCCCCCCCACCTGTTACACTTGTGGTGGTAAATGTGAGCCCTTCAAAGCCCACCAGAAACCCACTGTACCCACATGTAGGTGCCCCCTTCACACCTTAGGGCTATGGTAGTGGTGTACAGTTGTGGAGAGTGGGTTTTTGGTGGGTTTGGGGGGGGCTCAGCACACAAGGTAAGGGAGCTTTGCACCTGGGAGCAATTTCTGAGGTCCACTGCATTGCCCCCTAGGGTGCCCGGTTGGTGTCCTGGCATGTCAGAGGGACCAGTGCACTATGAATGCTGGCTCCTCCCATGACCAAATGGCTTGCATTTGGTCATTTCTGAGATGGGCGTCCTCGGTTGAGATTTGGGCGTCCCCGACCATATTATCAAAACAAAAGATGGACGCCCATCTTGTTTCGATAATATGGGTTTCCCTGCCCCTTCATGGAGCCGTCCTGCGAGGACAGCCCCAGGAAAACTTGGGCACCCCATTCGATTATGCCCCTCCACGTGGCTCATTTTCAAAGCAGTTTAATATTAACATCAACAATAAATTTTCCTTTCCAAATCTACTTCAGCCATGTTTGGTAGTATTTTGCTTTGGAGCAGTGTTTTTTCAATTTTTATTCTGATTCACTCACACTGGAGGGTCCTTAGTAGTGGTTTGTCAGTTCTATAACATTGCTAGACAACGCTAAGGATGGTTCTGCCCCCCCCCCCCCCCCCCCCCCCCCATAGTGAATGTTAACATTTTATTTATTGTTCACTTATATCCCACATTCTCCCACTTATGCAGGCACAAGCTTCTGATTTTCGATTTCATCCAACAGACACCAATAAAACACCCCTGAAGAAAAAACAAAACTAAAAACAGATGGTTTTTTTTTTTTTTTTATTTAGATAAACACACACAAAAGAAAAAAAAACAACTGACCCTTCTCATGGCTCATCTTGGATTCTCCACTAAGTTTTTGTGCCTCTTCTGTGCAGGTCACTCCTAAGTAAATCAAACATACATGCTTGATCCCAGTAGAAAAGGCACCCAGCAAAAGTGTCTGTGGTGCAGAAAGCCGTAACTAGACTTTTTGTAGCCTAAGTCCCACCACAATTATCAGAAAAATAAAAGACTTAAATTTGCAATGTATAAACAGACATAGAAGCCCTCATTTTATTAAAGACTCATCAACAGCCGATACTGAGAGGCAAGCAGGGGATAGGGTAGCAAGCTTCCAAGGCCTATTTTTAATGATTCCCCAAAAGCCATGACTAATCCTTGACAGATAGGTTACACATAATAAACAGTTTAGGCAACCTAAGGTCTCTCTCAGTCTGTGTCCTTCACCTCATGGTGAGCAATTCTGTGAAGTGGTTTCTAAATTTAGGTGGCAATTACATATGTAAATGATTAGGATAATGATATATAAATGCAAAATGATGAAGGGGATAGAACTACTCTCAGATGAGGAAAAGCTAAAGAGGTTAGGGCTCTTCAGCTTAGAAAAGAGACAGCTAAAGGGGGATATGATTGAAGTCTATAAAATGTTGAGCAATATAGAACAGGTAAAAGTGAATTGATTTTTTTTTACTCTTTTAAAAAGTACAAAGACCAGGGGACACTCAATGAAGTTTATATGGAAATATTTTGAAAACAAATAGGAGGAAATATATATATTTTTTCACTGAACAAATAGTTAAACTCCGGAACTCATTGCCGGAGGATGTGGTAACAGTGGTAGCATATCTGGGTTTCAAAAAGGTTTGGAGGAAAAGTCTATAGTCTGCTATTGAGACAGACACTGAGAAGCCACTGCTTGCCCTGGGATTGGTAGCATGGAATGTTGCTACTATTTAGGATTCCGGAATCTTGTTACTCTTTAGGATTCTGGAATGTTGCTGCTATTTGGGGTTCCAGAATCTTGCTGTTCTTTGAGACTCTACATGGAATGTTGCTACTATCTGAGTTTCTGCCAGGTACTTGTGACCTGGATTGGCCACTGTTGGAAACATGATACTGGGCTGGAAAGACCATTGGTCTGACCCAGTATGACTATTTTTATGCTCGTAACTTCACCTAAGTGATATTGTACAAATATGTCTCTTACATAGCACATATTTTACAGGTAGGAATACACACCTGACCATTAGATGTCACTGTCAACAGAGTTCAAAGAATGGATACACATGGGTAGAGCCTGGGCAGTGTACACTCTAAGTTAACACGCATCCTGCTGGCATTTAGTGTGAACACTTAAACTAGTTCTATAGCAAGTATTCTATAAAGGAAAGTAGGCACCTAAATATAGATGCACTCATACAATCAGAAAACTCTCAACAGGAAATTCCAAGCACGAAGAACTATAGAAACCGTCTCCTGGTGGCCATGCTACAGGTTTCCTCAAACCAGCTGCTGGCTGCTACATTCGTGATGGTCAGTTACTTGCCTTGTTGTGCACTGTCAAATGCAGCAGATTACACCACTAAACCAGTGGCAGAAATACAGGACCCAATACTCAAAATAATTTAAAAGGCAGTCCTATCTTTATACAGTTCTTTGTAGCCTGTTAGTGCTGAATATTGCCCTTAAATCAGATATATTTTGACTGGCTCCCTGCAGTGGCATAGCCACAGGTGGGCCTGGGTGGGCTCAGGCCCACCCAACAGTAGCACACGTTTAACGGTAGCTGGTGGGGATCCCAAGCTCCGCCAGTTGAAGACATACCCCTGATAGTAATTAAAATGCTGCTCTCCACGATACTGGCACCTGTGCATGCTCAGTTTTCAGCGCATGCCTACTGCAGACTGCCAAGGTGGAAAGAAGCGTTTTGCCGCTAGCTCAGATATTTTTCTGGTGGGGGTTGGGAAGAACACTTGGTGCCCACCCACTTCTTGCCTAGGCCCACCCAAAATCTGTTGTCTGGCTACGCCCCTGGCTCCCTGTACCTTGAAATTCAATGCCAGAGCCTGGACATGCCCTGGAACTGAATTTCTGGGTATAATGCCGACAGTGACCAGATGAATATTGGGCCCATAGATTTTAAAACAAAGGCAGAAACAAAGCAAATAGGTATCATATTGACTCATACACCAATAATACCCAGTGTACCTGAATGTAACTCACCTTGAGCTAGTAGAATTGGAAAAGGTGCAGCGAAGGGCGACTAAAATGATAGCGGGGATGGGACGACTTCCCTATGAAGAAAGATTAAGGAGGCTAGGGCTATTCAGCTTGGAGAAGAGACAGCTGAGGGGAGACATGATAGAGGTATATAAAATAATGAGTGGAGTGGAACAGGTGGATGTGAAGCGTCTGTTCACGCTTTCCAAAAATACTAGGACTAGGGGGCATGCGATGAAACTACAGTGTAGTAAATTTAAAACAAATCGGAGAAAATGTTTCTTCACCCAACGTAAAATTAAACTCTGGAATTCGTTGCCGGAGAAAGTGGTGAAGGCGGTTAGCTTAGCAGAGTTTAAAAAGGGTTTGGACCGTTTCCTAAAGGACAAGTCCATAAACCGCTATTAAATGGACTTGGGAAACATCCACAATTCCAGGAATAACATGTATAGAATGCTTGTACGTTTGGGAAGCTTGCCAGGTGCCCTTGGCCTGGATTGGCCGCTGTCGTGGACAGGATGCTGGGCTCGATGGACCCTTGGTCTTTTCCCAGTATGGCATTACTTATGTACTTATGAGCTTCTACTGAAAAGGTGTGAGCAAAATCCAAATAAATAATGGTACTGCTACTAAATGATTTATGAATGCTGCCTAGTTAAAAGGGAAAGATACTTAATGGCAGGTGAAGTCTTGCAGAAACTACATAAGTGTAATGAAATAAGCTAAAATAAACAAAGGACTGAGGCTGCTAAAGACAGGGAAAAACAACTTCATGTTAACTAAACAAAGAGAGGGTATTATAAGTCCCTTTGTGGGTGACATTAGAAACTAAATTACTGGGGGACTGGGCCAATCGCTTTTTTTGATTCACTGTTTAGAGAAAATGCTAAAGGGACTAGTCATAGCCACTGTGGCATCGAAAGATTTGCCTAAAAACCCACAGCAAATGTGTCCATCTCTGTGAAAAGGTGACTAGTCTCCAGAAACAAAAAATGAGGTTTTAATGAATTCTATGAGTAGAGAGGTGTGGTAGCCGTGTTAGTCCACTTTTAAAGGTAATCAATAGAAATAAAACATGGAAAAGAAAATAAGGTGATGCCTTTTTTTATTGGACATAATACATTTTTTTGATTAGCTTTTGAAGGTTGCCCTTCTTCGTCAGATCAGAAATAAGCAAATGTTGGTAGATGACAGTATATATGAGTGAAACATCAAAGCATTCCAGTGACAGTCTAAAAGGATGGGGGTGGATAGGTGAGAGACAGGAAGAGGGAGATATGCACGGAGACAGGAGGGGGACAAAGCAGTACAATTTTCAAAGCAGTACATTTTTATGGTTTATGATGGGCTTTGAAAATCGTACTGCTTTGTCCCCCTCCTGTCTCCGTGCATATCTCCCTCTTCCTGTCTCTCACCTATCCACCCCATCCTGTTAGACTGTCACTGGAACGCTTTGATGTTTCACTCATATACTGTCATCTACCAACATTTGCTTATTTCCAATCTGACGAAGGGCAACCTTCAAAAGCTAATCAAAAAATGTATTGTTATGTCCAATAAAAAAGGTATCATCTTATTTTCTTTTCCATGTTTTATTTCTAATGAATTCTATTAAAGCAAACAATTTGTAATACAATTGTCCAAGCCCCATCATTTTATGTGGGGGAATAAAAAGCTACGGACTTTCAAACATTTGACTTTTTCGGTTTGCTTATGGACCCATGACATGAAAAATCAGCAACTCAACATTTTAGATCCAGTCTTTTAGTCACCTTTTTCCCAGAGCCGGACACATGCAGTAAAACAGAGCACATAGAAAAAAAAGGCCAAAATTTAATTTCAGGAATCATATAGACGAAGTGCCTAAAGGGAAAAGGTCAGCAGGTTTGCTAACATTATTAAATTCTAGGAAAAACGTTGATCCAGGGACTTTATATCTGGAGTAAGGCAGGATATTTTTTTTCACTCTACTGTCTGTTTTACCTCAGGAAAAGAGGGTTGTAAGGCAGTTATGAGAATATTGAACTGCATTGATATCTCCTCAGCAGCTTCTGCTGTGCTTGGGGGCCAAACAAAGTGGGCCTCACTCACAGCCACTCCCTTATATTTTAAGAAGGATCTCTCTACCACCCCTCCCCTCCCCCACCCCACACACACACATACGCACTCTGGAAGCCCTTTCCAATTTGAATTTCTGCCTTTGGTCATCCATCTTTCTCTCAAAAAGAACCAAACACAACAATTACATAATTATAGACAACTACAGAAGAACTGGTCTGACTTGTCAGTACATTTTACATAGGCCAAGCTTGATGCACTCGCCCTGTCCTACCTGGAAGCACCATCATTTCAGTTGTGGAATTGGGGCTTTGCTGTGCCATTTTAATTTCAAGTTACCAAATGGCTCCAGTTCGAGCAGCAGATGCTGAACCAAGTCCCGACTTTACACATCCATACCCTCTTGTATTTTTGTGTTTTGTTTTGGTTTTTTTTAACAGAAACTAGAACAAATTTTGAACTAGAAATAAAATAAACTCACAATAAGTTGTGGATGTTTCTAACGAGTTGCAGCTTTGTGGTTAGAACAGAAGCTTGATAAGAAACTTCACTTTACAAGAGGTCACACTGAAAGGTCTAATTTGCACAGATTGAGTAAGAACTTGAACACCCTAGTGGGGACAGTCACAATTCCAGTAGTACTTTAGAAAAGGCTCTGTCGAATGCAAGCTTTTGTAAAATACATATAAGGCTATACACAAGGGCACTTGTTATTTACCCACATATACAGCAGGAGCAGCCATTCTGCAAATGTACATGTGTGCAAAAAGAGCAGGCATTAATTTGGCAGCTTCCACAGAGACACAGATTTTGCATGTTTATCAGCAGTTATATGTAATAGAGGGACCATTTTACATACCTATACAATATAAATACTGTCAATTAACTAGTGCAGGAGCTTTTTTTAAATTGGGAGGCAGAAATAAATGAGGGATTAAGGAGAATTACTCCCTTAATCCCTCACGTTAAACCCTGGCCAAAACAAGCGCTTTTATTTTTTAATCTGTGTGCCTCTCTAAGCTGACAAGGAATCTTTTCTATATCTGTGTATTCTCATTGTACGATGCAGAATACATGTACAAATTTTCAGCCTACCCAAACCATGCCTCCTTCAAATCTCTGCATCTGGGGGAGTATCTAAACAGCAGCTTTCTGAACATTATCACTTACATGGGTTTATGCCACCATTTCCATTTGAGAATGCGTTGAAAATGACCTTTGGTGGTGTATAAAATAATTTTAAAAGCAGACCCTGAAAGCCATTGGGACTCAGTTAACTATATTTCATCTGATTTCTGCAGAATTGAATATTCATTTAAACAAGAGAATTTTCCATCTTCTCTATACTGCATGATATAGATAGCACAACAATAAATACTCCTTTTTTCACTTTGCTCTGCATATGTATCAGTCAGCATAGGCAAGGGTGGCCGTGTGCTCCTCACCCTTCAGAATCCGCGATCTGGCACAGGAAAGGAAATGCAAATGTAGTACAGGGTGGGGGGGTGTAAATACCCTAAAACCTGACCACATCAGGGGCAGGCGATATAAGGACCTTTACCAAAGAAGAGAATTAAAACACATGCTAAAATTGAATATAGCTTCAGTTCATTCCTCAGAGCAATGATTACTAGAGATTTCCTCACTCAAGCAAGCCCCATTGGTCACCTTCCAGAAAGCAAATGTTCTCAACAGCCTGCCTTGCTCTTTGGAATGCCCTTCCTGGAAATCTCCGGCTATAACAATTTAGAATTCCATGCAGATCTGAAAACTTACCTGTTTACAGAGGTCTATGCCCCCCTCTACCCCCAATGACATTGGAATGATAGTTTCCATGTGAACAGCTTGTGTTTGTTCTGCATCCCCTCCTATGGCTAAGTTCTCCTGTCAGCACCCCTTTCCTGCCCTCCCTGCTACTGCCTCATTTCTTTTCTTCCTTGTCTGTCCTATATTTATTTCTTTTCTTCTGATCTACTACTACTAGACATTTCTAAAGCGCTACTAGGGTTACGCAGCGCTGTACAATTTAACATAGAAGGACAGTCCCTGCTCAAAGGAGCTTACAATCTAAAGGACAAATGTACAGTCAGTCAAATAGGGGCAGTCTAGATTTCCTGAAAGGTATAAAGGTTAGGTGCCGAAAGAAACATTGAAGATCTCTTTTCTTGTTTCTATCATTTGACATTGTAAACTTCTATGATAGAATTTCGCATAGTGGTATATCAAATAAAAGAGAAACCTGAAACTTGATATTCATATCCAACGGGTATTGCCCCAGGAAATACAAAAAGCTCTAACTTTATGGAAGACTAATTAGATGACCTGTAAAGACTCCTGACAAAAAGTTCTGAACTTAGAAGAGGAGTGGCCTGCCTGTCTCCATGACAAAGCAATATGTTATCAAATACAGACTCAAGGTTCAATGACACTGCAGTCTATAACTGAACAAAGATTGGCTCAGCCCTTCAAAAGAGCAACATTTAAATTAAGAGGAAAAAGCCAAAATAAAAAACAACCAAGCCACTGCATTCGTAAATACAGCCGGCCAACTGATCTGTCGTCAGTCACACCTTCCTCTCCCCTCAAAGTGGAAACAGAAACCTCCAGTCTAAAAGCCCTCTGCTCCTGCTGGAAAACAAAACCCATGCTATCATGAACTACAGAAAAATATGGTAGTTAGATAATGATAAACAAAAAATTCTCTCTCATTACTATGTTTCTTATATTCCACAAAAATAAGAAGGCTAGGTCAAAACTAAGAATTCTATAGAAATCTATAAACAAATTAGCAGATAAATATTTCTGAAAGAGGAAGGTCTTCACTGCTTTTCTTTCAAAACTTCTATACAGAATAAGCCTACTTTCTGGGACAATGCATGCAGAAATCAAAATAGATATTTATAGCCCACTTTTATCAATTAGGATCAAGACAGGGCATGATAATAAAAAATAGAAGTCAGCGTCCTCTACTTTAAAGTTAAAATTCCCCACGGATCTTCCATTTTTTCACACTCACATCCTAGACAACTGTTATTTTTTTAAGAAATGGTGGGGAGTAGGGGTTGATCATCCTAAAAATGATCTAGTCCCTTTCAAAATTTCAAAGAGGATGAGGAGCGTATTCTATAGTCTAGGACCCCTCCCTTTAATCATCTTTTTCCATGTAATTGCAGATCTACATTTCTTTACTAAATACAGAAGGCAACAATCTTCACTAGAGTGCAAAGGGCAAGCTGGGACATTTGCACAGTTACAACAGGGCAATCCCCCACAAAATTCTCAACACAAACATCGGCTTAGGCAACATATGAAATTGGGCAGGAAGTGTAATGGTACTAAAGCTAGAGTAGCCAGATCCCATTTCTTCCTACTACTACTACTACTACTATTTAGCATTTCTATAGCGCTACAAAGCGTACGCAGCGCTGCACAAACATAGACAAAAGACAGTCCCTGCTCAAAGAGCTTACAATCTAGTAGACAAAAAATAAAGCAAACAAATCAATTAATGTGTAGAGGTGGAGGCGAGTGGATACAAGTGGTTACGAGTCAAAAGCAATGTTAAAGAGGTGGGCTTTCAATCTAGATTTAAAGATGGTCAAGGATGGGGCAAGACGTAGGAGCTCAGGAAGTTTATTCCAGGCATAGGGTGCAGCGAGACAGAAGGAGCGAAGTCTGGAGTTGGCAGTAGCGGAGAAGGGAACAGATAAGAAGGATTTATCCATAAGTTTTGAAGCTATGCTCTGGATAAGCACTGAGGCAAAGATCCCCTACAGACCGATGAGCATAAAAACACACTTGCTGTCAGGATCTCTTGAATGTCTTGAAAGTTTAGCAGGACACTGAACTCAAGGAAGGGTGTCGAGGGCACAGATAGGCATACAGATATGGTGATCTCATAAGCATTCATTTTGGAAAGTAGGTGAAAAGTGTTCTGAACTTAAAGCATTTTACATGACTAGGTTTTATTCTTTTAAAGATTAGCCATTTTTCTTCCTGTTTTTAAACCTCCTCAAACCACCTCACTTTCTTGTGTTCTTGCACTAGAGGGGGAAAGGTCTCCATTAAGGTCTCTCAGGTCCCTCTCCCCATCAACTGGAGTTACTGCCAGGGCTATGGAGTCAGAGTCTGTAAAAATATACCAACAACGACTCCATCTTCAAAATAAAAACATACAATAAAGGACTGGTAAATATGTTAATGTAAAGCCTAATATCAGTAGGAATCAGAGAGTAGAAAAATAAAGTAGCTTGGAGTCAGAGTCAAAGGTTTGGTGTTCCAACTCCACAGCCCTGGTTACTGCAGTAGCTGCTGTTGGCTTCCCTCCCAACTGGGGCCGTAAGCACATGACCTCCATAAACCTGGGAAGTTTTTATTTTTATTGAATGTACAAAGTCAGTAATGATCCATGGTACTGATACACTAAGCCCATCTACTGAACAAAATTTCATTTCCAAGAGTCTCAATTTTAAAATTTAGACTTTATTTCAGTCAAAAACTTAATAAGTTACACAATCATTTTTCCCTTTTTGAAAATGTTCTTCATAAAATATAGTTTTATAATTTTTAAAAGAAAATGTAAAAAGATTGTTTTGCTCTGTGTTTTTCCCCCTTGCCATTTCAAAGAAGTGCTGAATCATTTGTTTTGTGCTGGTGGAGTCATTCAGGAGCTTCTAAAAGTCCGATTTTTACATTCTCCATCTCCTACAAAGATTTTTTTTTTTTTTAATTAAAAAGAAAAATAAAAACCCTGCATGGTTCAGGTGCGCTCCATGCTAAGCTAAAAAAAAAAAAAAAAAAGTAAAAGCTGCAACAGAAGTGCCAAGGCTTCCACAAGAGCTGTAAACTAAGAGCCTGTATTCTCCGAGATTCAACCAAATAGATGTCAGTGTAACTCAGGTTACTATAGGTATGATTTCCCTCTATTACTTCCTATAAAGGGCTGCAAAAATAAAACCCAAATATTATGTTCTGACACTATCATAGAGGCATATTTTCAAAGCACTTAGCCTTCCAAAGTTCTATGGAACTTTGGAAGGCTAAGTGCTTTGAAAATATGTATGTGTTTCTTTTACGTGCGTACACATACGTATCTTAAGATGCACTCTTTCTGAACTACATCTGGTTTCCTGCTACAATACTGTACAACCTGTGCACCAAAGACAGGACAGGAACGAGGCATTCATTTTTTTTTCTACTATAAAGGTGTGCAGCATTAAAATAGAGAGGCATGTGCCATCATTCCCTCGAACCCAAAGTGCCCTTGGTACACAGCATGTGCAGTAAAATGAACTCTAGGAACAGTGGTCTTCCACCTCACACTCTTTTCAACAGAGACGCACAGAGGTAAAAAATGAACACAAGGACCCTACAATCATGCATTACAGATACACCTGGGGGAAAAGCACTGGTTTTTGAAAAAGGCTGAAAACCGGAGAAATGTTTAGCGGCAACATGGTCCAAATAGAGTCCGTTTCACTTCCACAAAATGTGGAATCAAGTGCAAAAAAAAAAAACAATTTAAAAAGCTTAGAATATTTGAAGCCACAATTTCACTGGACTTCCACTGCATTCTTTAGCAGCACTTTCAGTGCCTTATTATATACAGCACCAACTGTAATGGTTTTAATCAGTCTTACAAACATGGTTCTTTTTAATGGAAGCTTTGGGTCTGATCAATCTCAATGATTAAAAAATAGAAACCCCTAATTCAAATGGAACACTGGTAAAAAGGACTCCACAGGTACTAGTATAAAGGAACTGCCCAAAATCCAGGTCAGTCTTTCAAAGTAAACTTTTCAATAGACAAAAGATTCTCATGTACATTGAAAATTTCTACTTCTGAACTTCCCTGCATTCAAGAAGACTATTTTACCTAAGCATTAGATGGGGACTGACAGTAATCAGTGCTGACCTCTCAAAGAAAAGGCGTTCCCAGAGAAGTAAAGATGGGTCCTAATGCTATCAGGTCCCCGAGATACTAGGATTAGCTATAATGTCAGGAAAACTGATTCCTGAAACACATACTAACCCTCTAATGTAGCCTCAGCCTCCTGCAGAATTCATCTGTAAACACTAATGCAAACAGGTGTACAGCTCCCTCAGTATACTTAAGAGAGGAAAAGACTACTTAAATTACCTTTTCTGACCAAGCCATAACACTTTATAGTCTTACTTCTAATATTGGGAGCTTAACTTTAACCAGTACTAGAAATGTATTACTTTAATGTATAGCAAATGCTAGTCTTTCAGCACACCATGTTCTTGGGTTGATAGTTATCTAAACAGTTAACCAACTATTTAGTTTCCTGAAAACAATTTGAATTTTACAGGTCAAAGCTGTAAGTTGCCTGCTGCCTACTCCAATGAATTCTATCCACTACAGTTGACTTACCTAGAAAAATAACTATCTTCTCAAGGATATTAATCAGTGTCACAGTGCGTAAGAAAAGTGACTACTAACATCAAACCTTCTCACTACCTTTGAAAAATAACTCGCCCTATTCATAACTTATCCAGGCACGTTACTACCCACAGAAAAGGGGTTCTACGTGCTAGAAGATCCAAAGATCATCTAAAGTGACCAATTTACATTTTCAAAGCACATAAAACCTCTTTTGTGTATGCACCTAGATTAAGTACAAATGGGGAGTGTAGAACCAGAAGGGGGAAACCCATGTCTCATTTTGTAACCTAGCTCAACAGCCACAAGCACCCTAGACCTGAAGTAAATAATTTAAGAAGAGAGGCAATTTTCAAAGTCTGGAATGAAAAACTCATACACCCATACAGACAAATATATACATAAATATTTATAAATTTTACACCCCCCCCCCCCCTCCCCAGATTTGCACTACCAGCATGCAAACCTCTTGTCCCAGCGGATTTTCTAATACTCCTGCAAGATAGCGGAATGTTTAAAAACACTGGGTTAAATGGCTGGAAACCAGGACTTGGAAACTTCCTGTTTTATACTCTCAACTCAGGTATGGGATTAATGTTATACCTGCAACACTGGTTCTATACAATCAAAAAGTCTAGTTTTCTTTTAAATTAAAAAAAAAAAAAGAAAGAAAGAAAAGAAAAAGAAAAACATATAGGGAAAAGTTATTACACCTTGAAAGTTTGAGTTTGGCTAAGTATTTTTTTGCTTTGCTCAGTAAGACTTTACACATTGCTCTCCAAGTCCATGCCTCACTCAACAAGAGGTTTGCATATTCTGCAAACGTCACGTGTCCCAGTTGGTGTCTTTAAAAGCGATTTGGACAAGCCGGAGCTCAAGTTCAAAGGCGTCTGGCCGATCCTGGGGATTGGCAGCCAACATTTCCTTAATAAGCTGTTTCATGCGAGCGTTCATAGACTTTTTCTTTACAGGAATCAGCAACTCCATTTTGGGATTTTCTAAAAGTGCCTCTCCAACAGGTACAATCTCAGTTCCTTGTTTTACATAACTCCCTAAGAGCTCCTTCTTTGTCTCCGTGTCCACAATTGTGATTCGTTCCAACATGGCCCAAATTATAATTCCTAGTGCAAAGATGTCTGCTTTGGCGGTGTAATGGCCTTCCCACACCTCAGGGGCCATATAGAAATCTGTGCCACAGGCAGTGGACAAGAAGCATTTGTTCACATTCACAGGCTCTTCAGGATTTAGTCCCGAGGTAGAACACACTTTACTCAACCCAAAATCAGCCACTTTCAGAGTAGGTTCTAAATTGCTGGCATCCATCCTGGTTTGAGAGATCAGGATGTTGTCTGGCTTCAGGTCGCGATGGATAATCTGATTCTTGTGCAGAAATGCTAGGGCACTGCCTAGCTGCAGCATGAAACTGGTATTGGTTTTTCGACTGGGCTTCCGAGACAGCAGGTACTCATTCATGTCTCCTCCGTCACAGAAATCCATCACAAACCACAAGTAATATGCACTCCGGGGGTCGAAAACAATTTCCCCTTTTAATGAAGTCTCTACAAGCTAAAAAGAAAAAAAGATTTCACATATCTTCAGTAATGGAGCACAAGTACAGTTTAATAGAAGCTAGAGGATGTAAAGAAAAACGTTAAGTGTGTGACAAACCCTATACCCAAAGATAACAGGCAAAAATGTACCCAATCTCTATGAACTAAAATCTTACAATCCCCCAAATATGCTGTGTAATTTAGGATAGCCAAACCTGTGCATTTAATACCCTTCACACTACAAATGTACAATAAAGCCAAGCTATTGTTATTTTCCTGATGTAGAATATTTCCTTGGTTCTTCTTTTAATGCAAGTTAATGAAATAAATATCCTGCTGGGAAGTGAGCAGGGCTAACAATCTACACCACTATGAGGCAGATGCAGCAACCAAACGTAAAAAAAATCTAAATCATTAAAGTCCCTAACGATTTTAAAATAACGAAAAATGCACCAAAAAAAAAAGTCACACATGCTGAGATCGGTAGTGAAACGTACAATGTATCAAAGAATCACAATACACATCGTTAATCGGCCCCCAAATCATGCGCAGAGCAGCCAAGCGTTATGTTAGCTGCTCTGCGCATGCCACAAACAGTCAAAACACAGTCAAATCGCAAGCACATGGCTCCCAAATAAAAACAAAAATAAAAAAAAAGGGTCGGGAGGGGGCAAGGGCGCTCATCAGGAGCGTCCTGTACAGACGGCCTTGCCCCCCCCCCCCCGCTGCTCCCCACTTTCCGCCGCTCCCCCCACCCCGAAAAAGCAAAATTCTAGCAGCCCCTGCCCCCTCCCCACTTTCCGCCGCTCCCCCCACCCCGAAAAAGCAAACTTCTAGAAGCCCCTGCCCCCCTCCCTTCCTCACTACTCTCTCACCTCAGCTCCGCCTCCCGACATCCTCCGTCCGTGCCCCGCCCCCTTTTGGGGTCGTCGCCGCCATTCCCCTCCTCCATCGGGCCCCCCTTCCTCTTACCGGGCCCGTGCAGCGCCTCTCTCCTCTGTCCGAAGGCGCTGCACGGGCAAGAAGAAAGCTGAATCAGCTGATGCCTGCCTTCGCCTAGCTTCGATAGAGCGTCTTTCTCCTCCTGGGCCCGCCCCTGTCTGACGTCAGTAACCTACGTAGGTTACTGACGTCAGACAGGGGCGGGCGCAGCAGAAGAAAGACGCGCCATCGCGAAGGCAGGCATCAGCTGATTCAGCTTTCTTCTTGCCCGTGCAGCGCCTTCGGACAGAGGAGAGAGGCGCTGCACGGGCCCGGTAAGAGGAAGGGGGGCCCGATGGAGGAGGGGAATGGCGGCGACGACCCCAAAAGGGGGCGGGGCACGGATGGAGGATGTCGGGAGGCGGAGCTGAGGTGAGAGAGTAGTGAGGAAGGGAGGGGGGCAGGGGCTTCTAGAAGTTTGCTTTTTCGGGGTGGGGGGAGCGGCGGAAAGTGGGGAGCAGCGGGGGGGGGGGGCAAGGCCGTCCGTACAGGACGCTCCTGATGAGCGCCCTTGCCCCCTCCCGATCCTTTTTTTATTTTATTTTTTTATGTGTTTTCTGAGGTCCTTTGGACCAATCACAGCGCTTTTAGCTCTGCTAATGCGCTGGGATTGGCTCAAAGTTTGTTTATTTTTTCACTTAACACTTTTTCCTGCCACGGAGCTGTCCTAACGAGAGGTCCAGACCTCTCGTTAGTTTTCCTGCCTTTTTCCTGCGTAAAGGCAATCGGAAAAGGTTAGTGCATGTCGTTTCAATGGGGTTTTCACACTAATTGCTCATCTCCATTCCGTTTTCGTTAGCTGCTACTGTCGTCGGAAAATAGGTTTAAGTGCATGGAAAGGATAGGAAATTCTTCCCTGAGGGCTCATTTAACGATGAAAAACGTTTAGTGCATCTACCTCTTAGTCTCTGCATCACACCTTGCAAGCAACACTTAACCCGAGAGGCGTGGAACGACTAGAAGTGAATCGCTTGTTTGTTCCTCCTCAAAATACAAGGACTCAGGGGTATGCAATGAAGATACTAAATAGTAAATTTAAAACAAATCAGAGGAAATATTTCTTCACTCAATGTGTAATTAATTAAACTCTGGAATTTGTTGCCAGAGATTGTGGTAAAAGCAGTAAGCTTAGCAGAGTTTACCAAAAAGGTTTGGACAATTTCCTAAAAGAAAAGTCCATAAACCATTAAGGTGGACTTGAGAAAATCCACTGCTTATTCCTGGGATAAGCAGCACAAAATCTGTTGTACTGTTCTGAGATCTTGCCAAGTACTTGTGACCTGGATTGGCCACTGTTGGAAACATGATATTGGACTTGGACCTTTGGTTTGTCCTTGTAAGGCAATGCTTATGTACTTAACCCCTCCTCTAACTCACTATTGTCATCCCCCCCCCCCCCCCCCCCCCCAAAGCCTCTTTCTTTCCATCTGTTTTTCCCTTGTTAGAATTTGGATTTCAGATTTATTACTATTTTTACAAATTCAGGCTCAAGGAGAGTTACATATTCAGGTATGTTTTCCTTTTAGATCTTCCCTTTGAACCTTTTTCATCTGTTGGATATAGCTTTGCCCAGCCCAGAGTTGGTTCTTGTGTAGTCTTATTGGATGAACCTTCTTCAGGCAGGAGTGAATCTTTGCTTAAGTAGTTTTGTAATACAGGATGTATTGTATTTTTCTGATTGAATTTTACGAATCTGAATTATATTTATTAAATGTAGAACTGGTGATTTTTTTTTTTTATTCTATTTATGTAAGCCACGCTGGGTCTTACAAGAAGCACATAATAGAGTGTGGTTTGTCCATCCAATTTAAAATAGAAAAACAAATAACTTCTGTTACAATAGCTAAATGATAGATTGCACAGGTTATTTTACTGTAAAGTTGGTAGCCTGGTTGATTATATTATAAAGACGGAAGAAAAGAGCATTTTATCTAGAGTGGCTGTTCTCAACCCAGTCCTCGGGACACACTTTGCCAGTTAGGATTTCAGGATACCCGCAATGAATATGCATGAAATAGATTTGCATACAATGGAGGTATGCATATTCACTGTGGGCATTCTGAGAACCTGACTGACGAAGTGTGTTCCTTAGGGCTGGGTTGAGAACCCCTGATCTAGATGCAAAAAGCACCTGTACCTGCTCTTCACAATCAGGAAAATAATTGATGATTGTTTCATATGTTCATATGCAAACTGTACAACTCACTAACCTGCACCACCACCAGATATTCAATAAATCTCTACAAATCAAGATTCAGGTGAATAGGATGGAACGCCGTCTTCCATTTTCACACTATCAGCTGTCATTCTTTTTTACCCACTGGATTGATTCACACTAAAATCCCGGATTACTACATAATAGTTGCGTGAAAAATGTTGCATTGCTTAATGTTCTTCTGTCCCAACACCACTTAAGTGGCACCTCTAAATGAAAATCTGCTTCGACAGGCAGTGTTAGATATATAGCCAGAGCAGGGGTTCCCAAATCCGGTCCTGGAGGCATCCCAGTCAGTCGGGTTTTCAGGATACCCAGAATGAATATTCATGAGATAGATCTGCATGCAGTGGAAGCAGTGCATGCAAATCTCTCCTTATCACCTACCTCAAACATTACCTTACCAAAAGCACTTAACCTTCCTGGGGGTGATGCAGTATTAACACATAATTGTTCCTCATCGATACAGTAAGCAAATTATATGCAAATAGGACCTGTGCTAATCAGGGAACAAGGTTCTGTGTTAAGGGCTGCTAGTGCTGTGCACGTGGGTGGAGAAATGTTATCGGCATACATCTGCACGTGTGCTGAAATGTTTTTCTGTGCATAACATTTTTGAGATACATTCCAGCACCTGTGCCAGTACAATGTTTTTTCCTATTCAGACCTGTGCACAGTTGTAGCTTCACTTGGCTCAGAACTGTCACCTGTCCTTTTTTCTATCCATGCTCTTAATGGAAACTTGCAGGAAAAAGAGAAGGCATTCCATCCTACTGACGAGGAGCGAGCAAACCCTTCCATGCCTCCCCACATGTGGCATGAGTGCTCCTGTGTTGTGCTCATCCAAAGTTTTCTGTACACTTCTTTGCATTAGGGCAGAACAGCTAACAGCCTCATTACCACTGAGTTCAATATGCTGTGAATGAAGTGTCTAATACAGCACTTCTCAACCCAGTCCTTGAGGCATACCCAGTCAGTCAGGTTTTCAGGATACCCACAGTGAATATGCATGAGATAGATTCACATGCACTGTCTCCTTGTTATGTAAGTCTTTCTCATGCATATTCATTGTGGATATCCTAAAACCCAATCTGGCTGGGTATGCCCCAAGGACTGGGTTGAGAAGCATTGGTTTAATGTACCATCTTGCATAGTGTTAGCCTCTCTGCAAAACCCTTTTCTACACTGTTCACCCACAAAATTGTGCACAGACACTGCACTAACCCCACACCAACGTCTGCACGCTTTTGCTGCATGAGCCAGTGCAGTGTTTGCTACTAACCACCTTTGATTATAACCACATTCTGCATTTCAAAAATATTTTAATGAGCAGTGAAAAGGCCTTACCAGCAGCACTGCAAATCTTTGATCCTGAAATGTAAGATCTGCATCTCAGGTCTGGTTTTTTTTCTCCAATTTGTTACGTGTATATTTTGAAGGACTACACTGTATTTAAAAATAAAGGAAATAGTGTAAACTTCCATTGCAACATCTCTGCTCAGATTGACATACCTGCAGATAAAGGGAGGAACTGGAGCCATGGGACATCCTCTGCACCATACCGTCCTTCTGCAAGATGCACTCCTCCAGATGAATCACGTTTGGATGCTGACTCTGAATGCTGCTAAGTGCCCAGAACTCACGCAATGCCAGCTCCACGTTTTCTGGAGCATGGCATCGGATCTTTTTAACTGCCACCCGTGTGGAAGTTTTCCTAATGACTGCTTCATACACCACGCCGTAACTGCCACGACCAACCTCCCGAATTAGGTCGTACTTTGGCTGACTACTCACCATCTTCAATATCCAAGTCTCTGGGGAAAAAAAAAAAAAGGAATAGCATAGGCAGTGCACTACTTAGGAATGTTACTGGATGTCCAGTCATCTCTCATTAGTCTATTTCAGGTTCTCTCTGACACACTTTTTACATTGTGAAACTATGAAACAAAAGAATCCTCAAACTTTAGAAACAATTATGTGTTATTATTGCAGAGAACTGGTGAACACTAACTATAAGTAGTTCTAAATTTATTTATTTGTTGCATTTGTATCCCACATTTTCCCACCTATTTGCAGGCTCAATGTGGCTTACACTGTTCCGCCATGGCTAATGCCATACTAGAGTAAAAGATACAATTAGTAATTACATAACTACTACTACTACTACTATTTAGCATTTCTGTAGCGCTACAAAGCGTACGCAGCGCTGCACAAACATAGAAGAAAGACAGTCCCTGCTCAAAGAGCTTACAATCTAACAGACAAAAATAAAGCAAGCATAAGAATATGGGTAACATAATGGAATAAAGCATCAGGTATAAAGAGATGACAATCGAAATAACAGTTAAAGCAGTAATGTGCTAAAGTTCAAATGATGTAATGTAGGAGCTCAGGAAGGGTGAAAAGGGGCATGTGCAAACAACTTTCACATCTGTTAGTTTACCAAACGCCTCTAATTTAGCTACGGCCTGCATGCTTTGCACTAAGCACAAATCTGCTACCCAATCTGTTTTTTTAGGTCTATAAGATATTGAATATTTACTTTCACAATGCATTTCAGGCTTAATTCAGCATAGCTTTAACTGCAGGTGTATTTTTACTTCAAATTTCTTGCATTACAATTTTGGAAATTTCTAAACATTTGCAGTATTAGATATTCTGCCCACAGATTATCAACAGGTGAAGTAATCAACTGCGTGCAATGAAGCGTAGGTTGCAGAGTTTCCATTTACATTGTTTTCAACAGACACTAGTGTTTTTAGAAATATATCCCCCCCCCCCCCCCCTTTCAAGCTTGTGTGCTACCTTGCTATTCATAAAACCTGTCAATTGTATGACATCAAGCACTGTGGAGCAGCATGAAAGGATCCAAGGCTTTGTGAAAAACACTACATAATATTGGCAATTGATAACACAGTAAAATCACAATACAGCTACACTCATACCAAACAAAAACAAGGCCTTTTTTTTTTCACTCTTGCTTAAACGGTACAATCTTCTAAACACTTCCTATCAACCACAATGTTAATAAAGCTATGTAAGCCACATTGAGCCTGCAAATAGGTGGGAAACAAATGCAATAAATAAATCTGCATCAAATCTCTGCTCACAGACCACCTGCACAGTGCACAAATCTGTTTTAAACGGTGCAAAGTTACCAAAACAGTACACTACTACTACTACTAAAGCAAAAAAAATGGCAATAAAGATCAGCGCTGCATCTGGTTACAGGCGAGGATTTATCATCAGACCTGTATATATATATATTTCAGTACTTGACCAGGGAAAGGGGGGCGGCGGCGTGCAAGCTTTAGGTTGAGCAGGAGGAGCAAATTCACTTCCAGGAAGAAGCTGCCCCCTCCCCCGAAATCAGCTCTCAAGACCCTCTGCAAAGGGCGAGGAGGGACCTTAGGAAGCAGCAGGTGACAACACTCCGTGTGTCCTGGGCTATGTGACAGCTGTAGTGGGAGGCCGTGAGCTCAGCTGGGGCAGCGCAAATAAAGAGGTCACGTAGCTACCAAAGAGCTCAGGTCAGGAGGGGCCGCGGAGGCTCCGGTGCGTTCGCTGCCAGCTGCGTATTGACAGCAGGGCCGCAGGCTTCGGCCACCACGCTAGGCCCCGGGAAGCAGCAGCAGCAGCAGCAGGGCCTGGGCGGCTTCCTTCAGCCACGGGGGACCCGCCCCCCTCTCCCCGAGAGAGAAACGATTCGGTACCTCAGCACCGCGGGCTCCTTCCTTCCTTTTCTCTCGCTTTCCATTTTCTGGCCGCCATTATCCGCCCGGCTCGCGCGCCCTGCTGTCTCTGTCGTCGCTCGCTCGCTCCCTCCCCGCGCGCGCCTCTCTCACGCTCTCTCTCCGCCGGTCTCGCGGACACTCCTTCTCGTCCCCGCTCGAGCCTCTCTCTTCTTTCCTTCTCCGCGCGAGCCGGAGAGGATGACTTCCGGCAGGCTCGCGAGGGGAAAAAAAAAAGCGAGGCCTTAAAGCACACAAATTACGAAATACGCACGCAGCTTAGCGTTCGTATTGATTTTTTTGTGCGTTTTCCGCCTCTCCAAAGCCCTCCTCCGTCCCCTCCTCACTTTTGTTTAATTTCGTCGCGCGCACAACGGCGCGTGCTTCTCTGTTTACATCGCGAGCTGTCATTTCATTCCTTCCCGTTCCATGATCTCGTCCTGTCTCCTGTTCTTCCTCCCAGCCCCCCCTCCGCAGCGCCACAGTGAAGAATACCAAGAAAGTACCGCCCTTCGCGCTCAGAACGAGGGTTTGAATTTGGTGCACGCGCTGCTGGGAATGGCTCATCTGCTCGGCTCCAGTGTCGAGGGGGGGGGGGGGTCGCGGGCGTAAGGAAATGCTACTACGTGAGATATAGAATTAAGGTCCGTATTTTCCTCTTTTTGCTATTCTGGCATAAAAGCAGGTTGCGTGCTTGGTTTAATGAACGTTATGTGGAACGAAATAGAGGCCTCCTTGAGCTCCCCCCCCCCCCCCGCCAAGATGGTACGATCCCATCTAGTTCCCTTCCTCGCAGTGGCGCAAGGGGGACGCGAAGGACAACTCTATGGAACTAATGGGGGGAGTCGTAATCGGTTTTCACCTCGCATGGTTCGTTTTATAGGATGCAGAATTATTTCTCCGGTTTGTAGTTATACCACAATGTGATGATAATAGTACTGATTTTATATAACGCGGCGCTAGTGGGAGTTTGAAAAGTTTGTTAAAGACTATCAGACGACCACCCCTCTGGTTAGTACGTTCCATTCAGTAACCCTTTATTTGCTGGAGAAACGAGCGCAGCAGAGCTTCCTCGGGAGTGTTTTGTGCATGGGGATTTTGGTGGGTGGTGATGTTGTTATTTGTAGTGTTGTATAGTAACTAAAAGTAAATTGAATATAAAATAATTATGAGACCTGGTCAATAAGCAGAAGGACACTGGGATTAGGTGACTATGAGAAATTAGCTCTCAAAGTAGTTTATTAATTACTCACCAAAAGCAGGATTAGCACAAGATCATCAAAGTGCATATGTCAGTCATTTCATTTCTCATATTGGGAGAGCAGCGCTCCGCGACACGCAACAGGTGCCATCACAGTTTACTATATTCTTCGACTGACTTAACAAATTGCCAGTATTTATACTTTCCTTCTACCATTGTTTTCTATTAGCCCATACATTTGGCCACCTGCAATTTCATCGTAATTGGCCACACACATCCAATTATGACCAAGTTTCAACCTTAGTGAGTTTGCTTATCTCCAAGCTTGGCTCAGCCCCCCTCTAAATTCAACTTTTCTGCACCTGGCCTTATCTTTGCCCAATTATCTCTTATCAAATTTCTCAAAATGCCTATGTCCAGCTGCATGTTACACAATCCTTGCCAACTTTGTAACTCTGCCAAGCTTCATTAGCTTAGTCAGACTGTCACATTTCTTGTGTTTGCTGAAATCCAGTGAAATATCAGGTCTGAGAAATCCTATGATTTTACAGGCCTAGTTTGCTAGAAAGTCTGAACCTGTTTTTCACTGCAGCTAATTTGTGACAGTTATCTACAAAATGTAACTACTTATTTTTTTATTTACATTTGTACCCCGCACTTTCCCACTCATGGCAGGCTCAATGCGGCTTACATGGGGCAATGGAGGGTTAAGTGACTTGCCCAGAGTCACAAGGAGCTGCCTGTGCCTGAAGTGGGAATTGAACTCAGTTCCCCAGGACCAAAGTCACCACCCTAACCACTAGGCCACTCCTACTTACTATATTTAAATCAATTAAGAAGAAACAATTTTTGCTTTTATCAAAGTAGTAATTTCACCAAGTTTTGCTACTTTCACTTGGTTACATCTGATGCTTACAAGTAAAAGTAGAAAGCCAGATGAAAAGTAGTAAACCAAATGAAAAAGCAAATGAACAGGATTTTACTATTGCAAAATCCTTGTCATGCAAACCGTTGATCATTTCATCTTAAGTTTTGCTGTTCAGTGAGTATAACCTATAAGAACGGTGTTGTTACCTATGTTTGTGAAACTGGTTACTGGTCTCCAGCCAAACAGAAGCAGAGATGAAGCTGAAGCTTTTAGCAGTTCTTGGTGAACACACATATGTCTCTACTACAACACACTGTTAGTCGTTCTATGAAAAAGTTTACATTAAGGTGACTGTCCACTTGGATTAAGAATCTTTGGAGAAGAAGTCTGCTTGTCTGGCCTTAAAACTGAAAGGTTCCCACACGTTTAAAGTTCATCCATCAGTTCTTGAAGATATTCAAACAGTTTGCCATCATATGAAAAACTGTTAGAACAGTAACACAATGATTCCCAACTTTGTGTTAGCCTTCTCTGTAACTGGGCTGCATAGCAATGATTAGGGGCAGCCCAAGGCAATCTGCTGCCTGAGGCAGGAATGAGATGAGGGATAAGATGCCCCCCCCCCCCCCCGAGTCCAACATCTTTCCCCACTCTCTCTCTCCCACCTCCCTCCCCCTTCCTCCCTCAACCCCCCCTCCCCAAGCCTACCTTCTTTTTTTGTTTTCAGAAGGCGGCGTTGGCGGCAGCGATACCCATACGCTGCCGGCACTAGCATCTCCTCTGTACTGCGGCTCACCTCTGAGGAAACAGGAAGTTACATCAGAGAGGCAGCCCGCAGTACAGAGGAAATGCTGGTGCCGATCTGGGGATCACTGCCGGCTTTTTTTTGTTACATTTGTACCCCGCGCTTTCCCACTCATGGCAGGCTCAACGCGGCTTACATGGGGCAATGGAGGGTTAAGTGACTTGAAAAACAAAAAAAGAAGGTAGGCAGGGGAGATGAGTTGAAGGGGTGGGGGGGGGGGATGAGACTGTCACCAAGGGGAGGAGGTGAGAAAAGGGTTAACACCCTTTGTGATGACCCCACTGTGATTAGGAAACTAGAATTGCCATCTTGCGCTCATTCTGTTCGAATTTTTAAAATTGGGGTTTATTAACCACCTTTATGAAGAGATTCACCCAAGGCAGTGTACAGAAGGTACAGCTTAACATAAAACTTACAATTGTGTTAACTGAATAACAATAGTAAAATAACCAAGAATAAACATAAATACAATAAATGAGGTAAACTTGAAAAAAGTAGATTGAAACCTAATAGAACAAAGTTTCAGCATGCTTGTCTGACATTGCTGCCTGGATGTCTCAACGCCACCTGAAATTAAATATGACCAAAACCGAGCTTCTCATTTTCCCCCCCAAACCCACCTCCCCGCTCCCCCCGTTTTCTATTTCTGTTGATGGCTCTGTCATTCTCCTTGTCTCCTCAGCTCGAAACCTTGGGGTCATCTTTGACTCTTCTTTCTCCTCTGCTCATATCCAGCAGACCGCCAAGACCTGTCGTTTCTTTCTTTACAACATCCGTAAAATCCGCCCCTTTCTTTCCGAGCACTCTACCAAAACCCTCGTCCACACCCTTGTCACCTCTCATTTAGACTACTGCAATCTGCTTCTTGCTGGCCTCCCACTTAGTCACCTCTCCCCTCTCCAGTCGGTTCAAAACTCTGCTGCCCGTCTCATCTTCCGCCAGGGTCGCTTTACTCATACTACCCCTCTCCTCAAGACCCTTCACTGGCTCCCTATCCGTTTTCGCATCCTGTTCAAACTTCTTCTACTAACCTATAAATGTATTCACTCTGCTGCTCCCCAGTATCTCTCCACACTCGTCCTTCCCTACACCCCTTCCCGTGCACTCCGCTCCATGGATAAATCCTTCTTATCTGTTCCCTTCTCCACTACTGCCAACTCCAGACTTCGCGCCTTCTGTCTCGCTGCACCCTACGCCTGGAATAAACTTCCTGAGCCACTACGTCTTGCCCCATCCTTGGCCACCTTTAAATCTAGACTGAAATCCCACCTCTTTAACATTGCTTTTGACTCGTAACCACTTGTAACCATTCGCCTCCACCTACCCTCCTCTCTTCCTTCCCGTTCACATTAATTGATTTGATTTGCTTACTTTATTTTTTGTCTATTAGATTGTAAGCTCTTTGAGCAGGGACTGTCTTTCTTCTATGTTTGTGCAGCGCTGCGTACGCCTTGTAGCGCTATAGAAATGCTAAATAGTAGTAGTAGTAGTAGTAGTAACTATCCAAAATATACACATTTAGCAGCACTGGAATTCAAATTCCAGAAATATAATACAATGTTAGTGCAATACTAATGATACATCTAATAAGCATCCATTAGAACATTATTTAGGTCATTTTATAAAAGAACAACTATAAAGATTGCAAAAACTCCACCTCTTGTATAAATGTGACACAGAATATTTCCCACTGAAATAATAAAAATAGCCACAAGTTAGTCAAGATGTGCATTAAGTCCAATAAGAAGGTCTCGACACGCCTTTATTTCTGTACATTCAAGTGGACTAACAGTGACAACGGAATTTTATCCCAGTGGACATTGGAGTAAAGCAGTAGTAGCAGGGCAAAGGTGACATCTACTGGTGAGCAAGGTTACTGCAAGTCCCTTGATACCATTCAGTGGATCTGAATCGCAGCATTATAACCCTGTTTCATTCATTTAAAGATTTCATTAATAACCCAAGTTTCCTTGGCATGATTACCTCTTATAGTCCTAATCTCACACACACACAGTGGCATTGGCTTCTGCTGTATATACTAAAGCAGGACATGTTAATCCAGTCCTACCCTAGCTAAGATCATATTCAGACACCTTTTTTAAATTAATCCCCTTATTCCTGTCTTGCCTATCTATATGTTCCATCTTTGCTTATACCTTATTATTATTTATTTATTTATTTATTTGGATTTTGCTCACACCTTTTTCAGTAGTAGCACAAGGTGAGTTACATTCAGGTACACTGGATATTTCTCTGTCCTAGGAGGACTCACAATCTAAGTTTGTATCTGAGGCAATGGAGGGTTAAGTGACTTGCCCAAGATCAGCAGTGGGATTTGAAGTGGCCACCTCTGGATTGCAAGACCAGTGCTCTGACCTCTTGGCCACTCCTCCACCCCAAAGAATCTTGTTACTCTTTGGGGTTCTACATGGAATGTTGCTACACTTTGAAATTCTGCATGGAATCTTGTTCTTTAGAATTCTAGAATCTTTATTTACTTATTTAGATTTTGCTCACAGCTTTTTCAGTAGTAGCTCAAGGTGAGTTACATTCAGGTACTCTGGATATTTCTCTGTCCCAGGGGGGGCTCACAATCTAAGTTTGTACCTGAGGCAATGGAGGGTTAAGTGACTTGCCCAAGATCACAAGGAGCAGCAGTGGGATTTGAACCGGCCACCTCTGGATTGCAAGACCGGTGCTCTAACCACTAGGCCACTCCTTACACTAACTATTAAAATTTTTTTATTGTGTATTGTGTTGACATTGTAATGTAGCATACTATGCCATACTTTATATTGTTATTTAAATATTTTTACTGCTGTAATTGTCTAATGCTTATGTCTGACTTATTTTTGCTGTTCACCACCTTGAATTAATTCCTTCAAAAAGGCAGTAAAGAAATCCTAATAAATAATAAAAGTATTTAGTCCAGCTTGATTATATGCCTTACTGATTCACTCAAGGTGAGGTACAATATGTAAGCCAAAAAATATGAATAATACAATTTAGTAATTATCAGCCTAAGATCCTCCCACCCATTTTACCATTGCTTCTTAATTCTTTTCCCATTTCCCATAATACCACACTTTTTTTCCTCAAATAGATTTCTGTTTACCCTCATCGGTTCCCAATCCACATTTTGATTTGAAACGCCAGAATGAAACCACCCTGTCAAGCTCTCATTCCTGATGAAAGAATATATTGATTTATGACTGAGAGCACAATGTTCTCGTATCTTCGAGTCCAAATAAAATGACATTTGTTGCAGTCCGTCATATGACAGCAGATAAAGACTAGAAGGCCCATCACATCTGTCAAATTACCTTCCCCTAATACAATGTAACATAGTAAATGATGGCAGAAAAAGACCTGCATGGTCCATCCAGTGTGCCCAACAAGATAAACTCATAGGTGCTACTTTTTGTGTATACCTTACCTTAATTTGTACCTGTCCTTTTCAGGGCACAGACCGTGTAAGTCTGCCCAGCACTATCCCCACCTCCCGCCACCGGCTCTGCCACCCAATCTCGGCTAAGCTCCTTAGGATCCATTCCTTCTGAACAGGATTCCTTTATGTTTATCCCACGCGTGTTTGAATTCTGTTACCATTTTCATTTCCACCACCTCCCGCGGGAGGGCATTCCGAGCATCCACTACTCTCTCATCGACCCCACATTCTCTGCCTTCCCCCTTTAGAGCTAAGGATTCTCTGTGCTTATCCCAGGCTTTTCTGAATTCTTTTACTGTTTTGTTTTGTTTTTTGTCTTCACACCTGCACTAGATGGATTTATTTTATCCAGGGCCAATGCATGGATATTAAAGGGCTCATTTTCAGAACAGAAAAGCAGAACAAAGTGGCAACATTTTGTTTGCCAAAGCATCCAAATCGCTATTTTCAAAACCCAAATTTTAAGATGGGTTTTTTTTTTCTATGCAGTGCATCCAAATCACAAGGGGACATGTTGGGGGCAGGATTTGGGGTTCCCAAAACTTGGATGTTTTTCTGCTATAATGGAACAAAGCAAAAACATCCGGGGCTAAAAGTTGGACGGTTTGTTCTAGACCTGTTTCAGTCATGTCTAAGTCACAACAAAAAGATGCATTAAATGACCAGATAGCCTCTGGAGGAATAAAGGAATGACTACCCTTACTCCCCCAGTGGTCACTGACCCCTTCCCACCCCCAAAGATATGAAGGAAACAGTACACACCAGCCTCTATAACAGCTTCAGATGTTATGGCCAGTCCTATTAGAGCAACAAGCAGGTCCCTGGAGAAGCCTAGTGGTCGATGCGGTGCACTGTCGAGAAGGGGACCCAGGCCCATATCCCACTCTAACTGTACACTTGTGGTGGAAAGTGTGAGCCCTCCAAAACTTACCAAAAACCTACAGTACCTACATAAAGGTGACACCTGTAGGTATAAGGGCTATTGTAGTGGTGTTCAGTTGAGTACAGTAGATGTTTGGAGGGCTCACTATACAATATGTGGAGGAGTGGCCTAGTGGTTAGGGTGGTGGGCTTTGGTCCTGGGGAACTGAGGAACTGAGTTGGATTCCCCACTTCAGGCACAGGCAGCTCCTTGTGACTCTGGGCAAGTCACTTAACCCCTCCATTGCCCCATGTAAGCCGCATTGAGCCTGCCATGAGTGGGAAAGCGCGGGGTACAAATGTAACAAAAATAAAATAGATACTATTGGAGATTCTACATGGAATGTTGCTACTATTGGAGATTCTACATGGAATGCTGCTACTTTTGGAGATTCTACATAGAATGTTGCTATTCCACTAGCAACATTCCATGTAGAAGGCTGCACAGGCTTCTTTTTCTGTGAGTCTGACGTATGTACGTGCAGGACGTCAGACTCACAGAAGCAGAAGCCTGCGCGGCCACATTGGTGATCTGCAAGGGCCGACTTCTACATGGAATGTTGCTAGTGGAATAGCAACATTCCATGTAGAATCTCAAATAGTAGCAACAGTGGAAGAGTGGCCTAGTGGTTAGGGTGGTGGACTTTGGTCCTGGGGAACTGAGGAACTGAGTTCAATTCCCAGCACAGGCAGCTCCTTGTGATTCTGGGCAAGTCACTAGACCCTCCATTGCCTGCCATATTGAGCCTGCCATGAGTGGGAAAGCGTGGGGTACAAATGTAACAAAATAAAATATAAGGAATCAACAAGTGAGATGTGCACCTGTGAGCTTTTAAGTGAAGTCCACTGCAGTTCCCCTTAAGGTGCCCCACTGCTCTTCTGGGATGTCTGTGTGGCCAGTCTACTAAGAATGCTGGCCCTCCACACATCCCAATGGCTTGTTTTCATACATTTTTCCCTTGGACTTTTTTTTTTTAATGTTCCAAAGAGATAGACGCACTGAGCACAAAAACATCTAGCAAAATGGCCATTTTCAAAACGAAAAGTTGGCTGTTTTTTCCTGGTTTGAAAATGGCCATATTCACTACTGGATTTTTGAACGTTTTCCACAAAACGTCCAAAATTGGATTTAGACATCATATTGAAAATGTCTCTAAATGCACTAGGCAAACCTTCAATCTTGCCCCCCAATTAACCTTTAGGCACCTTACCCCCTCCCCCAACAATCATTTTCACTCCACCACCCCTTCCATTAAAATGTGCCGCCCTGCTGGTGACTTTGTGTGATTGTCAGGACCTATTGTTTTGCATTGAGTGCAGCTGCTCTATTGCACCTGCCAGAAGCTGCTGCCCTAGGCACTGCCTAGTCTTGTCTAATGGTTGGGTCAGCCCTGCTTTTAATATACAGATTATCCAGAGGTGGTGATGTCCTTGAGCTTTGAAGACTAGATCGTTCCCTTCTACAGATGTTATCTATATAATTGATGACATCATAGTTGACTTAGAGGTCATTCTATAAAAGGACATCTATAAAGATTGCAAAAACTCGACCTATTGTATAAAGGTGATGGAGACTAGGCTCCTAGAATAGTTCCCAGTGAAGTAATAAAAATAGCCTTCTTAAAATGTATAATTATTTTATTAAATCCTACTCTATGGCCTTCCACGTTAGCAGGAATGAATTGCATGATTGATGTTTATCTTGAAGTGAACTAGGTGCTTTATCATGAATCTTAGTGCTCTCTTAGATTTCCCCACCCCTCTCCCTTTCTGAATTTCTTATGTGATAGAGAAGTCGGTGTTAGACATGTAGGGGGTCCAGGGCAGAAACTGGGAACAGCAGGGCCCCGAATCCTGCCTGCAAACTATGCCTCCATTAGCCCTGTTTGCCATCTCCTAACACCAGCCCTGAGAAAAGAGGAGGGAGAGAGTCAGAAGGCTTGTGGGTTTTAAGACCTTTCCTTTGAACTTGTTAATTTTCATCTGCTCAAAGAGGCAGAGCTGTGGATGCTGTGGAAATGACAGACACAGCACCTGATGGCTGGTGAAGGTATCCCATATCCCAGCCCAATCACCACTTACCACATGATTCAAAATTCAGGAATCAAGACAGCTCGGACTTCTGGTGTACCTAGGGTGGTGGGGAGGAGAAAGACAGCCCTCGGCAACATTTTTTAAATAGCTTCACCATCCCAGTTCACCTATTTTTTATGCTCTAAAACCTTTATAGAAAATGCCTTAACAGGGCTGTGGTAGATCAAAGAAAAATCTTATGAGCAGATGGCGCAGTTCGATTCAGTTCAGCCTCGGTCAATTTCAGCTTGGTCCTCTGGTCCCAGAGTCTTGTGTAAGTCCATATCTGAACCTCTGAAGCACTAACACAGTTTTATTATATCTTTCTCCCTTCACTTCCTTCTGTCATGGTAGTGAATATTTCAAAGTCCTTCTGTCTTTATTTTTAGCACCTGTCAACATGTCTAAAAAGAGCTGAGGGGTTGGTTCAAACTATTCACCCATCTGAAGGCATATAACTTCTAATGTGTACTGAGGGAGACGGAGGAGTGGGTCTACATAGTACAGTCTTAATGATCTGACCATATCAGGTTCCATTTGATTTCATACTATTTAATATACCATCATATCCAAATGTTCCATATAGCTCACAACAATAAAAAAAAACAATATATACCTTTATACTTTCTAAAATATATCTGAGATCTCATTTGAGTCTTATGCTGAATATAACTCACAACTTGGCTGAACCTACTGGCTTTGATTCAGCAAAAGGTTTTTCTAATATCAAATAATTCTCTTCCATGCATAGAGAATTCCAAAGCATGGGACCCTCACCCAATGAAATCGACAGATCGCACTTTGCTAATTCTCACTTTGGCAACAGAAGTTCTCCACAGACAAGCAGGATAGGATAATGTTCTGGATGCCTGTAATCCAGGTTCTTGATCTTCTTGCATTGGGGGTGAGAGAGAAAGAAGTACTTTAAAAGGAGAAAGGAAATGAAATATAGGAGAGCAGGAAGATCCGTTCGCATGGCCGGGCGGAGAACGGACTGGAGAAGAAATGGGTGGGGGCGGTGTTGGGGGAGTGACCTGCACATGCTCAAAAGGGCCTGGGAACAAAATGGCTCCCCTGAGCTTTAGGAGAGCTAATCCGCACTTGGCACCATCAAATGACGTCACCCGTGTGTGGCTGACTTATCCTGCTATCCACAGAGAACCCCTGTTACAGGTAAGTAACCTCACTGAACTATTACTGGCAACACTCCAGTTTCCCTTCTAACAGGAGATGATAAAGCAGATAAACCAACTGAACCTGAATTTTCTGGATTATAGGTCACCAGTGCAATTGTTCCAATCATTTTTCCAATAGAGTAACACTGAACAGTTGAAAGGGGCTTTTTCTAAGCATTCTGTTCAATCTGTTCAGAACTCTGCTGCGCGTCTTATCTTCCGCCTAGACCGATATGCTCATATCACCCCTCTCCTCAAGTCACTTCACTGGCTTCCGATCAGATACCGCATTCAATTCAAGCTTCTCCTTCTTACCTACAAATGCACTCAGTCTGCTGCCCCTCACTATCTTTCTACCCTCATCTCCCCTTACGTTCCCGCCCGTAACCTCCGTTCACAGGATAAATCCCTCCTCTCAGTACCCTTCTCCACCACCGCCAACTCCAGGCTCCGCTCATTCTGCCTCGCCTCACCCTATGCTTGGAACAACCTTCCTGAGCCCTTACGCCAAGCCCCCTCCCTGCCCGTCTTCAGGTCTTTGCTTAAAGCCCACCTCTTCAATGCTGTGTTCGGCACCTAACCCTTACCTTTCAGGAAATCCACACTGCCCCAATTTGACTGCCCCTATCGGACCGACCGTTCACTTGTCTATTAGATTGTAAGCTCTTTGAGCAGGGACTGTCTCTCTTTGTTAAATTGTACAGCGCTGCGTAACCCTAGTAGAACTCTAGAAATGTTAAGTAGTAGTAGTAGTATTACATATAGCAGTGATTTAACCAGAGCAGAGATTGTGATGTCATAATGCCTCATTCCACCAATGCCTAAGAGCCAACCTCATCAGTGATGTCACAATGGCTTGATTGTCCTATATTTGTCTCACTCTTATCTATTAGATTGTAAGCTCTTTGAGCAGGGACTGTCTCTCTTTGTTAAATTGTACAGCGCTGCGTAACCCTAGTAGCGCTCTAGAAATGTTAAGTAGTAGTAGTAGTAGTAGTAGCATTGTAGAGGCATAGTTGTGTGTTTCTGTATGCAGGGGGGGGGGGCAAATTTCCACAGGCCCAGCCTCCAAGGGGGGCCTGGCACTGGGTCCCAGGGTCTGTCTCTCTCCTGCTCCTATCGGGTACACTGGAGAAGGTGAGAGACAGGCTGTGGGGCCGGGCCCCCCTTGGAGGCTGGGAAGGAGCAGATGCACTGACATAGGGGGCGGGGCCCCTCGTGTCAGTGAGTCCGGCTCCTGGCCTCAAAGGGGGGGGCCCAGCGCCTGGATCGCTCGTGGCAGCAGCGGCTGCATTCCTGATTGGGCCCGGTGGCTATATCCTAACTGTGGGTGGAGGTGGGGCATCACCTGCGTCCCGAGTGGGAGGGGGAGCCCAGCAGCTTCATCCCGAGTGGGAGGGGGAGCCCAGCAGCTGCGTCCCAAGTGGGGGGACCCAGCGGCTGCATCCCAAGTAGGAGGGGCCAGCAGTGGTCTTGCCCCAGGCCCGGCTCTGACTCTTGGCGACCCTGTCTGTATGTAAGAAAGAGATACCATGTACTAACCACAAAGGACAACACCTTGAATTAAAAGGAGCCCCTCAGTCTCCCTGCCAATGTTAATTGCTCCTTTCACTCACTAACAGGCTACCAGAGAAATGTGTTAAAGCGTCCTGTGGTACTTTGCCTGTTTGTGTGTGCTAAACTGTGCATTATGTATATATATACTAGCCGTTAAGCCCATTAAAACGGGAGAGATTTCCAGCTACCCTCCTCGCCACCGCTCCCTCCATGCTGCAGGCAGCAGCAGATCGCTCTGCTGCTGCCTGCAGCGCTTCCACACGGAGGTGAGAGGCGCTGTCAGGTCAGTGCAGGGGGCCCGATACGGAAGGGGGCGGGAGCGGTGGCGGGGATGGGGGGGAGGGTGGAGGTTGGTGTGCACGATGTTCGTTTCCAGGCTCCAGCGGCAGTGTCCGACAGTCCGACTCCGACCGTTTCCCTCTCTGTTCTGCCCTCTGACGTCATCACGTCTTGACGCGAGGGCGGGACAGAGAGGGAAGTCTTTAGTACTGCGCATTTGCAGGTGAGTCGGTCACTTGCCATTTATATGTTTGATAATTTTTATTTTCAGGAAGAGGCATTTCATGGGCAGAGAGTGGGCTTTCCTGCATTATCCAGCTAGCGTGCTATGATTAACGTGTTGCACTAACCAGACAATGCAGAGCTAACCAGGGAGCACTGTTAATTTTTTTTTGTAGGTCTCACATGTTAATGGGAATATTAGCATACAAATAAAAAAAGAAAGAAAGAAAGAAGGAAAAAGCCCTCTAAAGTGCCACGTTAAATCTGGGCTTAGCACGCAGGAAAATCCTGGGTTACAATGCATTAAAGCCCAGATTTTGCCGCACTTTAATAAAAGGGCCCCCTAGTGAGTGGATGGGGGGGGGGTTGTGAGTGATGATGGGGGCTGAGAGACTGAATGGATTGGGAGAGTTATTAATGGATGGTGGGGCTATGAGTGTAGGTGAAGCTGAATGAACATGGCCGGGAGCTGTGAGGGAGAGGGGATTGATTTCAGACAGCTGGCGTTAGGTTTGTGGAAGCCAGTGCTTTCATAGTGCACCTATAAAGATGCCTAGAGGACTGACTGGAGCCTGTTCATTCCACTGTTCCCTCTAAACTGAGTGGGAGTCTTCCACCTACAGTCCTGCCAGTGGGTGGCGCTGTTTCACCATCATATTTTCAATAGTGAGGGACAAGCAAGCTCTGCAGGACTCCAGGGAATCTGCCTGTCTAGCCATTGAACACACTATTGAAGCATTACCCCCCCCCCCCCCCCCCCCCCCCCCCCCACTGGCAGCAATGCAGTTGACTCCTGCTCAGCTTAGAGGGAACAGTGGCCTGTTCTATAAAGAAAAGTAGGTGCCTACTTTGCTTTATAGAATTCTATGCGGTTAGGCACAAACACTTAACACCAGCCATAGAGCTGATTGTAAATGTTCATGCCTAAATGCCAGAGATAAGTGTGTGACTGAGAGCTCTGCAGATGTGTACACCCATGTGTGAAATACACAGTCCATAAGACAGGCACGTATTGAGAAGAGAAACAGGAGAAGAACAAAAACGTTCCAGAGAGAACAGAAATAGCAAAAAGTTGAGACAGCTGAGGGGACAATGATGTCGCTAGAGCCACACTCAGGTTAATAATTTATTGAAAACCCGACACGGCTGTGTTTCAGCAACTGCCTGCATCAGATCGCCTTGATGTTTCAATGAGTAAACCCCAATATGTTTTCACAAAACTTAAACCTCTCATATAATACGTTGATTCAACAAAGATACTGCTAGACCATTCAAAATGGGGTTGAAACAGTCTTCACATGCTCGCACATTCCTGGTCGCTGCAAAGTTAAAAGTTATTAACCTGAGTGTAGCTCCAGTAACATCGTAAATAATGGCAGACAGACTGCATGGTCCATCCAGTCTGCTCAACAGTCATATTCATTATCAGTTCGTTAGTGAACCAACAATACAAATAGAATTATTACAACATTTTACTTGCTAAGTTCCACTTTATGATTTCTTCCCCTCCCCCGCTGAGGTAATGAGTGGGTATAAGTTTGAAATACATAATATTTTATTTTTATGTATCTATCTAGGTCTTTTATCTATTTTGTTTTATTTATATTCTTGGTTCCTATCAAAGTGTTTTTATATTTATATATTCATCTAGTTGATTGTGTTATTATTTTTTGTTTACTGTAATATGTTTAATGCAGACCCCTGACGCAGGTGCAGTAGCACCGAAACACGGCCTATGTTGGGTCACTTTTCAATCAAAGTTCACTATTAAAGGATTTTTTTAATGAAAGAACTGTGTTCCCTTTTGTTTTTAAAGGCCCTTTTTGCTTTTTTTTTTTTGTTTGTTCTTGATCCACTGACATTTATTTTATTTTATTTTTATGTATTAGGATTTATTTACCGCCTTTTTGAAAGAATTCACTCGACGGTGTATAGTAAGAAATAGATCAATCATGAGCAATAGGCAATTACAGCAGTAAAAATATTCAAATAACAATATAAAGTATGGCATACTTACTACTTACAATGTCAACACAATTTGTAATATTTTTATTTATTTATTTTTTTATTTGTTGCATTTGTATCCCACATTTTCCCACCTATTTGCAGGCTCAATGTGGCTTACATAGTACTGTGATGGCGATCGCCAATTCCGGTATGACAGATACAGAGTGGTATTGTGTTAAAGTTCATGAGTGATAGAACACATTAGGTAATCGAGGAAGAGTTAAGTTTTGTCCAGTTCTAGTATTAGTTTCATTGTGTTGCATGGTTCAGGCATTTAAGTTGGATCATTAGGGTATGCCTTCTTGAACAAGTTGGTTTTTAATGATGTCTAATGAATAGAACATTTTAATTGATAGCAGTGGCGTTCCTAGGGGCGCTAAAACAAACAAAAAAGTGGGCACAAAACCAGGAGTCCCAGAGACTGGATCACAGTAAAGCTAAAACCAAATTTTATTAATTAGTATATTTGACTCGACACAACTGTTGTGTTTCGGCCAAAGGGGCTGCATCAGGAGTCTACAAATAAAAACAGTAAAAATAAACATTTGACATAACATAAAAATTAATTGATATATAAATCTAAATAAGACATATATATAAAACAACATAAAAACACTATAATAATATGTAGAATATTCATAAAAAAACAAACACAAAATATATATCAAATGATCAGAACAACAGCAAAATCATAATGATAATAATACATGCGTAACAATTAAGATGACTAATAAAATGAAAAATGTGTCAGTAGGAAAATAAATCTTGAAACATTATGCAACAGTATAAAACAGAAGAAAAAGTAGAAAAAAAGGAAGAGAAATGGAAAAAATGAATAAATAAATAATTAGGAAAAAAAGAAAAAATATGTAAATAAAAAAATGAGTAAAGAAAAAATTATTATTAAATATACGAAAAAGAACTAACCTAAATACTAAGGTAGACAGCTAATGATGATCCAGAATAAGAAATACTGGCGAATAGTGTATAAATGGTCTGTAAAATAGAAGAGATGTACAAATATTAACAAAGTATCCTAGGGGCGCTGACACCCGGGGCAGATCGCCGATGCGCCCCGCCCCTCCGGGTGCAGCGCCCCCCCCCCCCCCCCCCCGTGCAGCGCCCCCCCCGGGTGCCCGCCACTGGGGGGGGGGGGGGGAGTGCCACGCACCGGTCAGCGTCGTTTGTTTCCATGCTCCCTCTGCCCCGGAACAGGTTACTTCCTGTTCCGGGGCAGAGGGAGCATGGAAACGAACGACGCTGACCGGCGCGCGGCACCCCCCCAGCGGTGTGCACCCAGGGTGGACCGCCCCCCCCCCCTTGGTACACCACTGATTGATAGTGAAGGGTATGGTCATTATCCCCTTGGCTGAGATAGGTGTGCATTTACAGAATAGTGCTTAGGCAGATTTTCAGCATTTTACCGGTATTCTAATCACGTACGCACATAACATAGGCAGCCGAGACCTCTCGTGCCTGCCAAGGACTTTGCGATGACATAAATGATCATCTGAACTTCAGAAAATCTCTTTAAGACCAGCTTATTTGGAAAGGCTTACCGTAATGGACCCGTCTTAAATCCATAAGTCCTGGAATACAACTAATTTATGGACCTGATGGACTCTATTACCCTTCTCCCCTGTTTTCCCTCGTCCCTTGTAATTACTATCCTTCCTATTCACCTTACTATAGTTCGTTTGTTTGTTTACCGGATTGGCGATTGCATTTACGGACTGATGTTAGCCACGTTGAGCCTGCCAACGGGTGGGAAAATGTGGGGTATAGATGTTATAAATAAATGAACAAAATAAATAAAAACGAGACTCAACACATTTATGAACTTGGCCGCAGCTTTATTTAACTACAACCAAAACTTGCACTGAGTATACCCAAGCCAACCAAAGCTTTCCAGCTTTAAATGCCAACACAGTCCGTCACCATTAGCAAGACTGACCCAAACAGTAACCAGAGCTCCCTGCCATGCAGCAAGGGGGCTCAACAGTAAACGCAGCTGTCCCAGCTGCCTAACTTATCTCCATCAGGCTTGGGTACACCCGCCCTAAATTGCAACATAATACCTGCATGCTCTATCCATCAATTGGGGAGGGAGGGCGGGGTGCAGGCTAATGCCCAAACACCTGCACGGCGTTTGGGCTGTTCCCAGGGATTATAAACCCCCGTCTTCACTCCTCCTTTCACAGCAGGGTGCAGATGCGTGGCAGGAAAATTTTCCTACCGCCCAGCGTCCACCCCGCTGCATCCCCTGCGCAGGCTCGTCGGGGCACAGCGCCATGTTATTGTCGGCTCCGTGCACCCGAGGGGCACTACGCCTTGTTTTAATTAGTGGATAAATGTTTACACCTTATTTTTATAGAATTAACCCTTTGAGTGCAGCCCCTCTGTTCCCCTTTTCCTATTTCAGGACCTCCTTCAGCAGGTGAGACCTTGGCTGAGCTCACATCTACTGCTGCTTCTCCATTTATTTGGTAGGTGGGGCTGTAGCTCTCCACTAACTGTAGGGGATGGCATTTGATATACTGTCTTTCTGTGGTTACAATCAAAGCAGTTTACACATTCTAGACGGGTACTTATTTTGTACCTGGAGCAATGACTTGCCCAGTCTTTCTTCCCTATGAAGAAAGACTAAGGAGGCTAGGGCTTTTCAGCTTGGAGAAGAGACGGCTGAGGGGAGACATGATAGAGGTATATAAAATAACGAGTGGAGTGGAACAGGTGGATGTGAAGCGTCTGCTCACGCTTTCCAAAAATACTAGGACTAGGGGGCATGCGATGAAACTACAGTGTAGTAAATTTAAAACAAATCAGGGAAAATTTTTCTTCACCCAATGCGTAATTAAACTCTGGAATTCGTTGCCGGAGAACGTGGTGAAGGCGGTTAGCTTGGCAGAGTTTTAAAAAGGGTTAGACGGTTTCCTAAAGGACAAGTCCATAAATCGCTACTAAATGGACTTGGGAAAAATCCACAATTCCGGGAATAACATGTATAGAATGTTTGTACGTTTGGGAAGCTTGCCAGGTGCCCTTGGCCTGGATTGGCCGCTGTCATAGACAGGATGCTGGGCTCGATGGACCATTGGTCTTTTCCCAGTGTGGCATTACTTATGTACTTAGTCACAAGGAGTTGCAGTGGGAATCGAACCCAGCTTCCATGGCCTGCTACACTATCCATTAGGCTACTCCTCCACACATCTCACATTGCTTGATAGCTGTCTGGTTCTACAACTCGGTAAGCCAGGAAGAGGCGCAAGCCAATTGCAGTTCTTTCCCAACCTTCTTTCTAGTTATCTGCCAGTAGCATCCTATCTCCCCACACAACACTTTTGTCTACATTTGCAAACAAAGCTAAATGTACAAATTGATGAATAAACAGACAGACTGTCAGTTATTGCCTGAAGCAAACCATGAAATGCTTCATTTTCCTGTTTCTCCCTTTTTTTCCAGAGGTAATGCTTTATGGTTGGGCTGTGTGTGGGGGCCACAGGCACAGCAATGGGAGGGGAGGGTGCAGGGGGATAAGATGCCAGCGCCTTGTCAGCTGCAGTTCCTAACTCATTCACTGACTGAGACTGGAGGAATGAAATATGAAATCTACACCACACCTTTAAATAACAAGAGATCCCTTACAGTCAGCAACAGATGTTCCTGTCACCCTCTGGCTCCATAACAAAAAGCAAACTGCAGAATAGAATGGAACCTGCCCCTGTTTCACCCTGTGCAAGGGAGATTCGGTATAAACTTCCTGCCCTCTCCTGTCCCTTCCTATCCTGCTTTCTTCTTAATTCTGGGCAGTCTCTGATTAATAAACAGAAAGTAGTGATGGCTTTGGTCAGATGCATCCCCGCCCCCTAAGGCACTGCGGGGCTTGGTTCTACATTACCATACTCCTTCCCCCTCAACCGCTGCCACACCCCTCCCCCATGCTCCCCTGGACCTAGACCATCACAGAAACCAACTTTGCAAAATGCTTAGACAGCAGTGCTCAGGCATCCACTGGCCACTGCACCTGCAGAGCTGCTACATTTGGCAAGGGCTAAGCCTGAATTCAGGGACCCCCCCCCCCCCGCCCGGCAGCAGTAGCAGGGTCTGTGAGTGCAAGTTTGATCCCATATTCACTGCAGTCTGAAGGTTTGCTGGAGAACAGGTTTTGGGGCAAGGGGGGAATGATGGCAGTGGAAGGGACATTTTGCAGAGGTCTGGAACAAGGTTGGGATATGAAATTTTGCTGCTCTAGGCATAGGCCTAACAGACGTGTGCAAACCCAGGCTTGGAAGAAAGAAGGAAGGAACAAAGACCATCTATGCATCCTCTCTAAGCCTACAGATGCCAACATTTTAAATGATTGGGTATGCCGAACACAACACATATTACCCCTCTCTTGACACAGTGAAGGAGCTTGCTGAATATTGGAGGTGCTCAGCACCCACAGAGCTGTCATGCCTAATATTGCCGTTAGAATTTCCACCAAGACTTTGCGCCATAGAGACTTGCCAGACAGATATTCGCCTAGAAAAATGATTTTCAAATTCAGCTTGGCAAAATGTTGAGCTACTTTCCATCTAAGATCCTTTCAGTTCACCAAGTCTGCCTAATCCCTACCTACTGTGGTGCTGTAGATCCTATCAAGAAAAATGTCAGGAAGTATTTTTTCAAGGCGAGAGTGGTGGATACTTGGAATGCCCTCCTGCGGGAGGTGGTGGAGATGAAAATGGTAACATGCATGGGATAAACATAAAGGAATCCTGTTCAGAAGGGACGGATCCTCAGAAGCTTAGCCGAGATTGGGTGGCAGAGCCGGTGGGGGGAGGCAGGGCTGGTGGTTGGGAGGCGGGGCTAGTGCTGGGCAAGACTTCTACGGTCTGTGCCCTGAAAATGGCAGATATAAATCAAGGTAAGGTATACACAAAAAGTAGCACATATGAGTTTATCTTGTTGGGCAGACTGGATGGACCGTGCAGGTCTTTTTCTGCCGTCATCTACTATGTTACTATCTTCCCCCTCCCTTGCCACTGGTAGGATTCTATAACTTGGGCATGCGACTTCATAGAATCCAACCCATAGTGTACGCTCTTTCCTGATAAACACCCACATGTGCAACAATTTACTCGTGTACTGGTTCGCACATGTGTGTGTATTGGGAAAAGAGTGTTCACTGTTTAAGGAAAGTGCGCACTATGGGGGATTTCTGTGTATGGCAATTAAAGCTGTGCATGCAAAATTGGCAGTGCGGCCATAATTGCGCGTGCAACTTAATTGATTAACGAAGTCAATCGGTGCCGATCATTGACATATAACGAGCAATTATCAGTACTAATTGGCATTAATTAGAATTTATGCACGCTACTTTTTAAGCATATTCTGTAAAGTGGAGTGCGTAAATTCTAAAGCGTGAATCTCAAAGGGGGTGTGGGCATGGGCGGACTGTGGGCATTCCAAAAAATTAGTGTTGTAGAATATGCCTGATCTGCAGCGAAGTTAGGCGTGGGCATTTACCTCAGGTTTAGTCATGGGGACGGGTGTACGCATATTCTATAAACCACGTCTATCTCTAGGCGAAATTTATTAGCGCTAAGTGGGGGGGGGGGTTCTCGGTGTCGTATATAGAATCCTCCCCTACTTATGCATAGTGTGCACTCTTGATTGTATTTGTTTGAAAGAAATGGACACAAACATGAAAAATCTTGGGGTGCCCACCCCTATTTCCTACCTCCACTGATGGACAAGGTGTTAGAATCCTAGCCTTAATAAATACCAAAACAGAACCCAACATCTAACACTGTTTCCACAGAGTGCCAAAAGGGAGTTCCTGACGAAGGATTCGCGAAACAGGGCTTTGAAGAGCTCCGAATAAGATGGGTCTTATGGATTTGCACTATGTTCTGTTTCCAGATAAGTGTTTTTTTTTTTTTTTTTAATTTAGGTCTGGATTTATGGACTACTCTGTTCCTGCCTATGAGCGTCTTTTTAGTGTGTTAGAATCTCAGTGTTTTCACGTATTAATTTGGACACATTTTTGCACATTTGGGAGCGTCGATGATGGTATGGTTACAGTGGTTCACCTGCGGTCTGTTAACGGTCACTATAGGGCCATTCGCTAGCAGGTTAGACTGGTCTGGTGACATTCACCCTATCCCCTCTTTGTTTAGAGGATGCAGGGAGGGACACTGAGGGCTCCTGTGTTAGGTTGTGTTTTGGTATTCATTAACACTGGTCTTCTGACACCTTATATTGTTCTGAGTATTTTCAATTCTAGTTTCCCTTTTTTGGGTTTTTGGATGGACAATATCAGGCACCGACCACCCTCCCAAAAAAGAAGTATTTCTTTCCAGTTCCTCTGTGTCCTGCTTTCAACGTTGTCATGGCCACATCGCTCTTGTCTGGTTATTTCTCTGTGCCCATTGGGAGAGGTAGAGTTAATCAAAAAGGACAGAGAGCTGTACTTTTTGATGTTTACTCGTACATAAAGTTGGAGCGAGATGTGTGGGAATTCTACATGTGCCTGTCATCAGTAACCTGTGACTAGAACAAGATATAATTAACCTGGCCCTCTGCCAGCCTCCACTTAACCCCTCCCCTCCAGAAGCCCTGGGTCCTTGTTGCCAAGAGTGGCCGAGACAAGCCAGCTGGAAGAATCACTGTTTATGACTTGGGTCCCTGAAGGAATTTGGAAGCAGACTTGGAACATGTGAGCCTGTTGCCTGTTGTTGTTGTGTTATCTGACCACCTTCAGAACACCCCACATGAAATTCATCCCTTGTTCTCCGGACCTGACCTGTCTTGGCTTTCTGGGAACCTTGAGAAACAGAAGTTGGACATAACTCAATCTTCTGTGCTGGGCTTTTCCTCCTCCTAAAAAAAGGAACTGTTTACCCCTAAGTGATGCTCTGTCTCAGGCTTGTACAGTGTGCAAATTGAAAAGCAACTGTATGATTGCATGCTTCTATCTATCATCTATCTATTGCCTTTTTGAAGGAATTCACGCAAGGTGGTGTACTTAATTGCATACCAGGTTTGCCTGTTCTGGGGGTCAGTTAATAAAGTCGTATCGGCATATAAAACATGATTATTGGAGTGGAGGAGTACCCTACTGCTTAGTGCAGCGGACTTTGATCCTGGGGAACTGGGTTCAACTCCCACTGCAGCTCCTTGTGACTCTGGCCAAGTCAACTAACTCTCATTTGCCCCAGGTACAAACAAGTACCTGTATATAATGTAAACCGCTTTGAATGGAGTTGCAAAAAACCCCACAGAAAAGCAGTATATCAAGTCCCATTTCCCTATTTGAGATTCTACATGAAAATTCTACTATTATTTAAGATTCTACATGGAATGTTACAACTAATTGGGATTCCAGAATCTTGTAACTCTTTAGGATTCCAGAATCTTCAGAACTTAGTACAAGAAGAGTGCTGGGCAGACTTCTATGGTCTGTGCCCTGAGAATGGCAAAGGCAAATCAAACTCGGGTATAAAGTATCGCATACCATGTAAAATGAGTTTATCTTGGTGGGCAGATTGGATGGACCATTCAGGTCTTTATCTGTCATCATTTACTATGTTACTATGTTACTCTTTGGGATTCTACATGGAATGTTGCTACTAATTGGGATTCTGGAATCTTCAGAACTTTTAGTACAAGAACAGAGCTGGGCAGACTTCTACGGTCTATGCCCTGATCATGACTGAATAGATATGGATGGACTTGACTGTAAATTTTAAGGGCTTCGACGTTAGAAGAGTGCTGGGCAGACTTCTCTGGTCTGTGCCCTGAGAGTTGCAAGGACAAATCAAACATATAAAGTATAACATCCCATATAAAATGAGTTTATCTTGTTGGGCAGACTGGATGAACCTACAGGTCTTTATCTGCCGTCATTTACTATGTTACTATGTAAACCAGCCAAAGGTAGTCCAGCTATTTTGGTGGCCTAATTTGGCAGCCAAAGTTAGCTGGCTATATTGTGCGATATAACCTGCTACGTGCTCAGCGGGAGATAACCGGCAATCTCCTGTTGAATATTGCCGGATATCCAGTTAAGTGCCGTTTAGCCAGCCAGGAGTCGTTCCTGGCCAGTTAAACGGTTTTAAAAATCAGCCAAACAGTGGCTAATTCTAGAGCTATGCACCCAGAGGATGCCTGATTGGATCCTGTGCTATAAAGGAACCTAGGTGCCTGCTTTCCTTTAAAGAATACTAGTTTAACAACTTTGCATCTCATTACTATGCATCCCACACTACTTTACTGACGTGTATTATGGTAATATGGGAGGGATTTCTACAAAAAGATACCCAAACTTGCAGCGATGCCAAGGGCCCAGCCCAGTGCTGGAGATTTACCACTGCAATGCTGGAGCTTGAAGGCCAAATGAAAACGAGTTCTGACACATTCCCAAAACTGACATATTCCAGTCAATAAATAGAAAATAAAATTCTTTTTTCTACCTTTCTTGGCATAGATGCCAAGGATGGCCCATCCAGAAGAGTGACATGTGCCACGCCAATAAGTGAAATTGAAGGTCAATGAGTGAGGTCAGGGCTGCCGAGAGGGGGAGGCAGGGGGGGCAAAATTCCCCAGGCCCCCTCCAAGGGGGGCCCAGCACTGCAGTCCCTGGTCTCACCTGCCCGCCTTCAGCTCCGTCGACAGCCCCCCTCTCGTGGGTGTAGTTTGGGGGGGCAAGGGGGGCATTGCCCCCCTCAAACGCAGGGCTGGCGCAACACTGCAGGCAGCTCTTCCCGCCCTCAGCTCCCAGACAGGCTTCCTCTTCGTTCCTTCCTGCCCCCCCCTTGCGTGCGTTTAAGCCTTTTATTTTCCTCGCAGTGTCCCGCCTTTTTGATGTGTTTCCTGTTTCTGCGAGGTTGGGACACTGAGAGGGAAGGGAAAGGCTGGAGGTGAGCCTGCTGTGTTGTGTGCCTTCACTGCAAGGAAAATAAAAGGTTTAAATACATACGGGGGGGGGGGCAGGAAGGAACGGAGATGAAAGCTGTCGGGGAGCTGAGGGAGGGCATGGAGAATCGCTGGACATGGATGGGAGGGGAGGGGTGAGAAGAGATCACTGGACATGGAGAGGAGGGGAGGGCAGGGGGAGAGAAGAGATCACTGGAGGTGAAGAGGAGGGGAGGGCAGGGGAGAGGAGAATTGCTGGACATGGATGGATGCAGGGGGCAGGGGAGAGAGGAAATTTGTTGGATATGGATGGATGGTGGAGAGGGCAGGGGAGAATGGAGAGTTGCTGGTCATGGATGGATGGAGAGGAGGGCAGGGGAGAGAGGAGAATTGCTGGACATGGATAGATGAATTGAGGGGGCAGGGGAGAGAGCAAATTTGCTGGATATGGGTGGATGGAGGAGAGGGCAGGAGAGAATGGAGAGTTGCTGGATATGGATGGATGGATGGAGGAGAGGGCAGGGGAGAATGGAGATTTGCTGGACATGGATGGATGGTGGGGGCAGGGGAGAGAGGAAATTTATTGGATATGGATGGATGAAGGAGAGGGCAGGGGAGAATGGAGATTTGCTGGACATGGATGGATGGAGGGGAGGGAAGTCAGGAAGGAGATGCACATGGATGGAGGGGAGGGAAGAAATGCTGGACATGGATAGAGTGGAGGGTAGGGAAGAGAGGAGAAATGTTGGACAAGGATGGAGGGAAGGAAAGACAAAGGAAGGAGACGCACATGGATGGAGTGGAAGGGAGAGAGGAGAAATGCTGGACATGGATGGAGGGAGGAGGGAAGACAGAGGAACTAGATGCACATGGATGGAGGGGAGGGGAGTGAGGAGAAATGCTGGATATGGATGGAGGGGAAACTGCTGAATTTAAGGGCTGGATCGGAACACTTTGAGGGCAGATACTGAAACTGGAGGAAGGATAGGGACAGGGCTACAGATGGTAGACAGGACGCATAAGGACACAGGAGGATGGTAGACATGGTGAGTGGAAAAAATATCAAATGGAAAGAAGACACTGCATAAAACAGAAGACACTGGGACCAAAGCAAATAGAAAAACTAAATGATCAGACAACAAAGGTAGAAAAAAGTATTTTATTCAGAATTTATTAATTGGAATATGTCAGCTTTTGGAAATGTGCATCTGTGATATTTTGCATGTAAGTTTCAATTTTTCTGGTATTGCTGCATGCCGAGTCTGACTTCTTGAGGTAACTTTCCAGTTCAGTATTTTGCCTTCATATTTTTTTATTTCTAGTTCCTTGTGTCATATCTGTTGTCATATGTTTCTTTTTCATGTGTGATCAAGGTGCAGTATTGTGCTAGCGTGTAGTATTTGCAGCCCTTTTTGTTTTGTTTTTTTTTCACTAAGTAGTGGACTGGTGTTTTACAGTCCAGTGTAACCTCTAGTGGTGGTCTCACAGTACTACACCTAGATATAAGGAGACTGCCGCAGGGGTCACCAATTCCATTTTGAACCCAGCACCAAGAATGACAGGAGTGACTTAGGATCGCTCATACCCCATTCCCACTAGACACCAGGAATATTGGAAGATAATCCCAGGGGACCTTCAGGAGGATGGGGAGCCATGACTTGGGGGGGGGGGTAGGTCTTTCAATGGGGGAGGAACTTCTGGGTGTGGGCATCTATACTTGGGGGGGGATCCCTCAGGTTGAAGAGGGCTTCAGGTAGGGGGGGGTTCTGCTTTTAGGGAGCACGTCAAGAGAACTTTGCCCAGCCCCTTTAAGATGCACCCTGAGAGCATCAAGGCTCCTCATGCCCCCAGGACAGGAAAATAATCCTAGTGTTTGGCTGGGGTTATTTTTCCAGCTACAATTGTTCACCACAAGCCACATTATGAAATTTCCATAGTAATGAGGTATTTATTCATATACTAGTAAAAAAGGCCCGTTTCCGAAACCAATGAAACGGGCGCTAGCATGTGGCTTTTTTTGTGTGTGTGTGTGTATGTGTCACAGAGTTATTTTGGGTGTGTGTGTGTGTGTGTGTGTGAGGGTGCGGTGTGTGTGCAGGTTGTTGATGTGTGTCTTTTTTTGTTTTGTTTTTTTGCTTGGGGGTTGTGGGATGTGCTGTGCCGGTCTATTTTTGCACATACCCACAGCAGGAATATTCTTCTCTCGTTCCAGCGGTGGTTCTGTGCTCTCTGTGCTGCACAGATAATGAGCCATTCTGCTTGGGAATGCTCCTCCCTTATTGTCACGTAGTTTCCTCTGATTGGTCCATCTTACGTTGCCTAGTGTTGCCTGGGAACGGTGTTGTGATGGTCCTTTGTGTTTCAGAATGTTGAGGGTGTTTTTTCTGATTGGTTCGTCATTCGAGGGCGGGGCAGAGAGACATGGTCATTGTTGTGGCTTCACCACCATGAATCCATGAACCCTTCAGGGAGTGACTGAGTGACTTCAGAACGTTGTCTTCAGAACGTTGAAGGTGAGTTTTATTATAGTAGATATCACAGGAGTCAGTAACCTGCTATAATGAGGCACTGCAGGTTGATGTTTCCCGTGGTACATCAAGATGTAGTTAAAGCCCAGTTTTTAATACACCTTCTTGACTTCCCCTCTTAATTTGCTACTAGCCAGGTTTTATTCCCATTTGGGACTGTCTCTTCATGTTCAAGTGTACAGTGCTGCGTACGTCTATAGCGCTATAGAAATGATAAGTTGTAGTAGTTTATAATTCCCATTTAGCCCCAGCCATCATCACAGTAGGGTCACTGTCGAGAGCGGGCAGTTCGCAAAATTGCCTCGAGCCTCATGCTCCTGCAGGCTGTGCATGAGCCCAGTCCTGATATGACATCTCAGGGGTACCAGTAAGCCAAGAGCAGCAGAGGAAGCGCGTCAATCTTTGGGAAGGCTCAAGTTCAGCATAGTTCACCCTGGGCCTTGCACTTCTGTTGAGTCAGCCCTGCATCGCAAACCCCAATCCTTGGCCAGGGGTTGCAGACCAAAGTTTGTTCTAGAAACTGGGTCATGCAGTTTAAGTCTAGCCACTGACTGTGGCTGTTGTTTAATGACTAAGATTTTCTTTGTGCACCCCCCCCCCCCCCCCACCCCCCCCACAGCACCAGCTGGGCCAAGAACCAGAAGCAAAGCTCTAGAATCAAAACCAAGTTTCCCACTTGGCAGCACTGTCATAGAGCTCCCGAGCCCAGATTAAAGCTTTTCTCCTCCGTCCTTTGAAGGTTACATTCACCATGATCCGGTCTGGAATCTCACTTATCTCTCTAGCCTACTGAAGGCCTCTCCAAGCCGGCATTTGCTGAGATGCTTACAGTGCAAGAACCAGGGGAACCAAAATTAGCAGTTTCCCTCTAGCTGAACTCTCAGGCCAAGATCCTGAACTCACAGCCCCTTCGGGTGAGGAAAAGGGGAGGGCTCTCTTTTATTAAAGCTTCTGCCCTGGAGACAGGCAGCCTGGTGCAAATATTCCCAGAACAGCTGCACTCAAAAAGACCATGATCATTGATAGTGCAAGCTTTTTACATTTTTTTAAATTATTTATCTTATTATTTTTACTTTTTTTTTAATTATTTATCTTATTATTTTTAAAAATTATTTATCTTATTATTTTGGATTTAACTCGTGCCTTTTCAGTCGTAGCTCAAAGTGAGTTCCATTCAGGTACATGAACTATTTTCCTTGCTCCGAGAGTTACTACTACTTAGCATTTTTATAGCGCTACAAAGCGTACGCAGCGCTGCACAAACATAGAAGAAAGACAGTCCCTGCTCAAAGAGCTTACAATCTAATACACAAAAAATAAAGCAAGCAAATCAATTAATGTGTAGAGGAAAGAGGAGAGGAGGGTAGGTGGAGGCGAGTGGTTACAGGTCAAAAGCAATGTTGAAGAGGTGGGCTTTCAGTCTAGATTTAAAGATGGTCAAGGATGGGGCAAGACGTAGGGGCTCAGGAAGTCTATTCCAGGCGTAGGGTGCAGCGAGACAGAAGGAGAGTTCACAGTCTTTGTGCTAGATTCAATGGAGTGTTACAGTCGGGGCTTTTTTTTTTAGGGGTACCGAGTACCGGCACCTTTTCCATTGTCTGCTAAAATTGACCCATGGTCCCCAAGTTTTAATGAAAGAGCTCAGGCTCTACACAGCAATTCTGCCTTGTCATAGGTTCTGGGACTGATTGCAGGGGGCCTGGCTATTGTGGGGTGGGTCCCTCAGTGATCACCTCACCCCTGAAGGGTGGCCCAGCATTTGAGTACTGGCACCTTTTTCCCTAGAAAGAATGCACTGGTTACAGTCTACTTCCTTCTAATGAAAAATGGGAGAGGAGAGTGGTAGACATATGTCTACTTACATTAGGTTGTCAGTGGGATCTGGGTTTGCCCTCACAGGGTTTATCCAGTCCTGGTTTTTTCTCCATTGCATGCAGGGACGTGTAGTTCAGATTGCCCATTGTATTCCCTAAGAAAAGAGAGACTATCCGCCTTATTTTCGAAAGTGATGGGCGCCCAGATTTCGACCCAACTTAGGAGATGGGCGCCTTTCTCCCGTGGGCGCCCAAATATAATCGAAAGCCAATTTTGGGTGTCTTCAACTGCGATCTTTCGCGGAAATGGGCAAAGTTGACGGGGGCTTGTCGGAGGCGTGGTGAAGGCGGGACTGGAATGTGGTTATCGGTCAAGGAGAGATGGGCACCCTCGGCCGATAATCGAAAAAAGAAAGGCGTTTTACCGCGAATTTGGGTCATTTTTGGACCCTTTTTTTTTCATGAACAAGTACCCTAAATGACCACATGACCACTGGAGGGAATCGGGGATGATCACCCCTGACTCCCCCAGTGGTCACTAACCCCCTCCCACCATAAAATAACAAACTTTAAGAACTTTTTTCCAGCCTGTATGCCACCCTCAAATGCCATACCCAGCTCCATCACAGCAGTATGCAGGTCCCTGGAGCAGTTGTTAGTGGGTGCAGTGCACTTCAGGCAGGTGGACCCAGGCCCATCCCCCCCTACCTGTTACACTTGTGCTGGTAAATGGGAGCCCTCCAAACCGCCCCCAAAACCCACTGTACCCACATGTAGGTGCCCCCCTTCAGCCATAAGGGCTATGGTAATGGTGTAGAGTTGTGGGCAGTGGGTTTTGGGGGGAATTTGAAGGGCTCAGCACCCAAGGGGTGGGAGCTATGGACTTGGGAGGTATTTAATTTTTTTTTTAATTTTTACAAGTGCCCCTTAGGGTGCCCGGTTGGTGTCCTGGCATGTGAGGGGGACCAGTGCACTATGAATCCTGGCCCCTCCCACGACTCAATGCCTTGGATTTGTTCGTTTTCGAGCTGGGCACCTTCGGTTTCCATTATCGCTGGAAAACGAAACCGCCCAGCTCAAATCCGCACAAATCCGATGCATTTGCCCGGCACAAACCGTATTATCGAGAAAAAAAAAGATGGACGTCCATTTTTTTTTTTGGAAACTACGGTCTGTCCCGCCCCTTCACGTACCCGTTCTCGGACATAGATGCCCATGGAGATGGGCATTCGCGTTCGATTATGCCCCTCCACAAGTCCCAGCATGCAATAAGGTAAAATGAGGACTGGATCAGCCCTGTTACCTGTCGGGGAAATCCAGATCCAGTTGGTAATCTTAAATGGGAACGGAAAGTCAACCATTTTAGAGGTAGAAGCTCCTTTCTTACTGGACTAATTCAGTTGTTCTCAAGGCTTTGCCTTCAAATTGTTGTTGAGTCTTATTTCTACATATCCGAGTGTACTTGTGGCCTGATCTTCAACTGCTGGCCATGGCATTTAAATTAATCACTGATCTTCAGCACCCTGATATGGATAGTGGCTGGCGCTGAATATCCATGCAGTATGGTCCGTGCTGGCGCTATCCGAAGAGCATCGATATTCACTCTGCTCTCCGAGTGATTATCCAGTGAACTCTAGAACAGTGTTCTTGACTAGCATACTTTTTGCTACCCTAAAGTTATCCAGATCGCCATCCAGAGAGTAGGTTGGGTATCGCCGTTGTCCAGATAATTCCCAGCTCTGCCCTCATTCTGCCCATGCACAATATCACTGTTCTCTGGATAATTCCCAGCTCTGCTCATGCACGATATCGCTGTCCTCTGGATACTACTACTTAACATTTCTAAAGCGCTACCAGGGTTACGCAGCGCTGTACAATTTAACAAAGAAGGACAGTCCCTGTTCCGGGGCAGAGGGAGCTGCAGCGAACGAACGAAGTTTAGCGAACGCGGAGGAGCAGGCGCGCACCACGGCACCCCCCAGCGGCGTGCACCCGGGGCAGACCGCCCCCCCCTTGGTACGCCACTGACTGTAGGTTGATGTTTCCTGTGGTATATCAAGGTGTAGTTAAAGCCCAGTTTTTATTACACCTTCTTGACTTCCCCTCTTAATTTGCTACTAGCCACGGTTTATTCCCATTGAGTTATCTTGTTGGGCAGACTGGATGGACCGTGCAGGTCTTTTTCTGCCGTCATCTACTATGTTATGTTACTACGTAAGACTGTATGAGAGTGGCATGTTCTGCCCATGTGGACGCCCCCCCCCCCCCCTTGAGTTGAAATTCTGTGTCAACACACTTTTACAGGAAAGCACACGGCTGTCGTGCAGTCAGCCAGATGCATAAGTGTACACGTACCCGTGAAAACGCAGGTATTCTGTACAATCACACACATGCAGACATCCAGTTACAGAATCTGCTCTTTTAGTGACCTGCAACAGTGAAGCCGCTGGCATTGTTTCAGTTCAGGGCTGTCATTGCCACTAAGTCCCTGAGCTGCAGGAGCTTGTGAAAGTGCCGAGAATAGACTCTGCAGGGAAGGCTGGACAAAGCCTGCTCAAGTTTCCCTTCCCCAGCTCTCTGCTGTTTTTCTGCCCAGGTCCTTTGCATGTTCTGTCCAGGCCTGGGCAGCTGATCTATCATCTGACGGCTGCCTCTTTCACAAGAGAAGAAACTTCCAGTTAGAGTCTGTTTATCAGCCCCCTGCATTTGGACATTTTTTTTCTTTTTTTTTCAATTTGAATGAAGTACAGATTCATGAGATGAAAGGACTTCTCAGTGCTCTCGCACTGAATTGCACTGTGATCCTGGACAATTTACCTTGTCCCCTGATGCTTTGATCTCCACAACTGTAAGAGGGTATGATAACAATGCTGTTCCTTTTTTCTTTTTGAAGCTGTCCTGAAGCTGAAATGCCAAAAGGCACGTTGCCAGGCTATCCACCCTGGAGGTGGCTGCACACTTGCTTCTGAAGTTTTGTAATTTCATTTAGCAGGGTGGCATTATATGGAAAAACAAATGACTGTTTTCTGCAGTTCTTGGAAAGGACAGTATAAACCTGGCATGCTCGTCTGTCAGCAGACCGGAGGGTATCAACAGCCCACGATGCAATCAAACCAAACAAACAGTGATGTGACCCCTCAGATGAAGCAACAGCCGGAGACGAGAAATGTAAAAGCCAAGGTTTATACGAAGACCCAACACGCCAGTGTTTTGTCGCTCATACCCAGTGGCGTACCAAGGGGGGGCGGTGGGGGCGGTGCGCCTCGGGTGCACGCCGCTGGGGGGGTGGGGGGTGCCACGCACCTATGGGCTCTTCGTTTTCATGCTCCCTCTGCCCCGGAACAGGTTACTTCCTGTTCCGGGGCAGAGGGAGCATGAAAATGAAGAGCCGGCAGGCGCATGGCACCCCCCCCCCCCCCCAGCGGCATGCACCCCGGGGGGGTTCGCCGTTGGATCGGGGTTTTTTTCACCGGGGGGGCGTCGCGCTGTTCCGGGGGTGGGGGCACTGCACCCGGGGGGGCGGGACGCATCGACGATCCGCCCCGGGTGTCAGCCCCCGTAGGAACGCCACTGCTCATACCTGCTCATATTGGTCTCAGAAAGTGGCTTCCTTCGATGATCAGTTATAAATTCCAATCTTGGGTTACATACGATCAGACATAATGTTCTGTGTACAACACGGCCACCTTACAAGATCAATATTGACCCCTGACAAAGGTGAGAGTGCCGAAACACAGGCCATCTTGGGTCTTTGAATAAAAGCTTGGCTTCTGTATTTCCCACCTCCGGCTGTTGTTTCATCTGAAGGGCCGTAACACTCATTTATTGGTCACAAAGCCACGGCAGAATGCCGTCTACAGCAACCTGCTGCTGTCATAAGGACCTGATTTGATTTGCTTACTTTATTTATTTTTTGTCTATTAGATTGTAAGCTCTTTGAGCAGGGACTGTCTTTCTTCTATGTTTGTGCAGCGCTGCGTATGCCTTGTAGCGCTATAGAAATGCTAAATAGTAGTAGTAGTAGTCTCTTGTAACCAGAGCTAATATTGTGATGTCATAATGCCTCAGGCCACCAATAAGAGCCAACCTCATCAGTGATGTCACAATGGCTTGATTGTCCTATACTTGGCTCACTTTTATTACATAGCTCTTTGAGCAGGGACTGTCTTTCTTCTATGTTTGTGCAGCGCTGCGTACGCCTTGTAGCGCTATAGAAATGCTAAATAGTAGTAGTAGTAGGTCTTAAACAGTTGAGTAACTCGCTGCTACTGGGTGCTGATTAGAAACACCCGGATTCAGACATCCCCACCACGCTGTGCTATACCTGCGCCAAGGAAAATGCCTGCATGTTCTGCCTGTTTCCTTTGTCATGTGTTATTTTTCTAGCTAATTTCTGATTTGAGCCTATACTTCTTTACCCCCCCCCCCCCCCCCCCCATGTAGTTCAATAAAAGAAATATTTTACAGGGAATCAAAACTCAAAATCTGATAAAAATGGAAATCGCAGATCATTTTCAGGGCATTATTCTCCTTTCCACGTCACTGCTCTGCTGCTGTGATAGTAATATACTCTTACTGGAATATTACTCTGTATTTTCTATTCCAGAAATGGCGATCGCCACTACGGTATTTGTAAGCCACATCGAGCCTGCAAAGAGGTGGGAAAATATGGGATATAAATGTAGAAAATAAATAAATACCACAGTATAGGACTCATTTTTGAAAGAGAAAAACATCTAAAAAGTGGCATAAAGACACTGTATTTTCAACACCTATTTTCAGATGTTTTTATATGCTCTTCATCTGCAGTGTGTATTTATTCCCCGTTCCCAAAAGCCACCAATGAATATTCATAAGAGGGATTTGCAGACAGTGGAAGTTGTAGGCATGCAAATTTGAGAGAATATCCTGAAAACCTAATCCACCAGCAGCCCTCAAGGAGCAGGACTCTGGAGTGAATGCCAAAGGTCTGGAAGGAGAATACCAACTCAGAGTTTTTGCCCAATTCAGTTACAACTTGTATATTCCTTCCTATGTTAGGCCTGTTACTAAGGGCTAGGCCTGCTACTAAGGCCTTACTTTGCTCAGTTTGGTTCTCACAAGTTGGCCTAACAAGTTAGCATCTTTGTAGCATACAGTGCTTTTCTCAGGAGCTGAGAACAGACACTTCACAGCAGGAGCGTAGCCAGACACCCAATTTTGGGTGGGCCTGGGCCCAAGATGGGTGGGCAGAAGAACTCTGCCCTGTCTCACAAGTGATTTGGTCTCTCCCTCTCTCACCTGCATGCCATATGATCTTTTAAACATCCCCGTCCCCTGAATACCTTTTAAATAGCAGATTTTCACTGGCAGCGAGCAGCAACTAATACACACTGCTCATGTTGGCCTCACAGTCTTCCCTCTGATGCAACTTCCTGTTTCCGCATAAGTGGGCATACATCAGAGGGAAGGCTGTGGGGCTGATGCGAATAGTATGTATCAGTTGCTGCTCACTGCAGGCAAAGATCTGCTATTTACAAGGTATGCAGGCGGGACAGTTGTTGGGAGTTTTTGGCTGGTGGGGCTTGAGAATCCCTGCCAGCCGTATCATAAGTGTGCTGCTACTGGGTGGGCCTGAGCCCAAAGTGGGTGGGCCTGGGCCCACCCAGGCCCACCCTTGGCTACGCCACTGCTTCACAGATGCACATTCGGCTGAGTATGCCTTTCATATAATATGGCTATAACCTTGGAAGCTGCTGATAGACTGACTTGGGGTGAGAGGACACAAGGGTATTGTTCTATGTAATTTTTTGTTCTGTGACTAACTACAGGCTGTGCACGCAGAACTGATAACTGACTAGCCAATAGCCACCTGATGTCCACTTGAATACTTGGGAGAGAGTGATATCATACAGGAATATCCATATGTAGCACAGGCTAGTTTCTGATTTCTGGTTTGGGAGAAATCACATGATTTATGAGAAACGCAACTTACTAAGGCTATATATGTAATTGCTGGGACAGTGTGAGCTGAGCCGTCTTTGTTATTCAGGATTCGCGTCTGGTGTTGCTGTCTGACAACCTGCTCCAGAGAGAGAGAGAACAATGGTTTGTATTTGGCTTAGCGATATACCATAATAAAGATGTTTGCTGGTTGCGCCTATATCTGAGTCTGGTTGTCTCTCTCTTATTATTTTTCAGCCTACGAGGCTGAAGTGTTTCCCCTCCCTGTGAGGGCTAAGGGATAGGGAAAACACAGACTCATGGCACAGCATCAGGTACCAAACCTAAAGACAAAGGGATGCCAGGTGGAGGAGGTTACTGTGCCTGTTGCTGGCCACAAAGAATGGCACTGTGGAGGCATCATTTTATTTATTTATTTTAGTACATTTATACCCCGTATTTTCCCACAGAAGCAGGCACAATGCGGCTTACAAAATCACAAAAGTTACATATCAAGAAGGGAAATAACTGTTTGAAACAGGTTCAGTCAAGAGGAAGAAGGTGTGGGCTGAGTGATGTAGTTGGGATAAGCCTTCTCAAACAAAGTTTTTAAGGATTTTTTGAAAATTTGATGACCGTATATCTCCTTTAAGGACTTTGGTAGACGGTTCCAAAACTTAGGACTGACATAGGTGAAGGATGAGGAAAGGAGCAGTTTATATTGAACAGATTTTTTTTTTTTTTTTTAGTTACATTTGTACCCTGCGCTTTCCCACTCATGGCAGGCTCAATGCAGCTTACATGGGGCAATGGAGGGTTAAGTGACTTGCCCAGAGTCACAAGGAGCTGCCTGTGCCTGAAGTGGGAATCGAACCCAGTTCCCCAGGACCAAAGTCCACCACCCTAACCACTAGGCCACTCCTCCACTGTTGCTACTATTTGAGATTCCACTAGCAACATTCCATGTAGAAGTCAGCCCTTGCAGATCACCAATGTGGTCGGGCAGGCTTCTGCGAGTCTGACGTCCTGCACGTCACCTCACAGAAACAGAAGCCTGCGCATCCTTCTACATGGAATATTGCTAGTAGAATCTCCAGTAGTAGCAACATTCCATGTAGAATCTCCAATAGTATCTATTTTATTTTTGTTACATTTGTACCCTGTGCTTTCCCACTCATGGCAGGCTCAATGCGGCTTACGTGGGGCAATGGAGGGTTAAGTGACTTGCCCAGAGTCACAAGGAGCTGCCTGTGCCTGAAGTGGGAATCGAACCCAGTTCCCCAGGACCAAAGTCCACCACCCTAATCACTAGGCCACTCCTCCACTGTTGCTACTATTTGAGATTCTACATGGAATGTTGCTATTCCACTAGCAACATTCCATGTAGAAGTCCACTCATTGGAGCTGACTGTGTGGGTGCTTGAGCACCCCCAATATTGAGAAAAGTCCTTGTATGTGTCCAGGGAGGGGTCATTTCCATTGGGCTTAGCACCCCCAATAATTTTGAAAAGGTGGCTCCTATGAGTCCACTAGCAACATTCCATGTAGAAGTCGGCCCTTGCAGATCACCAATGTGGCCGCGCAGGCTTCTGCTTCTGTGAGTCTGACGTCCTGCACGTACGTGCAGGATGTCAGACTCACAGAAACAGAAGCCTGCACAGCCTTCTACATGGAATGTTGCTAGTGGAATAGCAACATTCCATGTAGAATCTCCAATAGTAGCAACATTCCATGTAGAACCTCCAATAGTAGCAACATTCCATGTAGAATCTCCAATAGTATCTATTTTATTTGTGTTACATTTGTACCCTGCGCTTTCCCACTCATAGCAGGCTCAATGCAGCTTACATATTATATACAGGTACTTATTTGTACCTGGGGCAATTGAGGGTTAAGTGACTTGCCCAGAGTCACAAGGAGCTGCCTGTGCCTGAAGATTTATAGCTTGGAAAGTGTAAGTTGAGGTAAGATCGAGCAGTCAAGGAAGCATTTCTGGATGGCAGATCAATCAAATCTTCCATGTAGGCAGGGGCCTCCCCATAGATAATCTTGTGAGTTAACGTGCAGATTTTGAAGGTGAGACGAGCTAAAATGGGGAGCCCATGCAGGTTGAAGCGAAGAGGTTCTGCATGTTCAAAGCGTGGTTTGCCAAAAATAAGTCTAGCAGCTGTGTTTTGGGCAGTCTGCAATTTTGTCAGGAGAAATTTTCGACTACCAGCATAAATACCACTGCAGTAGTCTATATGGGAGAGGACTAACCAGTGAGTGAGAGTACAGAAGAGATCCCTCGAAAGGAATTTCCGGCTACGCCGCAATCTCCACATGGAGTAGAACATTGGTTTAGTGATGAGATTAACCTGGTTGTCCAATTGCAAGCGAGTGTCTAACAAGACTCCAAGGATTTTCAGGGTTGACGAGACTGGAAGAGTAGAATCCCCATTGACAAGTGAAGTCGGGATAACCTTGCTGTGCTGGGACGATAGGACTAGACGCTGGGTTTTGCCCTTGTTGAGTTTGAATCGAAACGCTGCTGCCCAAAGCTGGCAGTTATTTTGTCGGTGATTTCAGCAAGAGACGCTTTTAGACTTGTATTCTGTCTTTCAGTGCCAAATACAATTCATAAATTATGAATCATGAGCAATTAATTTAGTCTACAGTTACCAATTATAGCAACAGAGAGAATAAACATGCTGCCTTCCCCTGAACATGGTCCCTGCCCACACTAGGGAACGGAATAGAGGCAACACCATAGAACCCGCCCCACCCTCAAATCCCAGAAACGCTAGGGGGAAAAGACAGAAAATTTCCATCTCAGCCTGCAGATTCCTGACTCTCTTCCTCTCTCTAGTGTTCATCTGTTTTTGACATCCCGTTTTTTAATTGTAAATTTCAGAAATCTACATCCAAGTAAACCCAAGAAAACAACAAATGGGGTCAAACTAAATCTGAAAGAAAAAGACACATGAAGGGGCATTTTCAAACGGGGGCGCCCATCTCCGAGGACGGCGCGGCGAAGGGGCGGGGCCGACCGCATTTTCAAATGAGATGGGCGTCCGTCTTTCATGTCGAAAACACGGTTGGGGGCGCCCAAATCTCAACCTAAATGCTGAGATCGCCGGATTTAGAGATGGGCGCCCTCGGTTTTCCCCCCATAATGGAAACCGAGGGCGCCCATCTCAAAAACGAACCAATCCAAGGCATTTGGTCGTGGGAGGGGCCAGGATTCATAGTGCACTGGTCCCCCTCACATGCCAGGGCCCCAACCGGGCACCCTAGGGGGCACTACAGTGGACTTGGCAAATTGGTCCCAGGTGCATAGCTCCCTTACCTTGGGTGCTGAGCCCCCCTCCAACCCCCTCCAAAACCCACTCCCCACAATTATACACCACTACCATAGCCCTAAGGGGTGAAGGGGGGGCACCTACATGTGGGTACAGTGGGTTTCAGGTGGGTTTTGAAGGGTTCCCATTTTCCACCACAAGTGTAACAGGTAGGGGGGATGGGCCTGGGTCCGCCTGCCTGAACTGAAGTCCACTGCACCCACTAAAACTGCTCCAGGGACCTGTATACTGCTGCGATGGACCTGAGTATGACATTTGAGGCTGGCAAAAAAAGTTTTTAAAGTTGTTTTTTTGAGGGTGGGAGGGGGTTAGTGACCACTGGGGAAGTCAGGGGAGGTCATCCCCGATTCCCTCCGGTGGTCATCTGGGCAGTTCGGGCACTTTTTTGTGACTTGGACCTTAAAAAAAAAAGCGGACCAAATTCTCACCAGGGACGCCCATTTTTTTCTATTATCGGCTGAAGCTGGCCATCTCTTAACCACGCCCTGGCATGCCCCTGTCCCGCCTTCGCTACCCTTCCGACACGCCCCCAGGAACTTCGGTCGTCCTGGCGACGGAAAGCAGTTGGGGACGCCCAAAATCGGCTTTTGATTATGCCGATTCTGGCGCCCCTGAGAGAAGGGCGCCCATCTCCCGATTTGTTTCGAAAGATGGGCGCCCTTCTCTTTCGAAAATGAGCTGGATAGGCAATCATGATCCAGATGTTGACAAGCCCACTTAACAAAGAACTTACTACAAACCTGTCCCTATATATCAAATGTTACATACAAACAGTACCTCTAATGAGATGGAATTATAAAACAAAGACAAAATTACATTGCACATTTCTCTCTGTAAGGCTTCCAAGAAGATGTATTTATCCCTCTGGTAGTTGACCAATCACTTGCAGGAGATCTTCTTTCTGAACCACACAGGGGTACACCTGGTTCTTGCTGCCCTCGCTTTCCCACCAATTCCCTGTACTTATTTGACGTATCGGAGGTGCCAACATTTCAAAATAATTAGGGGTGCCAAACATAATACAAATTGCCCCTCCAGCTTGCTCAATAGTGAGGGTGCTGCACCCAGAAGTAAGTATCCAGAGATGGTGGAGGCTGACTGGAGAGAGAGGTGGATAGGAGCTATGGTGTAGATGGGGAGAGTGTATTGGGGGAAGAATATGTGTTGGGGGGGAGTATTGGTGAGAAAGATAAAGTTCAGAGGAAGAGTATGTTGGAAGGGTTGGGGAGGGTGAGAGAAAGAATGGGGGCTGAGGATGGTCTGAGCGAGAGTGTGAGGAAGCAGACTTCATTTTAGTTGCACAAGTTGCTCTGTGGGCTGACTGCATCATTGGAAATATTTCTTCACTCAGAAGAAGCTATTTCTTCATTCAGCGTGTAATTAAACTCTAGAATTCGTTGCCACAGAATGTGGTAAAAGCAGTTAGCTTAGCAGGGTTTAAAAAAGGTTTGGTTAGCCAATATTAAGATGGACCTGGGGAAAATCGATAATCCACTGTTTATTTCTAGGATAAGCAGCATAAAATGTACTGTTCTGGGATCTTGCCAGGTATTTGTGACCTGGATTGGCCACTGTTGGAAACAGGATGCTGGGCTTGATGGACCTTCAATCTGTCCCACTATGGCAATTCTTATGTACTTATGCACTCCCCACCCCACCCCACCCCCATCATGGTACCAGCAACTTTGTCAATGATGCTCCTAGCCCTCACACCAAAGGGTTTTTGCCCAAGTAGCCTGTGAAAAACTGTGAAAATCTCTGCTAATATACATGTATGAACTTGGCTAATTCTATATTTTTGATCCTGTTTCATATCAATTTGCTGTTCTCAAGTTTTCCTCTTTCATCGTATTTATGTTTATACTTGTACACATTACTTTTGTTATGTTGTTACCCAGCTTAACATCAAACTTAGAATTTTGTTAACATTAGGGGTAAGCTATATCAGGTAATGAAGTTGCTAAACAATTCAAGATAGATCAAAGGGAAAGGAACTCAGATTTAATTTATACCTTTTTAGTAGTAGCTCATGGCAAATTACTTTCAGGTACACTAGGCATTTCCCTGTCCCTGGATGACTTGCAATGTAAGTTTGTATCTCAGACAATGAAGGGTTAAATGATTTGCCCAAGGTGATCATGCATAGTACTGGGATTTGAATGCTGGTATCCTGGCTTCTTAGCCCACTGCTGTAACCATTAGGCTACTCCTCCATCCCATTAGGGTTTCTATGTGCTGAGAAGGGTGATGTTACCCCTCCATCAAGTCAACTATAGATGCTTATTACACTGATTTTTAGACTACGTACATTAAATGACTAGATTGCAAGTGTCACATGTGATCAGAGGCTTAAGGGGTGTTAGGAAGTGGTATTGCACTTATGTACTGCTAATTCTCCAATTTCTGTACACAAACTCTCCAGAGATCCCTAGAAATTGTCTTCTTCCCCCCCCCCCCCCCCCCCCAGTCTGGACAAGACGTTCTCATTTCCTCTCCTGTTTACAGACCTGTATGTCCCAGGATGGGTGATTGCTCACTCCTGCATGTGACACAGAGGCTGTGTTTCAGGGAGTGGAGAAATCCAAAGTCCGCCCATCAGATTTGGGCAAAGGAATCTGTGACAAGTCCTCTCCATCCCAAGGACATGTGACCCTGAGACAGGCTATAAATAAACAAAGTAATAGGATCTGGAAGTAAAGACAGTCTCCAAACTGGGAAACTTCAGTAGCACAGGAAGAAGTTGGGCAGAAGAGCAGTCTCTTTCTGTAAGTAAAACGGGAACAGAGGGAGCCAAGCAGATTTTTCTTTAGGTACGCTGTCGGCAGAAGAACCATTTCCAGGATCTTAACTTGGTGGCATCTACCATGGATTACCAGTCAAGCATTATCGGGGACTCGAATCCAATGGACAATTTGGAGAAACAGCTGATTTGCCCCATCTGCTTGGAGATGTTCACCAAACCGGTGGTGATTCTTCCATGTCAGCACAATCTGTGCCGGAAATGTGCCAATGATGTCTTCCAGGTCAGTACCTCCAAATGTTAGAAACCATCAGCATTGAACATAAGCAGAGCAGCCGCCTTCCCTGGCTGCTGCTCTTCACTCTCCATTCCCTTCTGGTTTCTCAGGCTTGGGTCTCCTGGTAGTTCTTTACCTTTTATTTCCTTTTCTCCAACTTTCGTTGGTCCAAGTTGCCTCTCCTGGCTAGTATATCTTTCCCCTTCTTTGCCGCCTTAAGCTGCTATTTCAAACCTCACGAACAGTAGCTGTTCTTGGGTTGTGCCAGGGAAAGGTCATGCTCCAAGCAAAAAAATAAATAAAGGAAGAAACAATTTGTGTCATAAGCTGCTGGGGTAAGTCATGGTAGAAATGGCTCCTGGCACACCAAGACATAATGAGACCGGAGATCTGTAGTGGTGAAAGACAGACCATAGAAGAAATGCTCTTATGATTATGCTATAGATTGGCCATTGGTCTTGGAAGCCCCTTGATTGTGTCATTCTGTTGATGGTTCCCGCAGGCAGGTAACCCATATTGGCAGTCCAGAACCAGCTCTATCTCAGGTGGGCGCTTCCGTTGTCCTTCATGCCGCCATGAAGTACTTCTGGACCGTCACGGTGTATACGGCCTCCAAAGGAATCTTCTAGTGGAAAACATCATTGACGTCTATAAACAGGATTACTCAAGGTTTGAAATGCTGCTATTTTCATTTTTTTTAAAAAGGTTGTGCCAAGCTCTGAGCCGTCTTAAAATGCTGAACTGAGTTCAATGATTCTGTAGGCTAAGGACGTAGAAAGAATTACAGAAAAAAAAAATAGCCACAAAGCCTCATTAATACCTGCATTTGTACAAGCAGAACCTGGTCTTTAATTCCTTCTGTGAGAAATATTGTGCAATCTACAAACTCATATCTTGCTTTATAAAAATATCCTAATCTGTATTTTCATTTCTATGAACACATCTAGTTTAAGTCCTTTGCTTACGTGATGACCAGCCTCTATGTTTCTATCTGTAGACACTACTTCCTTTTCTACAGATAAGATTTGCTGTGCATTTCATTTTGTGTAGATACAGAGCACTTGTCTTTTATAGGCTGTGAAGCATGGTCTGTGTTTCTTCTCGGTGCAACTGAACCTGTTACTTGCTTTGTTTAGCAGACCTCTGAAGAAAGAAAAGCACCCCATGTGCAAGGAGCATGAAGATGAGAAGATTAACATCTACTGTATGACTTGCGGAATCCCCACATGTTCCATGTGCAAAGTCTTTGGGGCTCACAAAGACTGCGAAGTTGCTCCACTTCAGAACGTCTACCAGGGCCAGAAGGTACAAGTCATGCCTATACCCTACGGCCACAAGTTCCCTTAATCCTATGAAGAATTGATTGGCAAAGCTTGTAATGCGAGAAACTTCGAATGTGAGGCATCTGGGAGTTTCTGCTGTTAAGGGGTAGCCTGGGGAGAATGTGAAGTGAGCAATCGTAGCAGGGCTTATGGTGTAGGGGCATGAAGATGTTGGAGGAACCGATGAACTTCAGGAGTCAATGGGAGCAAAAAGCTGAGGGCAAGTTGGGAGTCTTGCGCCATGGGTAGTGGGGTGTTGGGGAAACTGTACCCTGGATAGAGGAGAGAACGTTGAGGCCTGCGTTTTGCTTCTGTGCTGATGATGAACTTCAGAAATAGTCACAGAGCTCAGAGATTGTTGGGTATAAATAGAAACAAGTGACTGCAGCCCTGAAGTAGCAGAAGTTTAGGTCATGGATTTATATTTAGAATCGCCGGATCTGCATTGCAGCAGTGTTGGGGTGTCCAGCAGGCCCATGGAGGGCTCCTCACCAGTGGGAACTTGCTGGATTGTCTTCATTCCCTATCTCTTCAGTGAAGGCGCCTACGTTCACTAAAGGGATTTCCAAGTTGAGACATCTAGCTATGTAATTTTTCTCTGAGATCCTCATGTGCTCCTGTCCAAGGTATTGTACGTAAAAGCCCAGGGAAAGGTAGTGATGGGCAGATTTGAAGGTATTATTGTGGAAGCACTGATTTGTCTGCTGCCCCCATGATACTGTCAGTTATCAAAGTCAGTGCCGTTTTAAATTATATAGCCAAACCCAGAAAATATATTTTACCAGTGTACTTATTTGCTGACCATTACAACTCCTTTTGGTATTTATGCTTCATTTCTCCACGTTGCTTCACTGCATATTCCACTCCTGTAGAGCTTCCAACTTTGGACAGTGCACTGGCTCAGTCCTTACAACTTGCCTCCCCCCCTCTCTCTTGATCCCTGTCCAGCAGTGCAAGGGTTAATTGCGTTTGTCTCCATTTCTCACAGACAGAGTTGAGCGGCTGCATTGCCATGCTGATGGCTGGAAACGACAGAGTTCAGACTATCATTAGCCAGCTGGAGGAGTCCTGTAAAGCCGTAGAGGTGAGGGATGGAAAATGGCCAAGTCCTTGGAAATATGAGTGATTGTGATGAAACGCAGTGCCTTAACACTGGTGAGCCCAGGGCTGCACCAGCCAGAGAGTGGTCTCCAGGAGCCAATCTCCTTAGTCATTGGGCTCAAATACCCAGGAGTCACAAGGAGCTGCCTGTGCCTGAAGTGGGAATCAAACTCAGTTCCCCAGGACCAAAGTCCACCACCCTAACCACTAGGCCACTCCTCCATTAGACTAAAGTCTAAAAAATGGAGATCAGATACCATCAGTGTCCCAAGCCAGCAGTATCTCAGACTGCTTTCCCCACATAGATCAGCTTTTACTGGTGATACTGGTTCCGGTTTCCTAACTAACCCACATCATCATTTTTCAAAGTCATCCACCGCAAATTGTGTCCCAATTTCTTCTGCAGGACAACAGCCGGCAAAAGAAGGAAGCCCTACAGAGGACGTTTGACACGCTCGGTGAAATCCTGGAAGAGAAGAAAAATGATCTTCTCCAGAGAATCGCCAAGGAACAGGAAGACAAGACCGGATTTGTTCAATCCTTGATACAGCAATACAGGGAACAGCTGGAAACATCTTCCAAACTGGTGGAGAAGGCCATTGAGGCCATGGATGAGACGGTGGTAGCTGCTTTCCTCATGGTAAGTAACACTGCTACCGTATGAAATTATTGGGACATTTTTATCAGGTCACTGAAAAACAAAACTCTTTAAGTACCTGAAGCCTCGATGGTCGTTCCAAGCAGGAAGAGCACCTCTGTTGCGAATAGGGAAGTAAGCCCTCTGTTCTTTTCTGGAAATTAATTTGCATTGAATCTTCCCTCAGGGTCACCCAAAGGGTCCCAGAAGCCCAGGCCAGATTGCCACATTGGACCCTGCACCCCCCCCAACTCCACCCCCCACCAAGTCATTGCGATGGCCTCCCCACTTTAGAATCAGGCCCACCCAGTCAGCAGCAATAGCGGAGGCAAATGAAAGAAAAATCTGAACCACCTTGTGCCCACCCATGTTAACCTCAAACCCTACCTAAACATTAGTCCTGGCTAGGTCACTTATCTCATCGTTTGCCATCCCTTCTGGTGCCCTCTTGTCACGTTGAACCCAGAGCTGGATTTAAGCTTAAAGTACCCATAAACTGGACCAGTGGGCAAAGGAGTCAGAGATTGGTGGGGGAAGCCTACCCGCCCCCAATTTTGAATTACTACTACTACTACTACTACTTAACATTTCTAGAGCGCTACTAGGGTTACGCAGCGCTGTACAAATTAACAACTAAGGACGGTCCCTGCTCAGAAGAGCTTACAATCTAAAGAACGAAATGAATGCTTTCAAAGTATGGTCTTCTAGACCTGTGTTTAAATCCAGCCCTGGCTGACCCCCCATATTTCACCATTCTGCACCCCTTGTAAGGGTCTTCCTTTGTATGAAGCTTGGGCGACTTGCTTCTTCACCTCTCCCCCCCCCCCCCCCTCCATCTCCATTCCACCCCACACCATGCTTCCTCTGTACTAGTTTAAATTTTCTTGTATCTTTCATGAAAAATATAACCAGAACTTTAAAATCATTTCCTTTCTTTTTCTTTTTTTCCTTCTTCTTTCTCTTTCCAACTCTTCACTTTCGTTTTCTGTCTCTCGTTTTTCCGGCACTTGACCTCTTCTTTGGGCTGTCTCTCCACTCATAGAATACAAAGCAACTCATTAAAACGTAAGTCTTTGTCTGCTGAAGCTCTTCATTCCCTGTCTCCCAGAAGTAGAAGGTTCATTATCTGGACCCATCCGTTAAATTCTGAGCTCTAGTTAGCACCCATTCACTGCGGAAACTCACTTGAAATGTAGAATGCAATGACATGGGAAAGCAGTTCTATTTCTGCCTGGAATCCACTGTATTAGGGATGTAGAGGCCAAAATATTTCAGTTCATTTGGCCTTTTTTCCCCCGCTTTTTAGGCTTTCTTTCTTCAGTTCGTTTCACATATTCGTTGTAATAAATTTTTAATGCCAGCAAATCGATTGTACATGTGTTAATTTGTAGGTTAACGTGTTAAATCGATTTTGTATGCACTAAGATATTTAAGAGATATTAACAAACCAAATAGAAACGACTCTCCGGTTACTGTGGTAAATGCAATCAGTTGAAGCAAGGATTGTCAGGAATAGGCTAAGGATCTGAAAATTGAAGGGGGGGGGGAGAGGAATAAGGTTGAAGGTTTGCATAGGGCCTCTAAATACTCTTCCACAACATCCACCATGAATATTCATGAGAGAAATTTGCATGCACTGCCCCCACTGCATGCAAATTTCTCTCAAGGATATCTCTCATTGTGGATATCCTGAAAACCTGACTGCCTGGGGTGCCTCCTGGATCAGGTTTGGGAACCAGTGCCCTAAAGTCTGTGGAAACTTTTCAAAAACGTGTCCTTTTTTCGTAAAAGCGCTGACAGCTTCTAATGTGCTTTTCTTCGTGGCAATGATAAGGGCAGTAGAGGAACAGGAAGGAATCTTGATAGACAGGGCAACTGGACCCACTGCTTTAGCTACCAACAGCTGTTATGTTGCTGTGGGGTTTTGCAATGGACAGTCATCACTGCCTGGTTATTTTCACACCTCACAGAATCTTGGATGCTTCAAAAGGCTGTCAGCTGGAGAAGACTGAGCCGGGCTTTGAAAACATGGATTACTTCACCTTGGACTTAGATCACATCGTTGCAGACCTAAGAACCATCGATTTCGGAACAGGTATTTGCTATTATAGAACTCGATGAGCTTTCAGTCGTTAAAATAAACTCCCAGTCCCTTCAGACTCGTAATCTATCTGGTAACGCTTCCTTACCATTTTGCATTGCTTGTCTAAAGTTATACACCCAGAAAGGGTAAGTGATTTGGGGTGGAGAAGGATCCAAATGGTTAGAGCAACAGGCTGGAAACTAGAAGGCCCAGGTTCAAATCCCATAGTAGCTCCTTGACTTGTACATAAGTAATGCCACACTGGGAAAAGACCAAGGGTCCATCGAGCCCAGCATCCTGTCCCCGACAGCGGCCAATCCAGGCCAAGGGCACCTGGCAAGCTTCCCAAACGTACAAACATTCAATACATGTTATTCCTGGAATTGTGGATTTTTCCCAAGTCCATTTAGTAGTGGTTTATGGACTTGTCCTTTAGGAAACCATCTGACCCCTTTTTAAACTCTGCCAAGCTAACCGCCTTCACCACGTTCTCCGGCAACGAATTCCAGAGTTTAATTATGCGTTGGGTGAAGAAACCTTTTTTCCAATTTGTTTTAAATTTACTACACTGTAGTTTCATCGCATGCCCCCAAGTCCTAGTAATTTTGGAAAGCGTGAACAGACGCTTCACATCCACCTGTTCCACTCCACTCGTTATTTTATATACCTCTATCATGTCTCCCCTCAAGCAAGCCACCTAACCCTCCATTGCCAAGGATGGCTGAGGAAAGCACTGGCAACCCACACCACTGAAAGCCTGCCATACAGCCCATCACACTTTTGTCTGGTGGCCCTCATAAGTCATGTGCAGGGGGGAACAAAAATATATAGAATTTTACCACTGAACACATAAGTTACGCATCCAAGTACCAACAGGTAAATAGGAGGTACAGACTTTTAAACATATAACTGATCATTTAAGATTATATGTGGATTTTCAACATGACACTTGTACACTGTATATATCCACCACTAAAGCTATCCATGCCTTTATGTGGCCACTTAAATGGCAGCCGTGCCACTGAAACTATACGTGTCTTTACGTAGCCACTTAAATGGCAGCCGTGCCACTGAAACTATACGTGTCTTTTCGTGGCCACTTAAATGGCAGCTACGCCACTGAATTTTCATCTCATTGTTTTTAGGACCATATCTCCAATACTAGAGATGTTAGTCTTATTTTCATACTATAACCAATACCAGAGTTCCAGTTACACTGAGACCTGATATGTGATACATCATCAGCTGTGAGGAAAAGTGCCCCCAACCAGTTTCACTTTCCATACAGTCATGAAATGTAAAACTGTACGTGTAGCGAGTAAATTATAACTGCCCGCAATGGTACATCACGTGTACTAACACTTGTATGAGAGGGTGAAACATCTGGTCGAAATGTGGCTCCTTCTGAAGCAGGGGTGCAGCCAGACACTCACCTTTGGGTGGGCCTGGGCTCAAGATAGGTGGGCAGAAGAACTGTGCCTTGTCCCACAAGTGATTTGGTCTCTCCCTCTCTCGCCTGCATGCCATATGGTCTCTCAAACATCCCCCTCCCTCCCGCATACCTTTTAAATGGCAGATTTTCAGCGGCAGCAACTAATACACACTGTTCATGTTGGCCCCACACCCTTCCCTCTGATGCAACTTCCTGTTTCCACCTAGGCAGGAATACATCAGAGGGAAGGCTGTGGGGCTGGTGCGAGCGGAATGTATCAATCGCTGCTCACTGCAGGCAAAAATCTGCTATTTACAAGGTATGCAGGAGGGACGGTTGTTGGGAGTTTTCAGCTGGTGGGGCTTGGCCCTGCCAGCCACATCATAGGTATGCTGCTACTGGGTGGGTCTGGGCCCACCCAGGCCCACCCTTGGCTACGCCACTGAAGGGAGGGAAAGAAAACTGCAGCTACTTTTGATGTAGGATCACGACTTCCATTATTTCAAACACAAATGTGTAAACTGTAGTGAGGGGACAAGGATTCCCTTTCAAAGAGAAAGCAAGACCATTAAATCCAAGAGGTGAGCAACAACATTTCAATTCTGAGCCCTTAAGATTTGTGCTTTCAGTCCTGGGTGCCACTCAAACCTTTCAAAAGAACAATTACTTCTGCACAGATACTAAGCAGATCCTTACTGTCTGTGGTGCAGGGCATTCCATTCAGTTTTGCACGTTTCTACCTATTACCAATAGAAATCAAACAAAATAAAACATGGAAAAGAAAATAAGATGATACCTTTTTTATTGGACATAACTGAATACATTTCTTGATTACCACAAAAGCAGGTCCCAGTTTGTAAATATCAACTTGTTTATGTAATTTAAGCTCTGACAATGAGGGGATGTTTGTAAAACTGTTAGGATTATGCAACCAAACAGAACTGGAGCTAATCCCTGGGTGGGGAAGTCCCAGGGACCGAAGAATACCTTGACTCTGGTGCTCCTGCATTAAACGCCCTTGGATAGGGTTTGTGTATTCAGTGTGTCTGGCAGGAAAAGAACAGATCTGAGCTTTGTCTTTGAGCAGAGAGTAAGTAGAGTGTGAGGGAACAGGGGAGATCTGATTCCCTGACTGGGCAAACTAAGGCTTTTTTTTTTTTCTGTAACTAGGGGAAAATCTTGACTAATCAGAATTAGAAAAGGTTCAAAGAACAGGGACCAAAATGATAAAGGGGATGACAATCTTCTCCTATGAGGAAAGGCTAAAGAGGTTAGGGCTCTTCAGCTTGGAAAAGAGATGGCTGAGGGAAGGTATGATTGAGGTCTACAAAATCCTGAGTAGTGTAGAATGAGTAGAAGTAAATTGGTTTTTTACTCATTCCAAAAGTACAAAGACTAGGGGACACTCAAGGAAGTTACATGGAAATACTTTTAAAACGAATAGGAGGGAATATTTTTTTCACTCAATAGTTAAGCTCTGGAACTCTTTGCCAGAGGATGTGGTAACAGCGGTTCGCTTATCTGGGTTTTAAAAAGATTTGGATAAATTCCTGGAGGAAAGGTCCATAGTCTGCTATTGAGACAGGCATGGGAAGTATGGAATGTTGCTACTCTAAGATTCTGCATGGAATCTTGTCACTCTTTAGGATTCCAGAATCTTGCCATTCTTTGGGGTTCTACACGGAATGTTGCTACTCTTTGAGATTCTGCATGGAATCTTGTCACTCCTTAGGATTCCAGAATCTTGCTATTCTTTGGGGTTCTACACGGAATGTTGCTACTCTTTGAGATTCTGCATGGAATCTTGTCACGCCTTAGGATTCCAGAATCTTGCTATTATTTGGGGTTCTACTTGGAATGTTGCTACTCTTTGAGATTCTGCATGGAATCTTGTCACTTTTTAGGATTTCAGAATCTTCGTTGGGTTCTACATGGAATGTTGCCACGATTTGGGTTTCTGCCAGGTACTTGTGACCTGGCTTGGCCACTGTTTCGAAAACAGGATCCTGGGCTAGATGGACCATTGGTCTGACCCAGTGTATGGCTACTCTTATGTTTTTCTGTGTGCACTATTTCCCCATCATTTTAATCAACAGTTGGAAAAGCACAGTATAGCTAAGAATAACATCTGAGCCAAACCCCACCTCCATGCGCTAATCCTGTGCTGAAAAATATACAGCCAAAATGTATCATTTATTGTTTAATTTATTTCTTGGGATTTATTAACCGCCTTTATGAAGAGATTCACCCAAGGCCGTGTACAGCAGGTACAGTTTACATAAAAATTACAATTGTGTTAACAGCATAACAATAGTAAAATAACCAAGAATAAACATAAATACAATAAATGGAGTAAACTTGAAACCTAATCATAAGACTACCATGAAACAGTATCAAAGAATATACACATTTAACAGCACTGAGATTCAAATAACATAGATATAACACAATGTCAGCATAATACCAATGAAACACCGAATAAGCACAAATCAGAACATTCAAATAACATAGATATGATGACGCTAAATACCCAGTGTACCTGAATGTAACTCACCTTGAGCTAGTACTGAAAAGGTGGGAGCAAAATCCAAATAATGCTTTTCTACAACACAGCTTAGCACAAAGCTGAGGGGCCACGATGGGTGGTACAGAGTCGATTGGGAATCAACAGATGGGTGGCTAAACTCAGGCACGTTCTATGTACAGTTAAATATCTGTCTACGAGTTAGTTCTGCAGGTGCTGTTGGGGACTGAGCACCCCCAGAATCGAGCAGGCTCCTTCAGTGCATCCAGGGAGAGCTCGTTTGTGTTGGGTTTAGCACCCCAATCGTTTTGAAGTATTGGTGCCTATGAGTTCTGGATAGTGGCAGCATTCAGCCACTATCCAAATAAGTTTATCCATTTAGGTGAACCACATATAGAGCAGTTCTAACCTTTAAAGGACAATGTGACCTACGGAACTATGTTTTATTTTTTTACTAGTAAAAGAGGCCCTAGCAAGGTTTTCCTCCCCCAACACCCCCCTTCTCCCTCCCTCCCTACCTACCTACCGACCCCTTCGTCGTTCTGACGCCATTGCTCCGCACCTCCTGAACGCACCGTACGCCATTGCTCCGCCCTCGGTGTGTGGCGCCATTGCCCCGTCCTCAACGTCATCACGTTTGATGCGAGGGCGGGGCCCCAAAACTTGGCAATTTCGGTGGCTTCACCACCACGAACCCTTCGAACCCGTCTTGAAGGAAGTGACGTCAGTGTCTTCAGAACGTTGAGGGTGAGTTTTATTATATGGGATTATTATTTAGTTGTTGTTGTTGTTGTTACTTAACTCACACCTTTTCAGTAGTAATTCAGGTCCAGTAGGGGTTTCCTGGACCCCAGAGGGCTTTACTATCTAAACTTGTATCTGAGGTAATGGAGGGTTAAGTGATTTCCCAAGGTCACAAGAAACATCACTAGGATTTGAATCCCGGCTGCTTTGGCTCTCAGCCCGCTGCTATAACCATTCTGTTGGGGTATAAAGTTGAAGCTATAAAGATGCAGTGCTTTCTGAACCATTTGTTTTCTTTGCGAAGGTGATGAGGATGAGGAGGAAGATGTGGATGAAGAGGACAATGACACAGAAGATAGGGAATCCACAGAAGGGCGAACGGAGGGTAAGCAAACCTGAGGACCTTGACCTGGGGCATAAACTGGGAAACTTGATTCTGAAAGCATCTGGGAGGTGTCTGCCCAAAGACTGGCTGGGGTCTGGATTGATTCCCTGGATGGAGAAAACAAAGACTTCCCTTGTCTCGGGGGTTTTCGTCCTAGTTGGCCAACTTTGGCCAGGAGAACGTTTGAGATAAATTACAGGCAGAGTGGGCAATGAGTATGAACCACATTAACTCTTCAGAAGAAAGAGTGCAAAGTCACCCAGGCCCTTTCAGGGACAAATTTAAAATGTTCATATGGCATAGAAATTAAAAAAATTAGGCTATGCCCGGTCAGAGCACTTTAATTTGACAGATGTGCATAATTCCGCATTCAGTTCAAACTCCTCTTACTGACTTACAAATGCATTCATTCTGCAGCTCCTCAGTACCTCTCCACTCTCGTCTCTCCCTACACTCCTCCCCGGGAACTCCACTCACTGGGCAAATCTCTCTTATCTGCACCCTTCTCCTCCACCGCTAACTCCAGACTCCTTTCCTTCTATCTTGCTGCACCTTATGTCTGAAATAAACTTCCTGAGCCGGTACGCCAAGCCTCATCTCTGGCTATCTTCAAATCTAGACTAAAAACCCACCTCTTCGATGCTGCTTTTAACTCCTAAACCTAACCCTTCAACTGTCCCCTATCCCTGATATGTCCTGTCTGTCCTAACCCTTATCCCTTACTTGTCCTGTCTGTCATAATTAGATTACATAGTAACATAGTAGATGACGGCAGAAAAAGACCTGCATGGTCCATCCAGTCTGCCCAACAAGATAAACTCATATGTGCTACTTCTTGTGTATACCTTACCTTGATTTGTATCTGCCATTTTCAGGACACAGACCGTACAAGTCTTGCCCAGAGCTAGCCCCACCACCCAAACACCAGTCATAACAGTGCTTCATAGGGTATATTTCTCTCCCCAAGGCATAGAGCAGGTTGTATTTTGACTGTCTCTCCATGTTCAAGTGTGAAGTGCTGCGTACGTCCGGTAGCGCTATAGAAATGATAAGTAGTAGTAATTTAGGGTTTTCTATGTTCACTTGTGTCTAAATTGTTTTATTTCATGTCGTTTCCTTAAAACTCCAGCAAAGTAGCTCCTTCATCAACTGTTTTTATACAATGCCTTAGTTTACCTTCTCTTTAACTCAGTGCTGTAGCTTACACAAAATAAAAATGAACAGGACCCTTTCTCATAAAGAGAAAAACCAGCAGCCTTCAAGGGTGAAAAAAAAAGCTTCCAGCCAATGCCTCCCACACCTCTCTCCTTGTCCAAATGTCACCCAGTGCAATGAGATAAGACCATCTGAGCACTGTGCACAGTATTTCATGCTAGCTAAATGCCAGAACACAGTAGAGATATCACGCTCCTGCCAGAGGCAGAGCGACTGACCTTGTGATTCACTGTAGTTCTCCCATACCAGGGTTCCCTGGGCAGGAACTAGTCTAATTCAGCCACTGATCATTTCCAAGACTCAAGAAGGGTGCCGTTCATAAGATATACACTCTGTATTTTTCCTAGGGACACTGACTGGGTGAAAGCCCTTGTCTGCACCATGTTACGCACATCCAGTTGTGCTTTAGAAATGACAAGAGCAGCACATCTGGCCTGTAAGCGCTGATTGGCTTACAACAGCACTTCACATTCAGGGCAATCACATTTCATTTCCTGCAAAAAGCATTCCTGTTCCAGTTTGTGCTAGGCAAATCTGATGCCCCGTTCTTTCCATGAAGTTCTAACCATAACCACATTCAGACACAATTTCTAAGTACTGTTCGTCTTTTTTTCTAAAACAGGGGTTCTCAACCCCAGTCCTCAGGCCACACCTAGCCCACCAGGTTTTCAGAATATCCGCAATGAATATGCATGAGATAAATTTGCATGCACTATCTCCATCCTATGCAAATCTGTCTCATGCATATTCATTGTGGGTATCCTGAAAATCTGATTGGTTTGAGAACCCCTGTTCCAAAGCCTCAAATGCAAGGCTCAGTGAATTCCCTCTACAGTTTCACAAGTGGTTAGTGCAGTGGACTTTGATCCTGGGGAACTGAGTTCAATTCCCACTGCAGCTCCTTGGGACTCTGGGCAAGTCACTTAACCCTCCATTGCCCCTGGTACAAAATAAGTACCTGAATATATGTAAACCGCTTTGAATGAGGTTGCAAAAACCTCAGAAAGGCGGTATATCAAGTTCTATTTCCCTTTCCCTATTTGAGATTCTACATGGAATGTTGCAGGTGCTACTATTTGAGATTCTGGAATGTTGCTACTATTTGAGATTCTACATGGAATGTTAATGTTGCTATTCCACTAGCAACAGCCTGCCCTTGCAGATCAGCAACGCGGCTGCACAGGCTTCTGTTTCTGTGAGTCTGACGTCCTGCACACGTTCAAATATTTGAAAGGTATTAATCCGCAAACGAACCTTTTCCAGAGATGGAACGAGAGGACATGAAATGAGGTTGAAGGGGGGCAGACTCAAGAAAAATGTCAGGAAGTATTTTTTTCACAGAGAGAGTGGTGGATACTTGGAATGCCCTCCCGCGAGAGGTGGTGGAGATGAAAACAGTAACGGAATTCAAACATGCGTGGGATAAACATAAAGGAATCCTGCTCAGAAGGAAGGGATCCCCAGAAGCTTAGTGGAGATTGGGAGGCAGAGCAGGTGGTGGGAGGCGGGGCTGGTGGTTGGGAGGCGGGGCTAGTGCTGGGCAGACTTATATGGTCTGTGCCCTGACAATGGCAGATACAAATCAAGGTAAGGTATACAGAAAAAGTAGCACATGTGAAATTATCTTGTTGGGCAGACTGGATGGACCGTGCAGGTCTTTTTCTGCCGTCATCTACTATGTTACTATGTATGTTACTTTGCCTGTGAATTCCCTTCTCTTCCAGTCCTGTAATGCACCTTATGTCTCCTCTCTCCTGTGCATCATCACTCAAAATCTTGTTCTGTATTTCAGGGCAGCTGTAATCTGCTGGATGAAAGCTAAGAGGAAGGTTGCCCTCCCCCCAGCACAAATTCATCGTGATTGATTAGGGTGACAGCACACCCAGCATCTGCAGGGAGCTACGGGGGCGGGGCTTAGGAAGACAAAGGCATGTGAGAGTCACAAGAGTCCAGAACACTGAAGGAGAACTTGCTTGAATGAACATTTTTCTATAATGGTGCAAAACAGAATATTTTGTATGGTATTTTTCTGTATATAATTGGACAAGGATTTATTTGTATTTTGTAAGAAAATATTTGTGCTTTTTGGCACTTGGCGGCCACTGCTGACCTGATGGTGCAGTTAACGATCAGAGTTCATGGCAGCCTGCATGAGACATGCTGTGAAGCGGATGCTGGCTGGCATACTGGTATACCTGATACTGGTGTACTGGTGAACATGGCACCATGCAAAGCCTAGAAGAGGAACGCACTATGCTTTATTGCATCTCTGAGTTTTAAATCATGTTTCCATTATTTATTGCCTATGCACTGTAACGCTTATGGCTAGAATAAACCCAGCTACCAACAAACGTGCATTTGTCCAAACTTTGTAAGAAAGCCGAGGATTTCTTTATGAAAAACTCCCAGTCTGGTAGCAGGTGGCTCACCTTGCTAGTTTTTGGAGGAAATGTTTATAAAAAGACTGTGTTACTAAAAAGTACAGCTGCATTTTTAATTGTGCAGACTGCCAACTTTTCAAAAGCAGAAAGAGAGATGTACATTCACTTTGAAAACTTGCACCTGCTCTTAGAATGTGAATAACTTTTTCAAAAATCGGAGCAAACCCAGAGAGGGGAAGCTACCTTCCAATTATAGATGCAGGGTTTATGTGAGGGATTGGGGGGGGGGGGGGGACTGAGGGATCAAATGGCCGCATACCCCCGGATTCTATATAACACGCCTAGAGATCTGTGCTGAAATCGGCACGGATTCTATACGCTTAGCACTGATTTCAGTGGGGAGGGTGTGTGTGAAATTTTCCCTAGGAAGTGGCTCTATTTGCATTGTAACAAAAAAAAAAAAAAACCCCAATCCCACAAGAAATCAAGCAAGCCAAAACGAGGAAGTGGGTATGACCAGTGCGATAGTCCAAGTTGAAAGCCCAAGTCTTTAATAAGCAAATATGTAGTCACTTGCTTAAAAACATTACATCAGTACAATAAAAGCTGACATTTGCTTGAAGATGGACTCAACACGGTCCGTGTTTCGGCCTATGCCTTCATCAGCAGTCCAATATCTTAGCAAACACAACAGTATCCTGCAAGAACAGGCTGTGGACCGACTTACTGCGCTCCACAATCGCGCACCCTCCTTCACAGGAGAGCAGTTGCGTACCAAGGGTGGGGCGGTGGGGGCAGTCCACCCCGGGTGCACGCTGCTGGAGGGGTGCAGAGAGCAGCCGCGCGCCTGTCGGCTCCGCTGGTTCCCTGCTCCCTCTGCCCCGGAACAGGTTACTTCCTGTTCCGGGGCAAAGGGAGCCAGTGGAGCCGACAGCCGCGCGGCTGCTCACAACACCCCTCCAGCAGCGTGTGTTGATGCCAGGTATGCTGATGCGTCGGGGGAGGGGGCTGTTGATGCTGCGGGGGGGGGGGGGGGGGTTGATGCATCGGGGGAGGGGGGTGTTGATGCTGCAGGGGGGGGGTCATGCTGCACCCAGGGGGGGTGCGCAGCGGCGATCCACCCTGGGTGGCAGCCGACCTAGGAACGCCACTGCAGGAGAGCACTGAATAAACAACACAATGTTTGTAGCTCCCAGACCTATACTGTTTTAAAGGACTCTTACAGTTTGTCTTGCTGCTCTGGTTGAGCCATGGGCGTCTCCAAGTGAGGTGCATAATTACTATTGGTTTCGGGTCTCAGTTGACGCATGTAGGTGTGTCAATAAACACCTGCTACTCAGTGACGTACCTAGCTTGGTTGCCACTCGGGGGGGGGGGGGGGTCACCGCTGAACCATCCTCCCTGCCCCCTCCCCAAAGTGCATCACAACCACCATCCTTCCTCCTAGCAAGGGGGTGCACGGGGAGCAGTCGTGCATCTGTCGGCTCTGCCGGTGCCCTGCCCCAGAACAGGAAGTAACATCAGAGGGGGCAGGGGACCAGTGGAACCGACAGCCACGCAGCTGCTTTGTGCACCACCCCGCCCTCGGTACGCTACTGCCGCCACTGACATGGTATAAAGGCATCGTGCCTAAAGCGAGATGCGCTTATGCTGATTCGCATTAGTATTCTGTAACACCATCTTCGTGCACAGAGGTCATCATAGAATTGGTGGCCCGTGCACGGCACAGCCCATTTACACGGAAGCACCAGTTTAGAGAATTGACTCCATAGCGATGATTTACAAACAGCATTTAGCACAGGATTTCAGACACCGGAGTGAAGAAACAGCTTAGTGGTTAAAAGAGCAGCCTGTGAATGAGCAAATTAAAACAGAGTTCAAATCCTACTTCTGCCTCTCAGGGGCTTAGCCAGACCTCGACAGGAGGGGGGTCCAGAGCATGAGGTGGGAGGGCACAGTTTAGCCTGCCTCCCCCAGCCGCCAACCCCCCTCCCGCCACTGAACCTCCCCCGTTGCCGCCGCCAGGTACCTTTGCTGGTGGTGGTCCCCAACCCCCGCCAGCCGAAGTCTTCTTCAGCGCCTGTCTCCGGCGCCTTCGCTGATCTGTTTCTGTCAGTCCTGACTCCTTATGTCCTGCACGGGGCTACATACAGAACATGCACGCAGGACGTCAGGACTGACAGAAACAGATCAGCGAAGGTGCCGGAGACCGGCGCTGAAGAAAACATCAGCTGGTGGGGGTACCTGGCGGGGAAGGGTCGGCGGAGGAGGGGGGATCGAAAGTGGTGGGGGAGGGTCGGCAGCAGGGGGGGTCAAACGTAGAGGGGGCCAGGGCTAAATCTGTGGGGGCCCATGCCCCTGTGGCCCCCCCCACCTAGCTACACCCCTGCTGCCACTTATGCTTAACATAAGTGCCTGAAGAGATTCAAGTTTAGAATTCTTCCCTGATGCAGCGATGCAAAACGTAATGCCATGTCCTTTTCCTGTGTGGGAGAAGCAAACAGCTCAGACTGAGATAAATACCACCAATATGGATATGGAAATATATTAAAGATTTGATTAGACTGTTGAAGAGATGTGTTATGTGATGCAATGAACTGAAGAATTGAATTGAATAATGTTTACTTGAAAAACGGACCGATGAGGAATGGAAGGATTGGCATAAGAGTTTACTTATGCCTTATGATTTGCTATTTGATGGTCCACAAAAAATGTTTTGCTAGTGAACTATCTTTAGAGGGGTAGTAACATAACATAAGCACGTAAGCATTGGGACAAACAGAAGGTCCATCAAGCCCAGTATCCTGTTTCCAACAGTGACCAATCCAGTCACAAGTACCTGGCAAGATCCCAAAACAGTCAGATTTTATACTGCTTATCCTAGAAATAAGCAGCGGATTTTCCCATCCATCTTAATAATGGCTTATTTTTGCCAAACCTTGTTTAAACCCTGCTAAGCTAACTGCTTTTACCACATTCTGGTTGTGACCCTGGAACATATCGCCCTCCATTACCTCGGGAATAACCCCCCCCCCCCCCCCAATATTCAGCCCAGTGTAGTTTTAAGCTGCTGCTGTCAGTCATGAGCCCAAATAACACCAAGGAATCCTGTTTAGAAGGAATTGATCCACGGAATCTTAGGGGAGATTGGGTGGCAACACTGGTAATTGGGAAGCAAAACCAGTGCTGGGCAGACTTCTATGGTCTGTGTCCTGATTGTAACTGAATAGATATGGATGGTCTGGAGTGTAAATTTTAAGGGGCTCCGACGTTAGCTTCAGAACTTAGTACAAGAGCAGTGCTGGGAAGACTTCTACGCCTGTGCCCTGAGAATGGCAAGGACAAATCAAACTCGGGTATGCAAATAAAGTATCACATACCTTGTAAAATAAGTTTATCTTGTTGGGCGACCCTTCAGGTCTTTATCTGCTGTCATTTACTATGTTAATTAGACCCAGTTATTCAATACTTGATCCCACCCACATTGAATATCCAGGTTTTGCATGGTTACCGGCAGTTATCCAGGTTCCAGTCAATATTCAGACCGTTTTCGTGCCTTTTTGCTGTGGTTACTTTTACCAAGCACTTACCCGACGTGGTGAACTGGATTAGGAACTGGTTGACGGACAGACGCCAGAGGGTGGTGGTTAATGGAATTCGCTCGGATGAGGGAAAGATGAGTAGTGGAGTGCCTCAGGGATCGGTGCTGGGACCGATTCTGTTCAATATATTTGTGAGTGACATTGCCGAAGAGTTAGAAGGTAAAGTTTGCCTTTTTGCAGATGATACTAAGATTTGTAACAGAGTGGACACCCGGAAGGGAGTGGAAAACATGACAAAAGATCTGTGGAAGCTAGAAGAATGGTCTAAGTTTTGGCAATTAAAGTTCAATGCGAAGAAATCCAAAGTGATGCACTTAGGGAGTAGAACTCCACGGGAGACGTATGTGTTAGGCGGGGAGAGTCTGATAGGTACCAACAGGGGAGAGGGATCTTGGGGTGATAGTATCTGAGGATCTGAAGGCAAGGAAACAGTGTGACAAGGCGGTGGCCGTAGCTAGAAGGTTGCTAAGCTGTATACAGAGAGGTGTGACCAGCAGAAGAAAAGAGGTGTTGATGCCCCTGTATAAGTGGTTGGTGAGGCCCCACCTGGAATATTGTGTTCAGTTTTGGAGGCCGTATCTTGCTAAGGATGTAAAAAGAATTGAAGCGATGCAAAGAAAAGCTACAAGAATGGTATGGGATTTCCATTACAAGACGTATGAGGAGAGACTTGCTGACCTGAACATGTATACCCTGGAGGAAAGGAGAAACAGGGGTGATATGATACAGACGTTCAAATATTTGAAAGGTATTAATCCGCAAACGAACCTTTTCTGTAGATGGGAAGGCAGTAGAACTAGAGGACATGAAATGAGATTGAAGGGGGGCAGACTCAAGAAAAATGTCAGGAAGTATTTTTTCACAGAGAGAGTGGTGGATACTTGAAATGCCCTCCCGCGGGAGGTGGTGGAGATGAAAACGGTAACGGAATTCAAACATGCGTGGGATAAACATAAAGGAATCCTGTTCGGAAGGAATGGATCCTCAGAAGCTTAGCCAAGATTGAGTGGCAAAGCCGGTGGTGGGAGGCGGGGCTAGTGGTTAGGAGGCGGGGCTAGTGCTGGGCAGACTTCTACAGTCTGTGCCCTGAAAATGGCAGATACAAATCAAGGTCAGGTATACACATAAAGTAGCACATATGAGTTTATCTTGTTGGGCAGACTGGATGGACCGTGTGGGTCTTTCTCTGCCGTCATCTACTATGTTACTATGTTACCCTGTTAGCAAACTGAAAATCACCACTAACCAGGTAAGACCTTGCTTGCCTTGACTTACAGTTGACAGCCAGTGGCACCGTCTGGTTAGGTGTCGCCAGCCAAGGCGATTTGACTAGGAAGGAGCGTTAACTAGATAAGTTATTTTGAATGCCTGCCCCTTATGCAAACACTGGACAGTTGTGGATGGCATGAGATATTCCAATACCTTACTCTGACGTTGCCATAAATTTATACAGAACTGAAATCACTTTTAAAAATATTATACTATATGTTGTGGAATATTTACAGGGGATATCAGGAATATTAACAAAATCTGTTCAGAGAGAGTTTTTTCTAGAATCTGTAAAGCAGATCCATGCTTTCCAGTAGATATTAATTAACCACCATACTTGTATCAGGGAACTTAATGCTCTTTGGGGCAAACAGATAGCCTATTTAATTTGTTACATTTGTATCCCACATTTTCCCACCTATTTGTAGGCGCAATGTGGCTTACGTAGTACCGGAGAGGCCTTTGCAGGCTCCGGTGTGAACAAATACAGGGTGATGTTGTGGTAAGATCAAGTTCATGTGGCACAGCCACATTAGGGAATCGGAGAACGGAAGAGTTGTGTTATGTCCATTACATGGGATAAACATAAAGGAATCCTGTGCAGAAGGAAAGGATCCTCAGAAGCTTAGCCCAGATTGGGAGGCGGGGTTGGTGTTTGGGTGGTGGGGCTAGCTCTGGGCAAGACGTCTACGTTCTGTGTCCTGAAAATGGGGCTAGTTCTGGGCAAGACTTCTACGGTCTGTGTCCTGAAAATGGCAGATACAAATCAAGGTAAGGTATACACAAGAAGTAGCAGATATGAGTTTATCTTGTTGGGCAGACTGGATGGACCGTGCAGGTCTTTTTCTGCCATCATCTACTATGTTACGTGCTTTAGATTGGTTGTGTTGCAGAGATTAGGTATTTAAGTTGGATTGGTAGGGTATGCCTTTTTAAACAGGTTGGTTTTTAGTGATTTCCGGAAGGTTAGGTGGTCGTATGTGGTTTTCAAGGCTTTTGGAAATGGCACAGTTGTGAGCTTATGTAGGAAAAACTCCACGTGTGAGTTGTTTTGTATTTAAGTCCTTTGCAGCTTGGGCAGTGCAGATTTAGATAAGATCGTGTTGATTCGGATGTATTTCTAATTGGTAAGTCGATCAAGTCTGTCATGTAACTGAGGGCTTAGATGATTTTGTGAACCAGGGTGCAGATTTTGAAGACGATGCCTTCTTTGATCGGGAGCCAATTAAAATGTTAATACAGCCACTTCCTAGGATTTCATCCCCCCCTCCCCACTAGGTGCCCATCTAACCCCCGTTCCCTCACTCACCACCTAATCCCTCATAATTTGGGGGATCCCCCTATATCCCTCACATAAACCGAGTGTACAATTTGAAAACAGCAGCAGTTCCTGGTCCGACCCCTCTCTGCACCGCCCAGGCCCACCACACCCCAGCAGCTGTATGGGGAGGAGGGGGCGTGGCTCGTGGGGTCCGTCCGGAGAGACTCCGGAGCGTTTTCTTTCAATTAAGGACAGTCCGATGAGAGTTTGGCTCTGGGACTGTGTAACATCCAGCTGTAGTGTTGGGAGAGGGGCAAGATCCTGGTGGATGGTAGAGGAGGGGGCGCAAGATCCTTGCTGCTGGGGGGGGATGCATGGTCTCTCGGCTGCTGGAGAGAGGGAGGAGGAGGAGGAGGAAGAAGAGGGGGGGAGGGAGTCAGCCCAGGTGGGGAGAGCAGCAGAGTTTTTTTGCAGGCGGTTTTGTACTTGCATTGGAAGTTTGCACACGACTTGAGCAGCGCTACACACGGACCCCAGGAGAGAGATAAAAGCGTTACACACGAGGCAGCTGGGGCAATCGAGACGCCGAGCAGGGCAGGTCTGTGATCCGATCCAAGGAGGTCCAACTCGAGGTGGAGGGGATGGAGACAGAGGATGAGAAACGGCGCCTCCTGGAATCCAAAAGCCTGTGAGTAGTGTACCTGGGGGGGTGGGAGTGGGGGGAGGCTGTGCAGTTCTTGGAGATCCGGGGGTTTGAGGGTGCTCTAAACGTTAATCTGATTTCCACCCCCCCCCCCGCCCGCATGGTATGCACCCCCTTCCCCCCCCCCCCCCCCCCCCCCATGGCATGCAACCATTCCCCCCCCCCCCCCCCCCCCCATGGCATGCAACCACCCCGTCTTCCCAATGTATTGTGTCCTCTGTAGTTTTCCACTTCATGCAACCCTGGGGCTCGCCACTAGGGAGAAGATCGCAGGGAGTCGGGCACTCCCAAGGGCAGCTAACTTGGAAAAACGTCCAGAATGTATAACAAATTCCCTTATTTTATGGATTTTTTTTAAACGTTCGGCTGTGGTTTTAACTTGTCTCCCAATTTTTGTATAATATATTTCAATAGTAGGTTGCTGAAGGCATTACATTCAGGTAGGCTAGGTATAACTATTGACTGAGCTTCCCCTCCCCCAGTACTGATAATATCAAGTTGCTGGTTGCTTACAGTCACTTGATTACTTATTTTATAATCTCGCCTCCACTTAAGCAGTTCCATAGTTATTGTAAACCAATTGGAGCTGCTGCTGTGCTGATCGTCATCAGAAAGCTATGCAGACATCAAGCTATGAAGAGAAAGGCAGCTGAAAGAGAGGTTCAGGAAGGTTTTTGTTTTATTCTTATGGTTAAACAGCTATCCATAAAAATATTTAGTAGGGGAAAAATGGTGAAGGGACTTCATAAAAGCCAGCTCTGTTTCCCACAGAGAGCTGAGGCAGTGAAGGAGTCAACCTCTACAGACTGCTTGAGCAGTGTTGCAAGACGTGGAGAAAAAGGCAGTGAATTTTAGTGGCATTACCTACTATTTAGCATTTCTATAGCGCTACAAGGCGTACACAGCGCTGCACAAACATAGAAGAAAGACAGTCCCTGCTCAAAGAGCTTACAATCTAATAGACAAAAAATAAAGTAAGCAAATCAAATCAATTAATGTGTACAGGAAGGAGGAGAGGAGGGTAGGTGGAGGCGAGTGGTAACGAGTCAAAAGCAATGTTAAAGAGGTGGGCTTTCAATCTAGAAACATGACCATAGATAAAGGCCAAAAGGCCCATCCTCTTTACTCCTCAACTCTTCCTTTTCCTAGGCGATCCCACGTGCTTATCCCATGCCTTGTTAAATTCTGACACAATCCTCGACTCCACAGCCTCCACCGGGAGGCCATTCCACGCCTCCACCACCCTTTCAGTGACATAATACTTTCTTAGATTCCTCCTAAGCCTGTTCCCTCTTAACGTCATCGTATTCTTCCAGAGTTTTCCTTCAGTTGAAAAAGGCTCTCTTCCTGTACATTAACGCCCCTGAGATATTTAAATGTTTCTATCATATCTCTGAGGTTCATAATCCTGGCCCTAGCTAAACCAACTCCCCTTGATCTGATCTTTTTTTTTTGTTTTTTCCTTTCAGATTTGTATTCATTAATCCTATCTCCTACAGTTTTTGAAAGCTTCTCCTCCCAAAGCAACTCCTATCACACCAGGTGTAAACAAAATCGGGGGGGGGGGGGGGCGTTTCTGTGCTGCTTGTGCAGATCATCCACCAATGTGTGATAAAGGCGGTAAATAAATCCCAATAAATAAACATAGGAAAGAATATTACACAGAAACTAATGGCTGGCCCCAGGGAAAGTAAGGGGAGTGAGGCTGCCCTCCCTCAAGAAAAACAAAGTATCAGTATAATAAAACAGCAAGGCAAAACAAACAAACAAACCAAGGAACAAGACCAAAACAGAAAGCTACTCAGCTAAGAAACAGATGTATATTTTGAGGCTTCTACGTTTCCTACAGGACTGTGGATTAATTAAGACCTTTCTGTGTGGTGCAGTTCTTACGCAGGAATGCCCAGCAAGGACTTTCATGGCCAGATGTTTACCTACAACATGCCCGATCTGAATTCCATCGAACTGGGCCACCAGGGGAACCAGCACTGTCATTCCAGCCGTGGCTCGGGAGACGGCGGCTATGATTCGGAGAAAATCAGAGCCCGGCGCAGGCTGTATGTAGCATCTGTGGTCTGCCTAGTCTTTATGACTGGTGAAATCATTGGTAAGAAAATGAGAGAGGGCACTGGGACGTTTCAGTGGGCATTGTGTGCAGTAGTGTGTGTGTGGGGGGGAAGGGGGGGTCTTGCTTTGTTATTGTGGTAAAAATAATTGTTAATGACGCAGTAAGGATTTGGAAATAGACCAGGCAAACCAGAGAAAAACGAGGAGACTTCAGATGATAAGCAGTTTATTGGCGAAGACTCGACACAGTACCGTGTTTCGGTTGTTCGGTCTGCTTCAGGAGTCTTCTTGTGAAAAATGTATTAGCATCAGTTAGTCTATTAAGATGAAGAAATAAAGAAATACGCTCTTTAAAAAGACCTTTTTTTGTAGAAAAAGTCTTACACACAAGTTTCACGGACTTTTTCTACAAAACAAAAGGTCACATTTCTTCATCTTAATGCACCAGTTTTCATAGACTAACTGATGCTGTATCGTTTTCATTGTGGGATCTTGGCGGACCCTCACTGAAAAATAATTGTTAATCATGAAGTGTTGACCGTTCCCATGCTTGGTGCTGTCTCTTTGTAAACAACTACCTACAAATTAGTGTAGGTTAAACTCTTTTGATCAGTTAAAGTTCATATACAGGAGATCACATTTAGGGTAACCCCTGACTGGACAATGCCTTTTGACCTAAATATGTCCTGTGCTCGCTTGTTTGGAAGGAGGGTGCTGTGCTTCATCTGTTTTGTGTTAGCAACAAGGCAGTCTATGATGTCGGGCATGTTACCTCTCCCCTCAACCCCCTCTTGTCCCCAAACATAGCATGTCGGGGGCAGGGCATAAGCACTGCCATACTGGGAAAAGACCAAGGGTCCATCAAGCCCAGCATCCTGTCTCCAACAGCGGCCAATCCAGGCTTCAAGAACCCGGCAAAACCCATTAAAAAAAATAATTTTTAATAATGTTCAGTGGACTTTTCCCTCCGGAATCTGTCCAAACCCCCTTTAAACTCCGTAAGGCCAGCTGCTGTCACTACATTTTCCGGCAACCAGTTCCAGAGTCCAAGTACACGCAATTCATAATAATCGCTCCCAACAGGGAGCTCTCCAAGTTAAGCTAGATCGAGACTTACCTGCTTAGTCTTCAGCTCCTTCTCTCCCAAGCACGTTCAGTTGGTTAGATTATAGGTCATTTTGAGATCTAAGCAAACGTTTTCCACTTTGAAGAGATGACACAAATTCATTCTCTCTTGGAAACCGAGAAAAAATGACCCTGTGGCCAGTCTGCCCGTGCATCCAGCTACTCTCCCTTTTCACTCCCTTGAAGATCTTCTGTACTTGTCCCAAGCTTTCCTGAATTCAGAACCAGTTTTCAACTCCAGCACCTCCACAAATTCGCCATCCTTTTATAAGGAATTGCAGTAGGAATCTAACCCAGTTTTTCCCCCTGTGTTCTGAGCCCACAGCCCTAACCCCTAGGTCACACCTCATTCAGCACAAGTACAGTACAGGCACAGGTTTGTAGACCTTCAAGTCTCCTGCTTTGGGACTCCCATAGTAACATAGTAGATGACGGCAGAGAAAGACCTGCACGGTCCATCCAGTCTGCCCAACAGTATAACTCATATGTGCTACTTTTTCTGTGTACGTGACCTTGATTTGTATCTGCCATTTTCAGGGCACAGACCGTAGAAGTCTGCCCTGCACTAGCCCCACCTCCCAACCACTAGCCCCGCCTCCCTCTCCACTCTGGCAGAACGAGCAGACCCAGTGCCATGAGACCAGCAGCAGCGAATGCCAGCCAGGAGATTTGAACCTGCTACTCCCTTCCCATCCCTTAGCGGCAGTAGACAGAATCTCCAATATTGCTCTCCCATGGCAGCTCTTTGCGTGCTAGAGTGCCCTCTTCTGGACATTCATTATATCTCATGCACGAGCAGATTCGTGTATTTGTTTACATGGTGGAAATTCTATACCCGGGCACCCTAATGCTGCTTGCTGAAACGTATTCTGTAATGGCATCTGGGCACCTAGATTCTGTTTTAAAATACTAGCATAACCCAGCATTGGGACACTTTTTTTTTTTTTTTAGTTCAATAAGAGCGTCTTTTACTAAGGCGCACTAATGTTTTTAGCGAGCGCTGAAATTGTGGGCGTGCTAAACATTAGACACGTCTCTAACGTTTAGCGTGCCCACAATTTTAAGGCGTGCCAAAAACGTGAGCGAGCCTTAGTAAAAGACCCTCTAAGATTTTTTTTATTAATTTCAAGAAATATAGCATACTAGTGGAACCATGCCTGTTTCCTCAACAATGAAACAGGCCCTAGGAAGGCTGTCATGTAAGGTGGTTTTTTTCCCTCTCTCCCCTGCCCTCCCCTCCGTGTCCAGCAATTCTCTCCCTTCCCCTCCATGTCCAGTGATTCTTCTCTTCCCTGCCCTCCCATCCTTGTCCCACGATTCTCTCCTCTACTGTCCTCCCATCCCATCCATGTCCATCAATTCTCCTCTCCCCTTCCCTTCCTCCCTCCCTCGATGTCCCGCGATTCTCTCCTCCCCTAGATTTTTACCTGAACGTTCTCTGGCTGGCTGGTGCTGGCTTCCGTTTGTAACATCCCTCCTGACGTCAGCTCGCCTCCAGCGTTCCCTTCCCTCTCACTGTTCCGCCCTCTGACATCATTACGTCTTGACGCGAGGGCTGGACAGTGAGGGGGAATGGAACGCTGGAGGCTGGCCTGACGTCAGGAGATGTTACGAACCCAGGCAGACATGGAATGCTGGAGGTGCAAATTATTATATAGGACATGCCTGCAGTTATACCAGGCTGCACCTATCTTCAGTATTCTATAAGTTGTACATGAAAGTGGAAGCTCTGCCCGTGCCCCTCCCCCTCCCATACTACGCCACTTACATGCACCCTTATAGAATAGGGCTTAGCAGTGGCGTAGGAAGGTGGGGCGGTCCGCCCCGGGTGCATGCCGCTGGGGGGTGTCGGCGCCTCACTGGTTCCTTGCTAGAGAAAGCAGGGAACCAGCGAGGCGCCGACACCCCCCAGCGGCATGCACTTGGCGGATTGGCTCTCCCGCCTGCCCCTCACCGCCTTTCAGGTATGTTCTCGGGGGGGGGGGGGGTTGCACTCCGGAGGGGGGAGGGTGCGCAGCGCTGCACCCGGGGGGGGGGGTGCGCAGTGGCGACCCACCCCAGGTGTCAGCGGCCCTCGCGACGCCACTGGGGCTTAGTCGCTCTGCTGCCATGTGCATGTCTAGGTGTGCACTTACCCGTGAAAGTGGTGGTATATTCTGTCCATGTACGCGAGCACCCACTTACGGAATTGTCCTCACAGTACGCTACAGGCCATCTGTTCTCTCGGCTCATCTCTCTGCTCCAATCCTTTAGGTGGCTACCTGGCCCACAGTCTGGCTATCATGACAGACGCAGCTCACTTACTGACGGACTTCGCCAGCATGATGATTGGTTTGTTTGCCCTGTGGGTGTCGTCGCGCCCAGCTACGAAGACCATGAACTTTGGCTGGTACCGGGCAGGTAAGAGATGGCATGGGGGAGGGGTCCCACTTCCAGTTTGAGAACAAGCTGTTCTTCACCAGCAGTCACGCTCGGACTGCTACCACGAGGAAGGATTGGAACTTGGCCATGTTGGCAGCAAGTCTAAATGCTGGCAGCAAAAGTACTTATTTTGAGCAGGCATATGATATATATATATTTTTTTTTTTTTGTTACATTTGTACCCCACGCTTTCCTACTCGTGGCAGGTTCAATGCGGCTTACATGGGGCAATGGAGGGTTAAGTGAGTTCCCAGAGTCACAAGGAGCTGCCTGTGCCTGAAGTGGGAATCGAACTCAGTTCCTCAGGACCAAAGTCCACCACCCTAACCACTAGGCCACTCCTCCACTGTTGCTACTATTGGAAATTCTACAGGGAATGTTGCTATTTGAGATTCTACATGGAATGTTGCTATTCCACTAGCAACATTCCATGTAGAAGTCGGCCCTTGCAGATCAACAATGTGGCCGCGCAGGCTTCTGCTTCTGTGAGTCTGACGTCCTGCACTACTTTGCCCATGGCAAAGGCTTTGATTATTGCCATCTTAATAGGCCTCTGAAAAACCTGGGGGAAAATCAAAGTGGCAGGTACCCCAGGGATCTATACTGGGACCATTACTGTTTAGTATATTCAGAGTTGGTAATTGAGTGGTGCTTTGGTAGGGATAGTATATAATCAAGCAGGGTAAACGTATCACACTTTGGAATTCCTAGGAGTACAAATGCCATGTGTGGCAAGAAAGAGTATAGTAGTTGGGGGTATAGCACAATCCACCTGATCAAGGTGATTGAAATTTTACTTAGACCTGTGTTAACGAGCCTTAGTAAACATACCCCTTAGTGTTTTACACACATTGCTTGTGTCTTTCTTAGACTGTTATATTTTGTCATTTCTCCATGTTCGCTGCTAGTCTACCATGTAACTATTGGCATGGAGCATTCCTGGAATTTAAATTTTCTAAGCATTTAGCTATCTCCTTACTAAGGAAAGAATTGTTCAACAATTTTATTTCTCTTTGGTATCATTCTGCACTCTGTTTAAACGTGTATACATTCCAACAGCTTGTTCAGGGTTTTTTTTATGGAAAGGGAACAAAACACATTTTAAATACAGGCACTTAGCTTATGCTTCCTGGCAGGGAGACTTGGGTTTGCTTGACTTAGATCTTTATGGTAGAGTTTGCCATCTAAGCAGATACCCGATTGGCTGAAATCAACAGATGTTTATACTCCTATGTTTTATGAAAGTTTTTATTGCTCCCTTAACACCTGGTTATGTTTTACATACTTCCCCTAAGGCCATACCATAGTATGTTAAATCTAGTTGTTTTTCTTGCTGCTGACACAGACGTCCGTGGCCGTATTTGTTACCTGGGAGTGCTAAGGTTAATAAGACTACTTTTCTAAAAAGGTCTGCTTCTTTTTATACCTCCAGTTGAGGCAGTATAATTCTTCTTTACCTGTTTCTGACTAGTAGAAGATATGATGGACCTTTTTGCTTGGGGATGACGTAACACCTAGGGTGTCCTTTTTATTATAAGGTCCTATGAGCGGATTTGCCACCCCTGAACTTTCAGAAGGGTGCTGAAGCATGGTCCCATGACTTGGGAATTGAGATTTCTGCTGAACTACTGCAGAGTCTGATCTGTAAGACATTAGTGAAACTAAATCTTGTGATTCACAGGGAATGACTGACAGTAAAAATTCTTATGTAGTGCATACATTTCTCCAAAAAGATCTGTTCGTATGAGAATCTTACAAAGTAGTCAATGTCTAAAGTGTACAGAACAAGTAGCCACACTAGGGCGTTTGTTTTGGTCTTGTCCAGCTATTCATCGGTTCTGGAGAGTTGCATCCCATATACTTGTTATACTTTAGTGGATATACCTTCCTTCGCATAAGAACATAAAAGTAGCCATACTGGGTCAGACCAATGGTCCATCTAGCCCAGTATCCTGTTTTCCAAACAGTGGCCAAGCCAGGTCACAAGTACCTGGCAGAAACCCAAATCGTGGCAACATTCCATGTAGAACCCCGAAGAATAGCAAGATTCTGGAATCCTAAAGAGGGCCAAGATTCCGTGCAGAATCTCAGAGTAGCAACATTCCATGTAGAACCCCGAAGAATAGCAAGATTCTGGAATCCTAAAGAGTGACAAGATTCCATGCAGAATCTCAAAGAGTAGCAACATTCCATACTACAAATCCTAGGGCAAGCAGTATTTCCAGGCAACTTCCTCGTGTCCCCTAGTCTTTGTACTTTTGGAACGAGTAAGGGGCATACTTTTATTTGATAACTATGCCACTATGGCAATTAAACCTGCTAAGGTGCAGCAAATCTTGCTGTTTTGTATGTTTTTGTTAGCGTGAAGGACAATCCTGTTACAATGACGGCGTGCGGAAGCATCAAATGTAATGCAATGTTGAACTTGTTGTATGCTGTGATGATGTTAGAATGCTACAGTGCAGGTTGGGGTCATCCTGGATGCTGGAAGAAATTTCAGCAGGTATGGGAGCCACTATGGGGTGTTGTATCGCACAGAGCATGAAGTTAGGTCTTAAATTGTTGACGACTTAGCTTTCTGCCTATTCCAAGGATATGCACGCCAAGACTTGGTTAAGAGCACACCAAGAGGGGGGAGGGTTGGGGAATTGTAAAGATGGAAGCTGTGTTTTGTTTATTCATGGTTCTTAATAAACAAAATGGAGGGCGGGAACCATGGATACATACGATTTGGGAAGAAGATGGTCAGTATGGGTGCTAAAAGGAGACAGTCTGTGACTTGCCTTGGGGGGTCTCCAGATCTCTTAATCCCGTGTTTGGATTTTCTCTTTCCTATAGAGATTCTCGGAGCGCTGTTATCTGTACTTTCTATTTGGGTTGTGACTGGCGTCCTTGTTTACCTGGCTGTGGAGAGACTGATGTCCAACAACTATGAGATTGAAGGAGGAACCATGCTTATCACCTCTGCCTGTGCCGTGGCCGTAAATATCATGTAAGTTTGACCTCCCGAGTAGTGCAGCGGATGCAGGAAGGGGGCGGCCATTTTGTGCACTGATGTTTCATGTGCACACCTTGACTGTACTAAGCAAAGTATGTTTTGTACTGCGTCAGCGCTGTGGGATGCCCTGCCAGCTCCTTTATGCACAGAGCTAGTTTGGGATCAAACTGATTTGACCCCAAATAATAATCCTATTCGGCTGAGTAATAATCTAAAGCTGAATACAAGTACATAAGTAATGCCACACTGGGAAAAGACCAAGGGTCCATCGAGCCCAGCATCCTGTCCACGACAGCAGCCAATCCAGGCCAAGGGCATCTAGCAAGCTTCCCAAACGTGCAAACATTCTATACATGTTATTCCTGGAATTGTGGATTTTTCCCAAGTCCATTTAGTAGCGGTTTATGGACTTGTCCTTTAGGAAACCGTCTAACCCCTTTTTAAACTCTACCAAGCTAACCGCCTTCACCACGTTCTCCGGCAATGAATTCCAGAGTTTAATTATGCGTTGGGTGACGAAAAACGTTCTCCGATTTGTTTTAAATTTACTAAACTGTAGTTTCATCGCATGCCCCCTAGTCCTAGTATTTTTGGAAAGCGTGAACAGACGCTTCACATCCACCTGTTCCACTCCATTCGTTATTTTATATACCTCTATCATGTCTCCCCTCAGCCGTCTCTTCTCCAAGCTGAAAAGCCCTAGCCTCCTTAGTCTATCTTCAAAGGGAAGTCGTCCCATCCCCGCTATCATTTTAGTCGCCCTTCGCTGCACCTTTTCCAATTTCACACAGGATGACTCTGGTGTCTATGCTGGGTCGACATGCAGCTTTCTTTATACGTTACTACTTCGCTTGACCTTTGTGTTGTGAAGTGAATGTTCATATTTCAGTTCTTATGTCTTGTGTTAATTTGGCTATTGTAAGTGACATATCTTAGGCTTTTTGTATGTTATGGAAGTGTTGTTAAATATGACTTAAAGAAAGTGGGTAAATGAAGTCCTGTTTGGAGGTACTTAGTGAACGAAGACGAAGCATAAAGGCATCATTCTCACAGGATAGGCCAGTCAAAAAACATTATAACCTCCACTTTAAATAATCATTAACCTTATCGATGAGAGAGTTCGTTCCACCTTTTTGAATACATTGGCGATGTAATTTTATAATGAATGCTCATTCACGATTCTATTGTTTCTAGAAAGTGTGGGATACTTGTACACATAGAAGAAAGGGGTGGGTGGAAAGATAGGTTGGATCGGGGGATGTAGTGGGTAGGGGTTGGTTAGCTTGGGAGGAGGGTGGCATATATATTGATGAAGGGGGAGGGTATTTCAAAAACTCCTTGTCACAGTGCTGGTAGAGTATATTGTTTTGGTTCTTTTGTGTATACAAGTGTTATTGCTGTTTGGTTTGGTGACTTCAATAAAATATTTAAACATAAATAATCATTAAAACACAAATATGTCGAGAGATGCTGCCAGTTCAAATTGCAAATAAAACCTGGAAAGTCAACTGAGCTTAAGCAATTTTATGATACACAGAGCCCAGAGGGCTGGAGGTCGCACTCTGCTATCGGTGAAATAATAGCCATTGACGTTGGCCTCTCTGCATTGCTGGATTATTGACTTTAAAAACCTAACATTCACTCTAGAGCCTAGATACAGACTATTGACAAGGCAATATTTTTCAGCAAAAGGGAGACATACCTCAATAAATGTTTGATGGAATAATGAAAGTATTCTCAAACAATAAAATATACTGCAGAACAATTTTCCTGTCGTTTTGCCACATGCATCGACCTAAAATTTAAATCACAAACAATAATGGATGAATTAAAATGGACTGAGTTAAAATGAACATTTTCTCAACTACACATGAACTTGTTTATTTATTTATGGCATTTATACCCCGCTCTTTCTCGCTCAGTGCGGCTTACAGGATATGGTACAGAGTATCATAGAGATAGCACAAAGTAAGGTACAGGTACACAGAGTATGGTACGAAGTGTAACAGAGATGATCCAGTTGTAAGGAGTAGTACAATTGGGAGAGAAGTGGGGGAGAGGATTGGAGTATGGGTAGTGTGTTTAAGTTCGAGAATTAAGTTGGGTTATTTGGGTAAGCTTGTCTGAAGAGGTAAGTTTTCAGCAGCTTTCGGAAAGGTAGGTGTTCATTGGTTGTTCGGATGTGTCGAGGTATTGCGTTCCAGAGTTGGCTGCCTATAACGGAGAAGTTGGATGCATAGTAGGTTTTGTATTTGAGGTTTTTGCCATTGGGAAGATGGAGATTAAGGTAAGTACGAGAAGATTTGGACCCGTTCCTGGCTGGAAGCTCGATCAAATTGTTCATGTAGCTTGGAGATTCGCCATGGAGGATCTTGTGGATCATTGTGTGGGCTTTGAAGTTTATGCGTTCCTTGATAGGGAGCCAGTGAAGTTTTGCACGACGTGGTGTTGCACTTTCAAATCAAATCAAATGTTCACATGGCTCATCCTGGAATTAACTGAAACTGGGGATGAAACTACAGAACCTAACAGAAAATGTCAGGAAAGTTCTTTGGGTGCATCTGATTTTTGGGCTGCAGGGGATTCTTTTAATCATGAAATGCTCTGTGTAGGAAAGATTCGTCAACCTCGGAGCTGGAAACTGAAACTAACGATTTCTTTGCAGCGCCATGTTTACCAAGAAATGAAGACCCAGTTCTATGGTTGAAATGAATTAGCAAACTTTCCCAAACCTAAGGATACATGCTAAAGCGTTTCTGGCCATTCCTTCCACAAGCGGGCAACATGAAAGACCATTCAGCCGAGTTGGGGGCCACTTTTTCTGAAAGCAGAACTTGCCTTTCCCAAGAAAACAGAGAACATTTGGGATGCCTTTTCCTAAAGCTTAGCTCGAGGTATCTGCAGCAAAGTCCATAGGAATAAAATGGGCCCTGCTGCAGATAACTCAAGCTAAGCTTTAGAAAAAGACCCCCTTGATGTTTCTGAAATTAAACTTGGCAAATGTTCACTAGGTCTCTTGAGAACAATTCTTAGTTGTAATAGTGGAGTCCTTAAAAATCATAAAAGAATAGCAAGGCTCCTTAAGCACGTCAGTAACATAGTTTCACGTTAATGTTCTGTAGTCAATTATTCATGTTCGGTATTTGGCCAAATAATGTCTTCAATTTTTTGCGTTCAGCAGTATAGGGCAAAAAAAACGTTACTCAGTCGAGAATTTTCTCACAGGCAGCACCAAAGATCCACCTCTTTACCCTGGCATCCTACTGGCATACCTGTGGCAGCCAGTACATAAGTAATGCCATACTGGGAAAAGACGAAGGGTCCATCGAACCCAGCATCCTGTCCACAACAGCGGACAATCCAGGCCAAGGGCACCTGGCAAGCTTCCCAAACGTACAAACATTCTATACAATCAAGCCATTGTGACATCACTAATGAGGTTGGCTCTTATTGGTGGAATGAGCCACTATGACATCACAATAGGTTAAATCACTGCTCTATGTAATAAAGGTGAGCCAAGTAGAGGACATAAGTACATAAGTAATGCCACACTGGGAAAAGACCAAAGGTCCATCGAGCCCAGCATCCTGTCCACGACAGCGGCCAATCCAGGCCAAGGGCACCTGGTGAGCTTCCCAAACGTACAAACATTCTATACATGTTATTCCTGGAATTGTGGATTTTTCCCAAGTCCATTTAGTAGCGGTTTATGGACTTGTCCTTTAACAAACCGTCCAACCCCTTTTTAAACTCTGCTAAGCTAACCGCCTTCACCACTTTCTCCGGCAACAAATTCCAGAGTTTAATTATACGTTGGGTGAAGAAAAATTTTCTCCGATTTGTTTTAAATTTACTACACTGTAGTTTCATCGCATGCCCCCTAGTCCTAGTATTTTTGGAAAGCGTGAGGAAAGCAGTAGGATAAATACGAGTCTTTGTTCCCCTCTCCTGTTGCCTCCACTGGGGGGGGGGATCTCTTTCTCTATACTTTCCGCTAGAATTTTCTTCTCTTCTTTCTTTTTTTTAACATTGAAGTTGCGCTTGTTTTCCGGATACTTCTAATTTAGCTTGTAACCGTTGAAAGGTGGGTATAATGAATATAAATATGTTCTATTTCTCTGTTGCAGAATGGGGGTCACCCTTCATCAGCCAGGGCATGGGCACAGTCATTATGTACCTTCAGATTCACACGCCTCAGATTCAAGGGACAGGCGGGATCCCAATGTGCGAGCAGCTTTCATCCATGTGCTGGGGGACCTGCTGCAGAGTATTGGGGTCCTGGTCGCTGCTTTTGTCATCTACTTCGAGGTAAGAGTTGGTTCTGGCACGACTTAACTCCTGAGGGAATTCTGCGTAGTTGCACAACGTTGAATTGGTACAGAATTTTGCGCCAACGCAGGCATTTCTGACTCTCCTCCACCTCCCCCCCCCCCCATCTCCCCTCAGAGACTGTGCAATTAGAAGAGGAGAGTTGTTTGACTGCACATCGAGTCACGATCTCCTCCTCTGCCTGCCTAGACCTGTCTGTCCATTTGAACCGTGCTGGTGTTTTACAGCTGTGTTGATGGAGTTGAGGAGTGGCCTAGTGGTTAGGGTGGTGGACCTTGGTCATGAGGAACTGAGTTCGATTCCCACTTCAGGCACAGGCAGTTCCTTGTGACTCTGGGCAAGTCACTTAACCCTCCATTGCCCCATGTAAGCCGCATTGAGCCTGCCATGAGTGGGAAAGCGCGGGGTACAAATGTAACAAAAATAAGATAAATGAACAGCTGGATCTAGGCTGGCAGAGGTGACGCACAGAGTCTAGTATACAGCTTTGTGTGTGTGTTCAGGGCAGGGGTAATTAATACACAGGGTTGAGGGTCACTGGGGGTGCTGTGGAGGAGAGGGGAGAGGGAGGCTGAGTGTACTCCATAGAAGGCAGAGCAAGGTTGAATGTGTGTGCCATGTGGTGATTGTTTTCCCCCCACTCTCAATCTGAGAGTTTGCAGTGGGGACGGGAGGGGGACAAAGCAAGCTCTGAGAGTGTGTCATTGGTTTGTGGAAATTAAGCTGGAGGGTGGGACAGAGAAACAAAGCTGGGGAGAGGAGGTGGGGGAGTGTGCCTGGGGTTTGGGGGGGGGGGGAGAATGAGAGGTGGAGGTATTGCATGCAGAGAAGACCTTGTGGGCAGATAGGATTAGGGGTCTTGCTGGGAGTTAAAGGGAAAGAGACCTGCAAGTGGAACCGAGGAGAAAAAGGTGGGGGAGTGGTCAGCTCTTATGATAGAGGGTGGAATTCTGTGAAAAAAAAAAAAAAGAGCCACTGCAAATTATGCAGAATTTTAAATTGTGTGCAAAATTTTTCACATTTTTGTACAGTATTCCCCCAAGAATAAGAGATAGAAATATGCGGTGTGGAAATCAAGGAAAATGCAGGTGAAAGGTTTGTGTGCTCATAAGTCTTTGATATGTCTCTTCCTCATATTGAGAACTGGGAGACATTCATCACAGCAATGCAGGTGGTGATTACTTTATTTTTATACTTGAGATACAGCCTGTAAAGCAATATCCTCTCTTCATGATTGTGGCTTCAGAAAAGGAAAGGGAATGGGGCTTGATATACCGCCTTTCTGTGGTTTTTGCAACTACATTCAAAGCGGTTTACATAGTATATATACAGGTACTTATTCGTACCTGAGGCAGTGGAGGGTTAAGTGACTTGCCTACAGTCACAAGGAGAGGACAGTTCTCTGCAGTTACTGACAATTCCTGTCTAGCTGAAATGGTAGGACTGTTTTCTCTCTCTCTTTCCAGCCTCAGTATAAAATGATAGACCCCATCTGCACCTTCCTCTTCTCGGTCCTGGTTCTGGTGACCACCCTTACAATCCTCAGGGACGTCTTGCTGGTGCTGATGGAAGGTGAGACGTTCAGGACTTCCTTGTACCCTGCTATGAATGTTCTTCTCCTTAAACCTTCAAAAGAGGGAAGAGCGTGAGATGTTTCATTGAAGCCCCTTCCTACCCCATCCCCCCCCCCCCAATCTTATCGCTTCTCGTAGGCGGATTTGGTACATATTAACCCCGTGTGTTTTCTCTGTTTACCTTCGTAGGGACACCAAAAGGAGTGGATTTCAATGATGTCAAAGAGACATTGCTTGCAGTGAATGGCGTGAAGGCCCTTCACAGTCTCCATATCTGGGCTCTGACGGTCACCCATCCTGTGCTGTCTGTCCACATCGCTATACGTAAGTAATCTGGATTCTCTGGCACTGAGAAGGGGGGGGGGGACAGCTGTATCTTCTGCAGGACCCTTCCCACAAGGTTGACCCTATGGAGATGCAGGACCCAGAGCAAATTAAGCAGAATGAGCCCCTATCCCCAGGATTAAGAGCAGCTGTCCTTTTGCCTCCCCTTCCCACCCCAACACTGCAGGTTGCATAGTTCTGCACTCTTTCTCATCCTGTTCTCCAGAGATCCCATCAAATTCTCCTCTTCTCTCTCTTGCTCCTTTCCCCAATGTTGTCACTTGGCGTGGCAATGTTTGAGAGGTCTTTGAGCGTGATGACATGTAAAGTCGGAATTAGTCTTAATGTGTAGCCCTCTCCCTCACCCCATTTTCCTAACTTCTAGTTGTATAACAATTTATATGGCCAAAAGTTAATATTTTACTTTGGATGGGTTTGGCAATGGGCCATGGAAAGTTTAACAGCAGCTGGACTACCAGAAACTTGCCTTACAGTCTAAGACCAGGGTTCTCAGCTCTTAATAACATAAGAATAGCTAGCTGGGTCCCGAGGTCTGAGTTGAGAACAATTAGTCCAGTGGTTCCCGAACCTGGTCTTGGAGTACCTTTGCTGGTGGAGGTCCCCAACCCCTGCCAGCCGAAGTCCTCTAATCCAAGGCGGCCACGTTGCTGATCTGCAAGGCTTCTGTTTCTGTGAGTCTGACGTCCTGCAGGAGAAGAGGACTTTGGCTGGCGGGGGTTGGGGACCCCTGCCAGCAAAGGTACCCGACGGCAGCAGGGGAGGGTTGGCGGCGGGAGGGGGGGGTCAAAGGGGTTGGTGGCGGGGGGGGGCCAGGGCCAAATCTAGCTACGCCCCTGGTCTGGGGTGCCTCCACGATCAGGTTCAAAAACCACTGTGCTACCCTCTCCCACCCCCAGAGGTGTACGGCAGTGCCAGCACTAGGGCTGCACACAATAAGATCCCGTCTTTCCCAATGTGACAGCAGCCAGCCCCAGCCTTTCCTCCTCTCTGCTTTGATTCCTGCCCTTTGACTCCTTTTTTTTTTTTTTTCCTTGCTGCTTTGCTGTGCCGTTGCAGATGAAAACACGGATGCCCAAAAGGTGCTGAAAGAAGCCAGCCGCCAGTTGCAGAAAAAGTTCAACTTTAACACCACAACTATCCAGATCGAAAACTATTCAGAGGACATGAGGGACTGTAAGGAGTGCCAGGTCCCCTCAGACTAAGGAGGTGGACAGTCCTCAGTGTGGAAGCTTGCAGCGTACGAGACAACATGAAGCCCTGTGCCCTGCTGGAGTAACTGGGCGGCAGTACTGCCAAAAAAAAAAAAAAGACAGAGAAACCCCTCTTAATAATGACGACAGACCTCCTCTTCTTAAGGACTGTTCGGTCTGTTGCTTCAGCTCTACAAGGAGCAGGAAAGCGGTTGCTGGAGTGGAGGACGCTCCAGCCCCCCTGCACCTACCATGTTTTTCCTCAGTCTTCGGTATCCTTTGGTCCTACGAAAGGGCTCAAAACTGAACTGATACGGACTGCTTTTTGCCCTGTCAGAATGCTGGAGGCAGCTCTTTTGATACTGTAATAAAATGTATTTGTACCCATATTTCCTTTCCCCCCCCCCACCCTTAATTTATCTCTGTGTGTCCCTCCTGCGCCCTTTTCTTGGTGATTAAAATGGCAATTCTGTAACAGGGGCCCACATTTAAACTCTAGTGGAGTTTAGAGAGAGTTACCCCATATGTAATTGGCAGGAGGGCTATTGAGTGCTATTCTGTAAGGTATGTAAAGGTGAAGGGGGTGTTAACATGGGTGGAGCAAGGAAGGAGCAGGGGCGGGGCTTCCTGTTAACAGGCATAACTTACAGAACATGTCCCTGTCACAGTCACATGACCACAGTTATGGCTGTGGCTGGTGTAAGCGCATCCATGCTGGGTTGGGCTAGTATTCAACACGGTGTCTGGAAAAAAAGGTTCCCCCCCCCCCCCCCCCAACATTTTTTTAAATAACCCCAAACCATCTGCCTGCAGAAGAAACTGCCTAAAATTCTAGAAATTTCTGAGTACTTTATTTTTCAACAAGATAGGGATCCGGCGCATTGAGCTTACAAAACAGTTGAGTTCTCAATTACTGACACCCAAAAATTCATTGAGCCAACAGCTCAGTGGTATCAAAGACTTCATAAATGTGTCAAGGTTGAACATAAATTATGAATTTAAGTAAGAAAAAAACCCCCATTATACTAATGTATTTGCAAAGACTATATATTAAGGGTATGTTTACTGAGGTGCGGTAGAATTAGAAAAGGTGCAGAGAAGGGCGACAAAAATGATAAAGGGGATGGGACGACTTCCCTGTGAGGAAAGGCTAAAGTGGCTAGGGCTATTCAGCTTGGAGAAAAGGCAGCTGAGGGGGAGATATGATACAGGTCTATAAAATAATGAGTGGAGTTGAACGGGTAGATGTGAAGCGTCTGTTCACGCTTTCCAAAAATACTAGGACTAGGGGTCACGCGATGAAGCTACAATGTAGTAAATTTAAAACGAATCGGAGAAAATGTTTCTTCACCCAACGTGTAATTAAACTCTGGAATTCGTTGCCAGAGAATGTGGTAAAGGCGGTTAGCTTAGTGGAGTTTAAAAAAAAGGTTTGGACGGCTTCCTAAATGAAAAGTCCATAGACCACTATTAAATGGACTTGGGGAAAATCCACTATTTCTGGGATAAGCAGTATAAAATGTTTTGTACATTTTTGGGATCTTACCGGGTATTTGTGACCTGGATTGGCCACTGTTGGAAACAGGATGCTGGGCTCGATGGACCTTTTGTCTTTCCCAGTATGGCAATACTTATGTACTTATGTAACGCACCCTTAAATTTAAGGCGCGTTAAATGCTACTGTGCCTATACCATTTACATGCTTTAAAAATGCTAACGCACCCATAGCACGCCTTAGTAAACGTAGGTGTAAATGTTTGAACAATTACAAAGTATTTAAGGGGGGTCCTTTATTTTCCAGACACTGTGTATAATGGAATCTGGATGCCCTTATAGAATATACTTTTACATCTCGATTCTTATATATGGTGCCCAGTCCAATCAAAGTTGTTAAGCCAATTTAGTTGGGTGCATCAGCCAATTAATGTCAATAATTGAGTGTTACATGGTACTAATTGGTGCCAGTTTGAATTTCACACATCTGGCTATATGCTATTCTCTAAAAGCGTGCACCAAAATCCCATAGCATCACCCCAGAAATAGGCATGGTCACCGAATGTGCGTGGAGGATTGGGGGTGTTCTTAAAATTTGCACATAGTATTATAGAATACAGAGGATGTGCATCCAACCTGGGCACAGAAGTTGGCACTCGATGCTATTCTCATCTTCAACTGCCCATTATCAATTGAGCACCAGTTTTTTTTGGTGCTGATTTTTGAGCACCATTTACTAAATACAGTCCTTGATGTGCAGCATTGAGGTATCCGCGACCTTGTTGACGTCATGTATGTATTTCAAAGGCCCATCACTTGCCAAGTGCTTATGTGCACTAGGCGTTATTCCATAAGGTAACACCCAAGTGGACATGTGGGTTGGCCATGGGCATCTCTCCCAGTTCCACACACATTTATAGAGTACTACAAATTGGGCATGTCACCTGACACGCTTAGGTACGCCAGCCATTGACATGGTACAGTATAGGGGGTGTAGTGCTTCAGTGTGTGAAGGAAGAGCGGGTATTGGGGGGGGGGGGTGATTGTGTCTGATGACCTTAAAGCTTTCAAACAGGTAGAAAAAGCGATGGTCAAAGCCAGAAGGATGCTTGGGTGCATAAAGAGAGGTATGACCAGCAGGAAAAAGGAGGTGGTAGTGCCATTGTATAAGTCTCTGGTGAGACCCCATTTGGAGTACTGCGTGAGGTTCTGGAGACCGCATCTACAGAAAGATATAAACAGGATGGAGTCGGTCCAGAGGGTGGCTACAAAATTAGTAAGCGGTCTTGAATGCAAAAAGTATAGGGGCAGGCTAATGAACCTCAACATGTATATGCTGGGAGAGAGAGAGGAGACATGATAGAAACATTTAAATATCTCAAGAGCATTTATGTACAGGAAGAGAGCCTTTTTCAAATGAAGGCGAGCTCTGGAATGAGGGAGCATACGACAAAGTTAAGAGGGAATAGGCTTAGGAGTAACCTAAGGAAGTATTACTTCACTGAAAGGGTGGTGGCGGCATGGAATGGCCTCCCGGTGGCGGTGGTGGAGTCGAGGACTGTTCCAGAACTTAAAAAGGCATGGGATAAGCATGTGGGATCTCTTAGGAACAGGAAGAATTAGGGGTTACAGAGGATGGGCAGACTGGATGGGTCATATGGCCTTTATCTGCTGTCATGTTTCTATAAGAAAAGGGTGTACCAGTGTAATAAAATGTAGTAATAATATGCTAGTATTCTATAATGGAATCTTGACACCAAGATACTGTTATAAAATTGGCACCAATGCATGGTATTGGAGCACCTAGACTGAAGTGCCAGTTTCTAGAATTCCCCCCACCCACCCCCAAAGTGTTTATATTTGTGAGGGCACTTTTCTACTTGAATGTACACACGGTTGGTTATGATCGGGAAAGAGCTGTTGTGATCTCTCTGCATGAACAGAACTCTTCTGCTCGTGGGCTAAAGGTTGATGGGGCAAAAGCATCGATTTGTTGTTTGTTGTGCTTTTGCTTATGTCATGGCAGCTTAACTAAGACTAAGTGGCATTATCCTGTGCTCTGGTGAATTATGGGACCCAGGGTTTTTAATGACTAGTGGTTGGTGTCCTACAGTCGCATCACAAGAGTGTCTTTCTCTGGTAATGGTGAAGGCGAGAGGACAACTGCTCTTGACCACTTGGCCAACATTAACGCTGCTGCAGTTATCTATGTCAAGAACCAGAGAGGAGATGATGCAGTGGTGGAGGAAGGCAGGTAAAATCTGTGGCAGTAATTGTTTAAACTAAAACGTAAATAAGGAAGAGAATCAAAAAGATTCTCTATAATCAAAACTGTAAGCAGTGGGAAAAATTAAATATCCATCTGCTTGTGAACAGAGTTGAAACCTTTGGATAGATTAGAGTTTGTTTAACCTAAATCTTTTTTGTGCTTGAATTTGTCGGGGAGGATTTTTTTTGCCGATGCTGAAGATGTCCTGATCTTCCAGCCTGTAGCTGGGAGCTTATTCCTCCCTGTTTAATATTTAATTTTTCCCACTGCTTACAGTTTTGGTTATAGAGAATCTTTTTTTTTTTTGTTATATGTGGTTTGGGATATGTTTAAGCCAGGGGACCTGATGGGTGTGTCCTCAGCTACCAAAGGAGCTCAGGTAAGTGTTGACTAAGCCCCAACAGCCCTGGAAAAGGGGGGGGGGGGGGTTGGAGAGAGGAGGAGTAATGTAAGGATACACTAAAAGGCTGAGAATGACGCTTGCCAGGGGTTCAATTGCTACTTCTCCCACTGTGTGGCCTTCAGTAACTCATTTCACCCTCTGTTGCTTCAGGTCAGACCTCATCGGGCTTCTAGTAGTAGGTGTTTATGAAATATAAATTTAAGTGGGTAAGTTTCCAGCTAAGGAAGAGTTCTTTAAGTGTATAAAAGATCAGTGTTTAGCAGAGGTTGCTGGCTACCTTCTCCGCTGGATTCCTATTGGTAGGTTTGAGTCACCGATGGATCATCACTACAGAAAACGCCCAGAAACAGAGTGGAAAATAAAAGATGAGCCCAGAGGGAGGGGTGAGTGAGTACGGAGGGATGTGGGGATTTATGGGGTTCATCCCATAAACCCCTGTTTAAAATATTTGCACTGGGGGTGTCTTATTGATGCTTCTGAGTTCCCTTTGGATAGAGCCTTCCAACTGTTGCTGAATCTGTAGCTCACCTGGAGTTCAATTAAAGAGACGCTGAGTTACTAAATCTAAAATCCAAATGCAAACTGAAGCCAGTGGATGTGGTTCCACTAAAAATGGGCAACGTTGGCACTGTACCCCATTTTGGCCATCTCCATGTTGATGTCAATTTATAGAGTTGCTACACTCGTGGATCTAGTTTGTCAGAAAGCTTTTGACAGAGTCCCTCTCGTGAGATGCCTGAAGAAACTAGATCTGGTATAGGAGGCAATGCCCCATTGTTGACTGCATCCTGGTTCACAAAATTATCTACGGCAATGCCCCAGGCTACATGGTAGACCTCATAGACCCAACCAGAAATACAACACGATCAGCACGAACATACCTAAATCTTCACTATCCAAGCACAAAAGGTCTCAAATACGAATCAACGTATGCATCCAGCTTCTATTTAAGCGCACAACTATGAAACGCTCTGCCAAAAATAGTAAAAACAACATACGACCACCAAAATTTCCAGAAAGAACTAAAAACAAACCTGCTCGGGAAGGCATATCCCACCGATCCAACATAAAAGACTGAGTTCCTGCAACACAACAAAACCAAAGATTGTAATGGACACACCTAACCTCCCCCTTTGCTCCCTAAGTTCCCCAATATATCAACCACCCATGAACCCTATTCTAATATAATAACACCTTGTACTTGTTCATGCCGGAAATGGCGAACGCCATTACGGTACTATGTAAGCCACATTGAGCCTGCAAATAGGTGGGAAAATGTGGGATACAAATGTAACAAATTAATTAATTAAATGGCCAATTCTCTCAATAGCGGAAGATGGAGTACCACAGCGATCTGAGCTGGGCCCTGCTGCTGTTTGACACATTTATAAAAGATGATAAATTTGCAAATGACACAAGATTATTCAAAGTTGTACAATCTCTCGGAGTGTGAGGAATTGTAGGAGGACCTTGGGAGACTAAAAGATGGGGCATCTAAACGGTAGATGAAATATTAAATGAGGGCAGGGGCAAAGTGATTCGTGTCCCTTATATTGCCCTGTTCATATAACAGAGAGAACTGCCACATTCGATAAGCTGGGTAACATCTGCCCTGGTTGTGGTGCCACTGTTACTCATGAAGGGATGTAACCTGGACTGAGTGGCAGGGGTGGCTGTGGTCTCCTTGGGCAGACTGAATGGACCCTGCGGGTCTTTATCTGCCATTATTTACTGTCTTACTCTGCTGGTCTGGATGATTCATAGTAACATAGTAGATGACGGCAGAAAAAGACCTGCATGGTCCATCTAGTCTGCCCAAGATAAACTCATATGTGTATACCTTACCTTGAATTTGTACCTGTCTTTTTCAGGGCACAGACCGTATAAGTCTGCCCAGCAGTATTTCCCGCCTCCCAACCACCAGTCCCGCCTCCCATCACCGGCTCTGGTACAGACTGTATAAGTCTGCCCTCCCCTATCCTAGCCTCCCAACCACCAACCCCTCTTCCCCCCGCCTGCTCCGCAACCCAATTTCAGCTAAGCTTCTGAGGATCCATTCCTTCTGCACAGGATCCCTTTATGCATATCCCACGCATGTTTGAATTCTGTTACCGTTTTCATCTCCACCACCTCCAGCGGGAGGGCATTCCAAGCGTCCACCACCCTCTCTGTGAAAAAATACTTCCTGACATGTTTCCTGAGTCTGCCCCCCTTCAATCTCATTTCATGTCCTCTCGTTCTACCGCCTTCCCATCTCCTGAAAAGGTTCTTTTGTGGATTAATACCTTTCAAATATTTGAACGTCTGTATCATATCACCCCTGTTCCTCCTTTCCTCCAGGGTATACATGTTCAGGTCAGCAAGTCTCTCTTCATACGTCTTGGAGCGCAAATCCCATACCATCCTCGTAGCTTTTCTTTGCACCGCTTCCATTTTTTTAACATCCTTCGCAAGGTACGACCTTGTTTGTCTCCCTTTCCCGTTCTTTGACTCTGGAAAGTGTTTCTCGTGTGAGAGAAGAGCAGATTTTCTAACTCTTCCAGTATGAGGAAGGGAGATCTCCTACAATGTGTACATAACTCATGTCACCAGTAATCTAACCAAACACCATGCACACATATAATTAAAGTAACAAACCATGGGTTGGAGGCATAAAAATATGATTACAAATCGTTCCAAGGTTCTCTGTTTGGATTGAACTGATGCCAGAGGTGCAGTGGCCCTGGGCAAATCAGGCTTTGGTGCCACACCTGAACTTCTATCATCCAGGGATTGGGTGGAGCAATGAGAGCTACAGGGGTGATAAAGCCAACCTCGTCCATCTTATTTCCACTTTGGGTCAAGGTCCTCTTAAGCACGGTGGCCAGAATACTGATCAGGGTTCTCTGGTCTGCAGTGAGGAACAGTAATAACCAACTTTTATAATGCAATGTGGATCCTCTATTTGCAAAGGTTCAATAATTGACCCCTCCCCCACACTTCACCCTTGGGAATCAATATTTCTGCTTAGGGCAGAGACTGCGTGATGAGACACCCTATCTCGTACCTAATGAAGGGAGCTGTTGGCACCTAAAAACTTCTTAAGAATTGCATTAAGGGGTCCTTTTACTTAAGGGTTTGCTGTGCAGCGACCCAGAACTACCGCCAACCCCAACACGTGTGCCGGTGGTAGCTCTACCCCCAACACACATTTCCGGCGCTAGCGGAAAAATTGAAAACATAGTTCTGCAGGGGGTTAGCTGGTGGAAATCGGGCAGCAGCCGCCTGCAGAACTTCCCCCCTCCCCCGAGCTGACTGTTCGGCAAGCGCAAACGTACCCCATGGCCATTTCAGTTTTTGGCTATTTTCACCCACTGCGGTAAAAGGGGCCCTGGTGTGCGGCAAAAACGGCCACTGCCGCTAGTGCAGGGTCCTTTTTACCGCAGCTTTAGTGAAAGAGCCCCTGAGTTATCCAATAAAAAGTTTCCATCTTATATTCTTTTTACTTTGTGTATTTGTTGACCTTTATGATTTTAATTTCTTAAATCTTTTTTAAGGCAGGACTTGCTGTTCTAGTACCCCTTAGGCATATAGATTTTTAATAATAACATTTTTGTCAGTCATAAAAACCTGTCCAGACTGAATCATGTTCTGAATCTGAATCCTAGTCTTGATTGAACCTTCAGCCGTGGGAATCCCCACAGGTCAGCATCCTACAGATTAAACTGACTTGCAGTAATTGAAGGGGGGGGGGGGGAGGCAGAGGGGAGGGGGAGAGCACAACAGGATAGGAAAAACTAGTATGCAACAAGTTGGATAACAGGGTAGACCCTGGAGTAGATTAGGTGTCCGGAAAAAACGGGACCCCTTACCTAGTTTCAAAATACATTGCAACTTGTTTAAACATTTGTAAGACCTTTGAAAACACATTAGTCCAGTCTTTATTAGGAAAGTCCCTTAGCAAATGCTTGCACTGCAATGCCTTATGTTGTCAAAAAAATTAATCACTAAATACCATTTTGCTAAAATGGATCTTAATGGTCACTTTCTGGTCATTTTGAAAACGGGGATTATCCAGTTTTTACAGCATCTTGCAATAACTCGTATTAATAACAGAAATAATTCTTTAATAATAGTATATTTGTTTGGGGGTTATTTGGAAAAATGTTGGCAGTGTTCACAAAGTTCCTTGACAAGAATGTGGCTTAGATCTAACATGTCTAGACACATTGGAACTAGATTTGTGATTTGGCATTATACCTTCTAAACTCACTTATTAGAGCACAGCTACACCTGCTGCCAAGTGCAGGGCAGTGCAATTGTCAACCAGTTCCTCATAAGAATAGCCATACTGGGTCAGATCAATGGTCCATCTAGCCCAGTATCCTACTTCCAGCAGTGGCCCATCAAGTACCTGGCAGAATCTCAGAGTAACAGGATTATGGAATCTCAAAGAGTAGCAAGATTCCAGAACCCCGAAGAGTAGCAAGATTCTAGAACCCCAACAGAAAATTCCAGAACCTCAAAGAGTAACAAGATTCCAGAATTCCAAAGAGTAGCAAGATTCCATGCTACCGACCCCAAGGATAAGCAGTGGCTGTATAGTATTCTATAAACACTTAGGCGTACTTTTAAGCTGTTCCAGAATTGGCACTAAGCAATTCCCCTTTGTAGTGCCTAAAATGAAGCAGCAATTTAGAGAATTTCCCCCTAAATAATCCAGATAGATGTACGTGGAGGGTCATAGTACTGCAGTGCCAGAGTTGGGTTCCAATTGGGCTGAAAACCAATAGGAACCAGATGAAGTTTTCCAAACACAAAATCAGATAATTGTCAAAGGGTTTAAAGAGATTTTATATAAGATTATGCAAATTCCATGAGTGATTCTTCCTTCAAGGAGTTTTAGACATTAGACCAGTGGGAGAACACCTGCTGATGATACATTAATCTTGATAAGGTACTGTTAGAGGTCATGGCAGCCATTTTGATCAGGAACAGGAAGGATGCATGCAGGGCAGCGCTCTGGGCAGGAAAGAGGGGGCTCTTTCCTGCCCCGAAGAGGTCACTAGACCACCAAGGCAGTAGTAAGGGGAGGGTGACGGGGAGGGGACGGAGCGAGGGTGTGAAAGGGGGCGGGTGGGGTGTGAGAGGGGGTGGGGTGTGTGTTGGGGGCGGGGTATGTGTCCTCCTTTTTGGGGGTCCAAAAATGGTAACCCTAACTGTGTTGGGCACTCTCCAATTATTCTGAAATACTCACATCCATGTTGGCACCTATGTTGCCAGTCTGTCCTGCAGACTAGATCAGAAGAGGGAGGGGCATCTTCTCAGCCTCAGCCATTTCTCAAAGGGTTTCCCATGACACTGCCAGGGAGTCATCTGTAGATCTGGTGAACCTGCCAGGAGCCAAACTGTGATAATGCCTTTGGGCAGCAGGTGGCGCCATTGCCTGTGTGCTGAATATTGGGTCAGGAAAAAAAAAAAACTTTATATACAGCCACTTTATAGGATAATATTTTCAGTACTCCAGATAACTGGATATATTTATATGCATAAAAGAAAAAAAAACACTCTTTTGCTTTTCAAGTTCACTTAGCAAATCACAATAACTGTTTTTTAACAGATTTCATCAGAGCTGGTTGGGTTGAAAAAGAACTGACTCCATGATCGCTGCTGGCCTGGCTCTCTCCATTTTCAGAAACCGCTGCTAAGTCAACAGCTTCTTGTGTATAAAATATTTTAGTGGTCTAAAGCCTCAGAACAGTTGAGCATAAAAAAAAAATCATTCCAGACCATGATCTCTGCAATATTTTATTAACGTTTTAGTGGGGTAGGGGAGGGGAAGGAGAACCCCTAAACAATAAATATGAAAATTCTTGACATCTGAATACAAAGTCAAAGTCCCACAATGAGGTTGTTCCACCAGTAACAGTCTACTGTTCTGCAGAGTAATTCCAGCCTTTTCTGGCAGAAATGGATTTCTCTCGCTGGTCTTTTGTTAAAGACGCGTGGGATGCTGGTGACATATGACTTGGGCTCAAGTTCACGCTGGAATATTTGTCATTCGTCAGGCAGTGAATTACCCTCTTGACTTTCTAGGGCTTCTCTAGATACCGATACTTCTTGCGCAGTACAGACACTTGGTCCTTAAAAAGGACCGGATCGAAACGGAACTGTGAATGCACCAGAGGCATGTACCCAAACCAGGATACAAACTGATTGACGCAGTCCTGCCGTTGGGAGAAGCGCAGATTCACAATAGATAGGGTGGAGCTCTTTAGGTCCTGAGGAACGGCAAAGAGAGACAGTATGAGAGACAAAGGGGTTCGGCTAGATGCTTCAGTCTGCAGACGCTGTGCACTGCCAGGTGGAAGGTTCCTGGCTCAGTTCCTAGGTCCCTGCCTCCTATGGACGCTATGGAGATGCATTCGTAGCCCCCTGAGAGGCAGGAAAACTCAGTCATTGCTTAAAAGTAGTGTAATTTAATTTCCGTGTCACTGTTCTACTAGTAACCCAGCATTCATCACATGTTACAATAATTGGGAAAACCACTTCTGTTGTCATCGAATGGCTGGGTATAGGGCCCTAGATTATTGGGTTCCACAATGACCTCTGGCTCAGAAAAGGCACTGCAGCGACCATATTTGATACAATGAGTGAAAGGGGAGATATAAAATAGGGTGGGAGAGAACTTCCCAGGTAGCTGCAGACGACTCCAAAAGAGTTAGAATTACAAAGGAACAAACAAACCTGTTAGGTCAAAATAAAGAGAGAAAAAAAGGACGGGAAGAAAAGACTGAAGAGCAGATTTACAGGGTAGCGAAGCACTTAGTCCCTGTCGCTGTTCCGAATAGCGGCAGAAAAGTACCGCCGGAACAGCACAGAAGAACGACACCCTAATGCTCAATGCTAATGAGATGCAAATACAGGCGCACTCATAGCATTGAGCATTAGGGAGTTCGGCGGGAGGATTGTGCTTGGCGCATGCGCAGAAGAGTGACCTCGGGGGGGGGGGGGGGACGGCCCTGAGCAAAGGATCCCTTGTACTGGTGTCAGTATTGATGCAAGAATACCTGCTGAGAAAGGGCATCTTTGTGCTCTTTCCTCTGAGACACTTTGATTGGAGGTAGTTTAGTGACAGCCGACACCAGGAAATTCATCAGGATGTCTTCACAGTTTGAAATCTGATCAACCAGGCTCCTCAGTCCGGCAGGCAAGTAGTCCGTGAAAAGACTATGATAATACCTGTGGGAAACATTGGAGACACCAGGTGGGTTACACCATCAGCCATAAATAAGATAGGTCATAACTCATTCCTACTTCAACTAACTCAAAACTGCCTGAGAAAACTCAACGTTTAACTTCACTGCACTGTAAATATACTGACCGTGCTGTAGATAATTCAGTTCTGCTGTGCAGCCCTCAACTGTGCTATAGATTACACAATAGCACCATCAATGAATCAACTCTGCTTTAGATAATGTAAATAGATCAGTTCCACTTCAACAACACAACTCCGCTTTGCCGTACTGGACATTTGAAACCGGAAAGACATCTGAAAAGCACTCCTTCTTCTATGAAAATGACTTACACTTCATCTCTTCCATAATGTTGACTCTATTCCCTCCCCCTAGTCCCTACAAAGGAATACGAAAACTGGCAAGCTGCTTTTTCGGCATAAGCTGTCTTGCAGCTGTTGCATCTTCAGCTGCAGAAATCAAATGCACCATAGAAACACAGACAATGACAGCACTTAGAGACCATGTGGCTTATCCACTCTGCCCATATAATCTATTACCCTTTCCTCTCCATTAGACATCATCTGGGCTTGTCACAAGGTTTCTTGAATTCAGATGCTTTCATCTCCACCACCTTCACCGGAAGGCTGTTCCACACATGCACCACTCTTTCTGTGAAGAACCTCATCGACATCCCAAACACAAACAGTTTGGCATCTTCCCGTACTTAACTTACACCTTCCCAACTGCAAAGGTATCAAGTACAAATCCTCCTATGTACCCAATTTTTCCTTTTTGGGAAGCCAGCTTTGGAACGCTTTACCAAGACCCATCCGAACAATCGATGGCCATTTACCCTTCAGAAAAGCGTTGAAGACCCATCTCTTTAGAAAAGCCTACCTCAATGATCCAACTTAACTAAAGTCCACCCACATGATTCTGTATCGAAGACTGTTATACATCGACCATATCTCCTATTCTCCTTATGTTCATCCCCCATCATTTTCCTCTCCATCCTTCCTACGCCCATCTCCCTACGTTCATTCCCTTCTACACTTAATCCCTCCTATTACTTCTTACTTATTCATTAACCACATTATTATCATGTTTTCTACAATTTGTACAATCTTCTTAAAGACCTTGTTATTTCTTTTTCTTTGTTACTATGTAAGCCGCATTGAGCTTGCCATGTGTGGGAAAGCGTGGGGTACAAATGTAATAAATAAATAAAAATAATAAAAAGTATCCTGAGTCTGTCCCTTTTCACCTTCATCCAATGCCCCCTCACTCCACAGCTTCCCTTCAGTTGAAAGAGACTCACCACCTATGCATTTATACCATGGAAGTATTTAAGTCATTATCGGATCTCCCCTCTCCTGTCTTTCTTCCAGAGCAGTGCATCCCAAGTCGGTCCTGGAGTACCCCCTTGCCTGTCAGGTTTTTCAGGATGTCCACAATGAATATTCATGAGATTGATTTGCATACACCACCTCCAGTGTATGCTAATCTCTTTCGTGTATATTCATTATGGATATCCTGAAAACCTGACTGGCAAGAGGGATACTCCAGGACTCACTTGGGAAACACTGTTCCTTAATATACATATTGAGATCTTTAAACGTGTCTCCAACAGAAATTATGGTAACGAAAGGTGTTGAACATTTAATTTGTGCAAAGCAATGTCTGGGGCCCAGATTCAAACCTGTTTGTTTTACGAAAGGAAGTCAAATAAGCCTGCAACAGGGCATGAGGATAACAAGCATCAAGGACGTATAGCACTGCATCGTCCCCGTAGAAGGTACCTGTGGTAAAAAGCAGCTGCAGTGAGAACCATTGAGAACTCATTGGTCCATTTTGAGGTGTAACCCCATCGGTTCCTACCGGAATCCCAAAAGTGGCTTCTCATGGGAAATCCAACAATTCGGTCAGGGAAGCTCCTCCAAACGACAAAAGCAAAGTCTACCTGCAAACCCCAAAAGAAAGAGATCACCATCCAGGTGTGAGAAAGCCACCCAGCCTAGAAGATCCATGATCTTCTTCATCCAAACTCAGGACAAAGGTCATCTGAGACTCAAAGGAGGCGAGTCATAAATACTGACCACAGGTTGGGCCCTGGATCTCACCCTTCTGGACATTCCTCACCTCACTGGTTGATAGGATGGTGGATTCATCCAAACTTAGTACTGCATCTGTCAGAATATCATCATAAGGGTAGAAACGATGAGTCATCTGACGCACAAGAGTAAACAGAGAAGTGTCAGTGTCCATCATAATACATGTACATACATATATATATATACAGAGAGAGATAGATGTAGACATATAGATATTTCTCTAAAGAGCCAGGGCTTAGAAATGAAAAACGGACCTCCTTCTCATTGTATCTCTGTAGATGATCTTATTATCTGTACTTCCACAGAAATCAAGGTCAACCATCTGGTCTGGGTGATATGATCTTGCTGGGCCAATTTAATATGCTGGTCATTAGCTTTTGAGAGTTATTTTTTCGTCATCAGGTCAACACAAGTGAGCACAGGTGTTCTAGAACATTTTTATTAAATGTATCTCCATGTCTCTAAGCCAGGACTTCCCAAACCTGTCCTCGGGACCCCACACCCAGTCAACTTTTCAAGATATCCACAATGAATATGTATGACATAAATTTGCAAACTCTGGAGGCTCAGTATAAATAAATGTATCTCATTTATGCATATTGATTGTGGATATCCTGAAAATTCAGTTGGCTGTGGGGTCCCCGAGACCAGGTTGAAAAGTCCTAACATAAGCCAACCTATGTCACTTAGCAGTAGCAGCAACCTAAATCTTCTAAAGCACGAATTAACGGTAATACCTGAACGAATCACTTTCATAGTAACATCTGAGTACAGTTACAACCCTCAATAAAAGCAGGGGGGGGGGGGGTTAACCTGCACAAAGTGGCAGATATAATACTAATCACCTTACTGGGCGGACTAGTTGGGCCGTTTCGACCTTTATCTGCTATCATCTATTACGTTACTATATTAACCTGCTTGTTCAGGATATTCTTGCACAAATGCATTTCTGTGTGGTTCTCTAATGCTCCTCTGAAGATGTAACGTATTGCATCTGAAAGGCAGGAAGGGACAACTTAATTTATTCATGAATGTTATGAGCTGAATGACTTTCAGGGGGCTGTAACCAGGGTTGCCAGGTAGAAATTTTTTTTCCAGCCCAATCCAGGCCAGAAACCAGCCCAAAACCCGCCCAAACACAAACCCCGCCCCTGACACCCCCACCCCCGCGTCACCGGCCCCGCCCCCGCCGTCACCGGCCCCGCCTCCCACGTCATCGGGCCCGCCTCCCCGTCATCAGCCCCGCCTCCCCGTCATCGGCCCCGCCTCCCACGTCATCGGGCCCGCCTCCCCGTCATCAGCCCCGCCTCCCACGTCATCGGCCCCGCCTCCGACGTCATCGGCCCCGCCCAAAACGTCACTAACCCCGCCCAAAAACGTCACTAACCCCGCCCCCCGCGGCCGAAAAAAATCAAAAAGCCGCCCAAAAAGCCGCCCGGAAGCCCAAAAAACCGCCCAAAAAACCGCAACCCGCCGCGGGCAAAAATTTCCCGCGGCGGGTCGCGGAAAACCGCCCAATTGGGCGGTAAAACCGCCCACCTGGCAACACTGGCTGTAACTCACATTAATTAGATTGCCCTGCTCTGTCCCCAGACCACAGTTGTCTCAAGACACTACCTAAAGCTGTGTCCTTTCCTCCCCAGCTAGAAGTTACAATAATGGGCTCAGAACCAGCAGACCCGGGTTCAAATCCTGTTTGTCCCATTGCTTGTGAACTCGGGCAACTCACTCTGTCTCCCATTGCCTCAGCTTATTACACTGGTATATAATCTGTTGCAAAGCTCCTGATTTAAAACACAATATTAAGGCTGAAATGAAAAAAAAAACCAAATCACCTTCCTTTTCCCTTGAATGACTTTCAAAGGCACGGCTGTCAGAGGCCATCGGTCACCTGTGGGAGACGGTTTCTCAGAATTCCATAAGACCAAGATCTAAAGCCAAGAAAGAGACAAATTTGAGACAGGGAGGGGGGACACGGGAGAAGAGGGAGGTGAGGGTGAAATGGTACCCCGCACCTGAGAGATAAGGGAACGTCTGAGGGCTGACAGACCTGCGCACAGTGCTGAGATCCGGAGACTGCCTGGATGACCTTCAGGATAGGCATAGATTGGGAAACCACTGGAGATGACATCCAGATGAGTGCCGTGAACTTGCTGGAAGGCTTCAGACCTAAGACGAGAAGAGAGAAAGCTGAGGAACAGGGCAGTCCGTGGTAGAGTCTGCCAGAGTAGTCTCCAAGTCCTTCCTTACCACGATTGAGATAGTAAAAAGGGAAGTCCCTCAGGTGCGTGGAATATTGGGGTAGAACCAGGAGTCCTCCAGGCAGAGTGTTCCAGAGAAAGAGTTGACGCGAGTGCTGCCTATATATTCGATCTTTTATCATCTGTAAGAAAAAGGTTGTATGATTTATAGTATCTTACCCAGAGGGACAGGTCAGTGAGTTCTTGAGGAATTTCTGAAGCTAAATTCCATCCTAATTAAGTCTTGGGAATATAAACTCCCAACAAGGAAAACTCATTTCCACCAAAACCATGAAAACTGAGGCTGTGCAGTTCTCGGACTCAGCTCAGCAGCAGGGCTGGAGGCTCCTTACGTAGAAGGTCGTCAGAGGTGAGACCTTGATCATACACTTTACCTCCAGGGTGGTCTGCACAATCTTCTCCACAGAGGAAAAGTAGGCTTCCCACAAGAACTGTGTCTGCTGTCGGTAAGCTAGGATTTTATTGCTGTGGATGCAGCGCACTGTGGACGGGATCTGGGAACAGAGAAGACTTGGAGAGAGTGAAAAAGAAAAGGGCAAACATCCTAGCGCCCCCTCATGGTGAGGGTGGCACCTTCCTATTCATATTGTTCACCTCCATCTTCATAACATTTCAAAAAGCCTTCCAGTTTCACACATTGGTGGGTCAACAGCTTCGCAGCTAGGAAGAAGGCACAACCAAACTTGCAGAAACATGGAAATCTTCTCTCTCCACTCACACATTTCAAGTGTGAAGTTTATTCAGATTTGATAAACCACTAAATCAAAACAACCGTCTCAGCAATTTACAGTCATAACACAAAATAAAATAAAAGGCAAGCAGAAAAGAAGAGAAAAGAAAAGTAATGCAATCTACTGGTACAATATAATAACAACATACATATAGATATAGAGGGGTAATAAAATGAATAACAGTGCCAGAAAAGGACAAAAAAGTTATATCTGCTTGTTCCAAACTCAGCAAGATAAGGCACATTGATATCCTCGGGGCTTTTTTTGAGGGGGTACTTGGGGGTACTGAGTACCAGCACCTTTTCTATTGTCTGCTAAAGTTGACCCATTGACCCAAAGTTTTAATGAAAGAGCTCAGGCTCTACACACCAATTCTGCCTTGTCATAGATTCTGTGACTGGTTGCAGGGGGTCTGGCTATTGTGGGGTGGGTCCCTCAATGATCACCCCACCCCTGAAGGGTGACCTAGCATTTGAGTAAGGGCACCTTTTTTGCTAGAACGCACTGGATAAAAGGGACCCACGTGTAGGTGATCAGGCCATTGTGACATCACTGATGAGGTTGGCTGTTAGCCATTGGTGGAATGAGGCATTATGACATCACATTATCAAAAGTGAGCCAAGTATAGAACAATCAAGCTAATTACAGGGCTTAACAGTAAAATAACATGTCTTAACAATAGCTCATGTTGATAAGCCCCCTAAATGAAAGAAAAAAAGAAATGCCTGTAGAAATCAAAATCACTGCTACATGTGAAAAAGCAGGGCTTTTTTTGAGGGGGCACTTGGGGATACTGAGTACCGGCACCTTTTCCATTGTCTGCTAAAATTGACCTATGGACCCCCAAGTTTTAATGAAAGAGCTCAGGCTCTACACACCAATTCTGCCTTGTCATAGATTCTGTGACTGGCTGCAGGGGACCTGGCTATTGTGGGGTGGGTCCCTCAGTGATCACCCCACCCCTGGCATTTGAGTACTGGTACCTTTTTTGCTAGAAAAAAAACGCACTGGATATCCTAAATATCAAACAAGTCTGGAAAAAGGTTCACATGTTTTAAGCCCCTTTTTCGAAAGCTTGAGAAGACATTTCCAATCGTTTCTAATCATAAATAAGTAGACAAGTTATTCCAAAGGGCTGGACTCACTACGTTAAAGACAGAGCTTCAACTAGAGTCAAGACTCATACATCTGAGGGAAGGGATAACAAGACAATTTGGCTGAGAGGAACGAATAGGGAATTAGCAAATCGAGACAGAAATATTGGCAAGCCCACGTAATATATTAATGTTAATATTTTGAATGTAATCCATCTTGTGTGGGACAGGTAGCCAATTTTCTGCCCGCAGCAAAGGGGTTACGTGATCGTATTTTCTTGCTCCAGAAACAAGTTTAACTGGCAATTTTTGGATAGACTGAAGTCACCTAATCTCAGTGGTCCGAATTCCTTCGAACAAAGAGTTGGAATAATCTAGATTACTGAGTACAAGAGAGTGGACTAAAGTCTGTCATGCGTCTTCAAGAGACAAATGTTTCACTGAACCAATATGCTTTTGTTTGAAAAGGCATTTCCTGGGTAAGATGGGACATATGCAATTTAAAGGTCAGGTCATTATCAATTACCACACCTGAAATCTTCAGTGAGGATACAAAAGGTACCTGTATTCTAGCTATAAATATAGGGCTGGACTGGTACAAACTGAGTATTCCCTCCTCAGGAACAACACAGCTCTCGATTTAATCACAGCCAGTCTGTGATTACAGCAACTATAACTTATAGAAAATCTCGGTTGATAGTGATAAGGATCCAAATGTCAACTGTATTTACAAAAGACACCAGTGTTTCCCAAGTCCAGTCCTGGAGTACCCCTTTGCCAGTCAGGTTTTCAGGATGTCCACAACGAATATACATGAACGTGATTTGCATACACTGCCTCCATTATATGCAAATCTTTCATGCATATTCATTGTGGATAAAGACAAAACCAAATTCCTAGTGCTATCCAGTCCGCACCATCCCAATACCCACCAACACTCACAATCAACCAACAAACTTTCCAAATCGAACCACAACTAAAAATAGCGGGAATTATTCTAGATAAACACATCTCTGGAGAACCAAGTATCAGAAGCCACGCCAAAATGCTTCAGAACACTATGGAAACTGAGAAGGATCAGACAGAGACAATCATTCCGGCTAATAGTACAATCAATGATAATGTCACAACTAGACTACTGTAATGCAGCATATGTAGGGTGAAAAGAAAACACATTAAAATCATTGCAAAGCGTTCAAAACATGGCAGCAAGACTGATATTTAAAAGGTCGAAATACGAAAGAGCAAGTCCGTTGCTTGAAATGCGACACTGGCTTCCACTTAAAGCAAGACTGCGTTTTCAAAACTGGCACCCTCAACTTCAAAATACTATTTGGAACGGCTCCTGCTAAATCTGATTGAACTATTCCCAAGAAACACAAGCCCTGAAACCAGAGGCTACCTTCTTCTTCATCTACCCAACTGCAGAAACATCTACACAGCTGGATTTAGCTATCAGGGCTCCAAATGGTGGAACTCAATACCCAAGGCCACAAAAAGTATTACTAACTATCTTCAGTTCAGAAAAGAACTGAAAACCCTACCACTTCAAAAAAATTCTATAGCTAAAATATATAAGGTAATGATGTCACTTTCCACTCTGCGACTGCAACACCAAACTTCACCAAATTGTATATTGTAAGCCATGTTGAACCGAAACTTGATTTTGGATACAAGAATGTATAAATAAATACATAAATATCCTTGACTGGCAAGGGGTACTCCAGGATTGGACTTGGGAAACACTGCCACAGACTGACTAATACATACGTAGGAGAAGTCTATAAATGGTGCTTAAAATTGTAACGGGCTTATTAACACCAGTAATTGGGCGGGAATGATCAATTACAGGCATTAATTGGGAACAACTTGAATTTACGCTTGCATCTTGCTAACTGCTATTCTATAAAGATGCACACGCAAAGGGGATGTGGCCATGGAAGGGGCATGGGCGGGTCAGCAGCGTTCATTAAAGATGCACGCCCTGTTATAGAATTCGGGGATCAGCATCTATTTACACCAGGGTTCGGTAGGTATAACTCCTCAAGCCTAAAAGTTGGGCACAGACCCCAGTGTTCCACGCTAAACAGTGCCCGACCCTGAGTGCCCTTTACAGAATGGCGCTCAGCAAATATTTTTTCAGTGCCCAAATTTGACCACCATTTACTAAATTTAGTCCACGGTGGGCAAATAGATTGGTGCTGCTTGTCCAAATCTGCATCTATAGCAGTGCTTATCAAACATTCTCTAGCTGGGATCTCATTAACGTGGCCACAGAAAGTGCATGACTCCCAGAGGCTTGGGACAATAACGTCTCTAAGGCAATGCCCCCACCCCAGGTCATGATTCCAATCGAGATCTCAAAGAAAAAAGCAGGGGATACCTCTACGACAAAGAATCACAGCAAGCAAAAGTAGAGGCTCACCAAAGACAAATCCACCACTGTTGGACTATCAGGTGAATTTTCGAAAGAGAAGGACGCCCATCTTCTGACACAAATCGGGAGATGGGTGTCCTTCTCTCAGGGTCGCCCAAATCGGCATAATGGAAAGCCGATTTTGGGCGTCCTCAACTGCTTTCTGTCGCGGGGATGACCAAAATTCACAGGGGCTTGTCAGCACCGTACCGAAGGCGGGACTGGGGCGTGATTTAGAGATGGACGTCCTCAGCCGATAATGGAAAAAAGAAGGGCGTCCCTGACGAGCATTTGGCCAACTTTACTTGGTCCATTTTTTTTCACGACCAAGCCTCGAAAAGGTGCCCGAACTGACCAGATGACCACCGGCAGGAATCGGGGATGACCTCCTCTCACTCCCTCAGTGGTCACCAACCCCCTCCCACCCCAAAATACATGACAACTTGGGTGTCCCATTCGATTATGCCCCTCCACATCTCCAGTGGTGGATTAGTCTTTGGTCAGCCTCTACTTTTGCCTGCTCCAATCGAGATCTACAATTTGGGAAGCTCTGGCCTATAGTATATCACTTTGAACGAATGTCTTCAAAAAGGTGATAAATAAATAAACAAAACTTTTAATTAATCAAGCCTATTGGCTGGGCAGGGAAGTTTCAGAGCAGAACTAGCCCTTAGGAGGCATCTTACATTGCTGTCACCCCTCACCTCTTACCTGCAGAAGGAGCTTCTCATCTCCTACGATGGCTGCCTTCTTCCAGTCGATGACTTCGGAGAATGGCAACTCCCAGCCGTTACTGAGCAGAACCGGGACACAGGCAGCCTGGATCGAGACCAAAACATCAGTAAGTAAGAACAGGAACTGTAGGGATCTGTCTCACAGGTACGTTTAGAAACTGATTTCCTACCCCCTACCCTCCTCACCCAAAAATAATGAACTACATAAGGGCATTAGAGTCTGTATACATTGAATGTAAAATAAGAAAGTCCAGTATCACTGGGAAGCCATCAGAGACCAGTGCAAGGATACTAAGACCCCTAGGCAAAGCTTTAGCCTTTCACTCCTTTAATTCACTTTTAGGGCCCTAGACCCTTCCCTCTGCCCAATCACCCCAATACAACCCCCCCCCCCCCCAAATGATCCTGAAGAAACGCATAAATGTGTAGGCATAGATGATTGAGTTCTGTGTAGCTATCAGAAGCTATCAGTTTGCTGTGACTGTAGCTTCTCTTTTATGCCCCCAGCCCCGGAAGCTGCTGCCCTAGGCCGCTGCTTAGCTGTCTTTTATGAAAGCGCAGCAAACCTACCATGGCTTGCTGTGCAACAATGCAGCTCCACCAATGGACTCCCCCGGGTTCTGATCCCCACCATGCATCATTCCCAGCGCTAGAAAATATTTTTGAATTTTCTAGAGCAGGGGGTGTGCCCGGCAGTAATTGGGCAGCGCCGTGCACTGCCCGGTTACCGCTGGGCTCCCCCAGGAAATGGCCATGCGTCAAGTGTTTAACTTACCACACGGCCATTCCCTTCCTTTAAAGAAAGGCCTTTTACCAGTGACGGTACTACAGCAGGGGTGTTCAATGTCGGTACTCGAGGCCTGCAACCCAGTCAGGTTTTCAGGATTTTCCCAATGAATATGCATGAGATCCATTTGCACACGTGCCAGTCAAACCCCCAATATATGAAGCACACATTGACGTATGATTTCTACACCTTTAAGTATAAAATTTTCAATTTTCTTTTTACTTGGAAGGCTTATATTTAAACGCAGGAAACAGGCGGCAATGTTTGCTTCCACATTCAGGTTTGCTCAGCATTTTGCTCACTACTGGGGCTTAGGGGCTTGCACGGGCTTCCTTCTGCTTCGAAATTAAAGAAAAACCAGCAGATTTTAAAGAAAGAATCGGGACAAATCCTCTCTTCAAACACTTCAACGCCTGCTCAGAGCTGGTGTTATTTTTTCAGCGGTAAAGGCTGTTCTGGTTTTTTTTTTTTTTAAATCCTTCTGGGGAATGGGTTTCATGTCAGTTACCACCAGGATTGGAATTGGGTCCAGCTCTAGGTGGAGATGTTCAGACCAGGTTCATGTGGAAAGAAACGTTTGGGACAACTGTTATGTCTTTACCGTTTCAGACTACTTTGGAGTGATAGAAATGAACCAAAGGTCACTAAAGATGGGCACCGCCTAGTGGACATACATTCGAATCCCACCCCTTACCAAACAAACATCAGAAAAGAGACTGGCCTCAGGCGACAGTTCTCCATCATGTTACCTGCAGGGCTTCTAGGAAACGGAAGGAGCCCAAGCGTCGCCCTCGAGGGATGAGGCAAAATGTGGAGTTCCTGAGCAGCTCCTGATAATCGAACCTGAAACCAAAAATAAGGGTAAATTTCTACAAGAAACCTTGATCTCAACTCCCAAACACTTGAGAACAGCCTAAGAGAACAGTAACACAATAACATAGTAAATGACGGCAGAGAAAGCCCTGTACGGTCCATCCAGTCTGCCCAACAAGATAAACTCATATGTGCTACTTTATGTGTATACCTGACCTTGATTTGTATCTGCCACTTTCAGGGCACAGACTGTAGAAGTCTGCCCAGCACTAGCCCCGCCTCCCAACCACTAGCCCCACCTCCCACCACCGGCTCTGCCACCCTATCTCCGCTAAGCTTCTGAGGATCCCTTCCTTCTGAACAGGATTCCTTATGTTTATCCCACGCATGTTTGAATTCCATTACCGTGGGCATTCCAAGTATCCACCACTCTCTCCGTGAAAAAATACTTCCTGACATTTTTCTTGAGTCTGGCCCCCTTCAATCTCATTTCATGTCCTCTCGTTCTACTGCCTTCCCATCTACGGAAAAGGTTCATTTGCAGATTAATACCTTTCAAATATTTGAACGTCTGTATCATAGTAGAATACATGCAGTAAGATGTTTGGCACATGTATTTCTGAGTTGAGCACTATGGATTTGTTCTGCTCCTTGGGATCCAGCAGGTACATGTGATCTGGATAGATCACTGTTGGCAACAGGAGACTGGGCTGGATGGACCTTTGGTTTGACTCAGTATGACATAAGAACATAAGAATAGCCATAGTGGGTCAGACCAATGGTTCATCCGGCCCAGTATCCTGCTTCCAACAGTGGCCAATCCAGGTCACAACTACCTGGCAGAAACCCAAATAGTACCAACATTCCATGTAAAAGAATAGCAAAATTCCCAGAATCCCAAAGAGTAGCAAGATTCCATGTAGAATCTCAAATAGTAGCAAAATTCCGGAATCCCAAAGAGTAGCAAGATGCCATTAAGAATGTCATAGTAGCAAAATTCCGGAATCCCAAAGAGTAGCAAGATTCCATGCTACCAATCTTAAAGCAAGCAGTGGCTTCCCCATGTCTATCACATCTTATGTTCTAAGGTGCACATACCCTGAGGAAGCTGACATCAGAGGGGGGCAGGAGACCAGCAGAGCCGACAGCACACCCCCTTGCTTGGAGGAGGGGGGTGTGTGCACTTACTGTTTCTAATTCACTTTTGAGTTTGGATTTGGGGCAGAGAAAGAGTTACAGCCAAAGGTGCTAAGACACCATTTTCATGAACAGATACTTTGTACTGAGGCAGCAGTGTGAGAGCATCGCCTGCTTACTGTGGTTCCTGCATGTACAGAAATAAATTTGTGGCTTTACAGCAGCCAGAGCAAACACAAGTCTGCCCAGTTCGGAGGGCGGCACCTTCCATTCCTCTGACTGTGTAACCCCTTCAGTTCTTTCATTAAATATACTGTATTCTGTTTCAAATATAACCACCAGAGCAATGCCGGGGGGGGGGGGGGGGGAGGGAGAGGAGGCACCTACTTTCTTTTACAGAATACTAGCGGAACTGGATATATAAATGCATGTTTTCTGTCAGACACAAGCACAGACGTCAGCCACAGAGCTGGTGTAAGTGCTCATGCCCACATTTTTATTTATTTATGTTAAAAACATGGAGTGGAGGAGTGGCCTAGTGGTTAGGGTGGTGGACTCTGGTCCTGGGGAGCTGAGGAACTGAGTTCGATTCCCACTTCAGGCACAGGCAGCTCCTTGTGACTCTGGGCAAGTCACTTAACCCTCCATTGCCCCATGTAAGCTGCATTGAGCCTGCCAAGAGTGGGAAAGCGCAGGGTACAAATGTAACAAAAATAAAATAGATACTATTGGAGATTCTACATGGAATGTTGCTGCTATTGGAGATTCTACATGGAATGTTGCTATTCCACTAGCAACATTCCATGTAGAAGGCTGCGCAGGCTTCTGTGAGTCTGACGTCCTGCAGTCTCACAGAAGCAGCCTGATGCTGACATGTTTTTTTTTTTTTTGCACAATCGTATCTGCTGTACCCTATGACCGTTCACGACATCTGTCCTGGTCATCTCATAGATGCTCACTGTTACACTGGCCTTTTCAGCTTGGAGAAAAGACGGCTGAGGTATATAAGATAATGAGTGGAGTGGAACGGGTAGACGTGAATCGCTTCTTTACTCTTTCCAAAAATACTAGGACTAGGGGGCACGCAATGAAGCTACAAAGTTTTATTTTGTTTTTATCTGTTTAATATGTGTGTTTATATGGCAGCTGCTTAGGGTTTAAGCTGTTTTTTTTTAATTACATTTGTACCCTGCGCTTTCCCACTCATGGCAGGCTCAATGTGGCGGGCAATGGAGGGTTAAGTGACTTGCCCAGAGTCACGAGGAGCTGCCTGTGCTGGGAATTGAACTCAGTTCCTCAGGACCAAAGTTCACCACCCTAACCACTAGGCCACTCCTCCACTGTTGCTACTATTTGAGATTCCACTAGCAACATTCCATGTAGAAGTCGGCCCTTGCAGATCACCAATGTGGCCGCGCAGGCTTCTGCTTCTGTGAGTCTGACGTCCTGCAGGACATCAGACTCACAGAAACAGAAGCCTGCGCAGCCTTCTACATGGAATGTTGCTAGTGGAATAGCAACATTCCATGTAGAATCTCCAATAGTAGCAACATTCCATGTAGAATCTCCAATAGTATCTATTTTATTTTTGTTACATTTGTACCCTGCGCTTTCCCACTCATGGCAGGCTCAATGCGGCTTACATGGGGCAATGGAGGGTTAAGTGACTTGCCCAGAGTCACAAGGAGCTGCCTGTGCCTGAAGTGGGAATCAAACTCAGTTCCTCAGTTCCCCAGGACCAAAGTCCACCACCCTAACCACTAGGCCACACCTTTCTACATGGAATGTTGCTATTCCACTAGCAACATTCCATGTAGAAGTCAGCGGCCCTTGCAGATCACCAATGTGGCTGCGCAGCCAAACCAGGGGCCCAGGCCCCCATGGCCCCCTGTTGCTACGCCCCTGCTCAGAAGACATACACAAACAAACGCATTCCTGGGGCAGAGCTTGGGATGGAAATGGTACACATACCTGTCTAGGTACCCGGTAATAAAAGGCTCTCCAAGAGGAATGAATTTAATTTGTACTCTGCTTTCTATCTTAATACTGAACTCATCGAGAAACACTGTGCCATGAGTTCCGTCCAGTCTGTGCGTCCTGCCTCTGCTACTTTCATCAGCACCATCAGTTCCCTGCAATCTCTGCAAGAGAAACAGCAATTCACAAGGCACAAGACACTGAATGTTGCGTTTAAACAGTCATAAATGATACTTTAGTAATATCTTTAATCATCCAGAATGTGAAGTGCCTCCGAATACTGGAAAGACGCCTAACGCTCAAACTGAATCAACAGCCTCTTTGAAACCGGGAATTTTATGGAAGCAAAGATGGAAAGAATTTGGTGGAAAAAAGGTCATGTGTGGCTGGCGTCAGGAGCCCTGGCCCTCGCTCTGGTATTCCTGGCTTTTGGAATGAAGTCAGGGAATGCTTCTGAAAAGCTCTTTTTAAAATCTGGGCACAGAAAGGCATTTGTTCAGTGGGTCCCAAGAGGACCAGAGCTGTGAATAAGGTTATTGCTTAGCTGGGAGTACACCACAGTCTTTAAGAAGGTTTAAGGTTACAAGCACACAGGCGATGCTGGTTTTGCAAGAATTCTGAGGTTAGACAACTGCAAGGATTTTTCTGCAAACTAGTGGAAAGAAAAGTTGAGAAGAAAGACAGTATAAGGCTGAGTTTTAGTGGACTCAGGACCGTACGCTGTGCAGCTCACCGTGGTGCCCCCCTGCCCCACCCACTTCGCCACCATTAATGAGAGGAGATGGTGGGCTGGGGACAATATTCACACCCCTCCCTGTCTGCACCGCTCACACAGCCTTTTCGCTGACATTGGTCCTCGGGTCAGAACAGAAGGTTAAATGCATTAATGCAGCAGATGCACATAAGTACGTAAGTATTGCCACACGGGGACAGACCAAAGGTCCATCAAGCCCAGAATCCTGTTTCTAACAGTGGCCAATCCAGGATACAAATACCTGGCAAGATCCCCAAAACGTTCAGTACGTTTTATGCTGCTTATCCCAGAAATAAGCAGTGGAGTTTTCCCCCAAGTCATTTTAATAATGGTCTATGGACTTTTCCTTTAGGAAGCCGTCCAAACCGTTTTTAAACCCCGCTATGCTAACCGCCTTTAGCAAACCAGAGAGAACGATGTGTAAGCCCCAGGCAGGGTTTACAGAATACACGTATAGGCGGAAATATTTTTGGCACCGATTTTTCATCCTAAGAATAAAAATGAGCAGGCGTATATATTGAATTAGGGAGATATATACTATTAACAGAGCCCATAGTTCAACATCCGCAATCAGTACACATTCATGAAGGAGCATGAAGAAACCAGAACACCTGGTAACCGACACTGAGAGCGCAAACCACCTTCCACACCACAGACCCAACATACAGCTCGGCACAGAGAGGGAGGGCGTAGGCCAACAACTAACTGCAGCCCCACCCCCACCCCAAATGCTGTTACCATTCGAGTTTCCACAGGCAGATCAAGGGGAAGCACCTGCTGCATCCCTCGCTTTCTTCTCCTTCTCTGGCTACAGGCCATTTTCAGCTTCTACAAAACTACATTTCATTTTTTTTAAATCCTTTGTTACATAATCAGCAGAACGAACCACAGCCCCACCAACCTTTTGCCCCATATGGCATCACCAGCCAGGGAGCTCAAGGATGAGGGTGAAAGATGGTTTATTTGGTCCCCAGTTTAAAAAAGCGTCCCTGCTTTGTTATCCATACATATTTCTCTGAATTAGCAACAACACATCAGTCTGATTATTGAGTCCCATGATGTGGGTGTTCCCAGGATTTAGACGTAATGGTATAATAATGTCATTTGTGTGCCTAACTTCCATTAGTGGGGTAATGAGTGGAATGGAACAGGTCGATGTGGAACGTCTGTTTACGCTTTCCAAAAATACTAGGACAAGGGGGCATGCGATGAAGCTGCTATGTAGTAAATTTAAAACGAATCAGAGGAAAACTTTCTTCACTCAACACGTAGTTAGACTCTGGAATTCGTTGCCGGAAAAAGTGGTTAAGGCAGTTGACTTAGCAGACTTTAAAAAAAGGCTTGGACGGCTTCCTGGAGGAAAAGGCCATAGAATGTTATTGAATGGACGTGGGAATAATCCACTATTTCTGGGATGGGCGGGACAAATTGTTTGTTCTTTTGGCAGCTGTCCAAGAAAGGGTGCTGAGCTCGATGGACCCTTGGTCTGTCCCAGCATGGCGATGCTTATGTACTTATGTACCAGCACTTTGTTTATATGGGACATGCAGGTTATGAACCATAACATAACTTTGCAACAGTAACTGAGAATTATGAGCATAGCTATGCCTCTGTGAACAGGTTAAGAATCAATGAGAAGCTAAATCATAAGAAATTATACAGAATGTGAGTCTCATGTCAGCTTGCTCCTTCTGTTGGAGACACAGGCAGATATGGAGTCATAACAAAGATATGTGTGGCAAGAGAATACTATAATGTAAGAGGGAAATTTTGCTGTTGACCATGGAAGCAGATAATGAAAGAGACATAACTTTAGTTGCTGGGAAGATGGTTTTTGCAAAGTAGGATAGCCTCACTGACCTTACTTATTATAAACAAACATGTTATGAAGGACTTTGCTTCTGAAAAGACAGAATTTGCTAGAATGGGCTGGAATGCTGACTTTGTACTTCCAATACTAGTCTATGAGAGACAAGAGTATAAAAGGAGAATTATATTGCTAAGAATGTAAAAAGAATTGAAGCAATGCAAAAAAAAGCTACGAGAATGGTATGGGATTTGCGTTGCAAGACGTATGAGGAGAGACTTGCTGACCTGAAGAGGAAAGGAGAAACAGGGGTGATATGATACAGACGTTCAAATATTTGAAAGGTATTAATCCGCAAACGAACCTTTTCCGGAGATGCGAAGGCGGTAGAACGAGAGGACATGAAATGAGATTGAAGGGGGGGGGCAGGCTCAAGAAAAATGTCAGGAAGTATTTTTTCACGGAGAGAGCGGTGGATGCTTGGAATGCCCTCCCGCCGGAGGTGGTGGAAATGAAAATGGTAACGGAATTCAAACATGCGTGGGATAAACATAAAGGAATCCTGTTCAGAAGGAATGGATCCTCAGGAGCTTAGCCGAGATTGGGTGGCAGAGCCAGTGGCGGGAGGCGGGGATGGTGCTGGGCAGACTTATATGGTCTGTGCCAGAACCGGTGGTGGGAGGCGGGGCTGGTGGTTGGGAGGCGAGGATAGTGCTGGGCAGACTTATACGGTCTGTGCCAGAGCCGGTGGTGGGAGGCGGGACTGGTGGTTGGGAGGCGGGGCTAGTGCTGGGCAGACTTATAGGGTCTGTGCCCTGAAAATGAGAGATACATATCAAGGTCAGGTATACACAAAAAGTAGCACATATGAGTTTATCTTGTTGGGCAGACTGGATGGACCGTGCAGGTCTTTTTCTGCCGTCATCTACTATGTTACTATGTAAAAGGAGAATTATGGAGAGAGGCAACCAGAGAGCTAATGTCAGAGGTCACGTTTGTTTCCTGGCAATGCTGTCTCATATGAGAATTAATTAATTATATTATGTAGCCTAATTGTATTCCTGATAGGTAAGTGTAATAAACAACTATTGATTATTCTCATATTATTACTTTAGCCTTCTGTGTCTTTCTGTCTCTCCACCTGGTGCTGTTAGGACCATATTCTCTGGAGTGCTGGACATTCCAGCTTGCAGGTAAATAGTACCTTTATACCTGGGAGAGGGCAGAAAGATAAACAACTTCCACCAGGTTTTGTTAGGTGCGAGATCCACGCTAAGCTAGAATTTTATAAAGGGCGCTCCACGCACCGCATCCTTTGCAACACTTAATTTAGCGTGGATCATCCCTGCACCTAACCTTGGGGCACCATTTCAGTACCCTTCTCCACCACCGCCAACTCCAGGCTCCGCCCTTTCTGCCTCGCCTCACCCCATGCGTGGAACGGACTCCCTGAGCCCATACGCCAGGCCCCCTCCCTGCCCATCTTCAAATCATTGCTCAAAGCCCACCTCTTCAATGTCGCCTTCAGCATCTAAGGAAATCTAGACTGCCCCAACTTGGCATTTCGTCCTTTAGATTGTAAGCTCCTTTGAGCAGGGACTGTCCTTCTTTATTAAACTGTACAGCGCTGCGTAACCCTAGTAGCGCTCTAGAAATGTTAAGTAGTAGTATTACATATAGCAGTGATTTAACCAGAGCTGAGATTGTGATGTCATAATGCCTCATTCCACCAATGCCTAAGAGCCAACCTCATCAGTGATGTCACAATGGCTTGATTGGCCTATATTTGTCTCACTCTTATCTATTAGATTGTAAGCTCTTTGAGCAAGGACTGTCTCTCTTTGTTAAATTGTACAGTGCTGCGTAACCCTAGTAGCGCTCTAGAAATGTTTAGTAGTAGTAGTAGAAATCCACCCAAAGTAATGCACTGCCCCCCCCCCCCCCCCCCCACCACAACAAGACAATTTTCAAAAATATTTTCTGGCTTCCAATCTCCTATCGAATAGCGTTTAAAATCTTAGTCATCACGAAGATATGGGGGGGGGGGAAGGTAAATAAGCAAGGTGTTACGATTTGAAAGGTGGTTACGATGTCATACTGATTATGTTTAAATTGTGTACAAGTTATGTCACTGTTAATAATAAGATTTAACCATAAAGAGAGAGGGAAGGGAGGGAGGGGAGGGTTGTTGGGAGATAAAAGAAGAAAATAACTTGACGCTGGGAGAAAAGTTGACAGTTGACTGTTAAATTAACAATGTTATTGGTTGAAACGCTGTGAATGTCTATTTTCTTCATTATGTCAATAAACAGATTTAAACATAAAATCTTAGTTATTGCCCAGCAGGTCTATTTCTCCAGGTTATCCTCAGTTCTATCCACTATGCTCAAACCATATCTCCAATTCGAACCCTCTGCTCTTCACCACAAAACCTTCCGGTTACTCCTTCTCATCTTCAACTTCCATTTAGTTCATCCTAGGAATTACCGTCTCGGTGTCATGGCGCCAGAACCGTCTTCCTCTGGGCATCCGCCTGGATTCCTCAATACAAACATTTCAAGGAGCTTGGAAGACTTTTCTGGACTAGGCAAATCCCCACCAGGCCTAGTGACGTCCAGCAATGTGTTCCCTGCCCTCCCTTTGTGCTTTATTACTAGAACTATCGTACTTGCATTTTTTGTAACCTAGATCTCCTTTGGTTGCTCGATGTTAGTATTTAGCCCTTTCTTTCTCATTTTAATATATAAACCGCTTTGATATGTTAATTGGTTTAACAGTATATCAAATAAAAACTTAAAGTAATGAAATGTAATATAAGTTACAGGATGCCCTTCTTTCCCATTACAGTACATAAAGGTTCCCCTTCTTACATTCTGTCTCCTTCCCTCCCATCCTACTACTACTTAACATTTCTAAAGCGCTACTAGGGTTACGCAGCGCTGTACAATTTAACATAGAGGGACGGTCCCTGCTCAAGGAGCTTACAATCTAAAAGACAAAGTGAACAGTCAGTCCGAAAGGGGCAGTCAAATTGGGGCAGTCTGGATTACTGAACGGTAAGGGTTAGGTGCAGAACGCAGCATTGAAGAGGTGGGCTTTAAGCAAAGACTTGAAGATGGGCAGGGAGGGGGCTCTAATCCTCTATATTCTCCTCCCTCCGGGCCCCTTCCCTTTCTCTTCCTCTTCTCCCATTCTCTGGCTCCCTCCTTCCAACACATCCTCCATATGCTCCTTCTCCCTGGACCCCTTCTCTTTCTCCTCTCATTTGCTGGCTCCCTCCCTGGGCCCCTTCCTGTTCCCCATGTCTCTTAATCATCATGCTCCCCCCCCCCCCTTCCTCCACTCCCGTTTGCTTCCCTCATGACTGTAAGGACCCAACATTTAATTCACATGGAATATTCCACATCTGATGAATGCAAGAGAAAAGCAGAGGATTCAGTGGAAGGTGGAACCTGGCAGGTGGCTGCATAGCTAAAACCGTTAGACAATTCCTTCCAATTCTCAAGTCAGCAATTAGCATGTAAGAAACACGTTTTAGATCATAAGGCAAGTTGTCTTTTTAAATTATCCCTGGCACAAAGTTCTCCTGGTCTCACAGTCTGTCACCAAAAAAGAAAAAAAAATGTCTTCATTTTGCTCCTTAATTAATTCCTGGGAGCTTTAAGCAGCTCAGGAACAGTTCCACATTTAGCAAATATTCTTCTTGTTAGGCAGATGTGAAAAAGTCAGAACAGCTGTTCGGAAGGGAAAAACTGCACATAAAGGAGAGTCATGGAATAATAATTCTGATTTCTTCCCTTAAACCAGAGATGGGGAACCTTTCCTCAGTGCCGATGACATGAAGGGCCAAGCGTCTGATGGCCAAGTCAATAAGCACCTGGAAACAATCAGGTTCGATGGGCACCAAAATGGACCAAACCTCAAGAGCAATCAGGCTTATCAGTGGGGGTTCTGCCTCCTGACGCCCAGAATATCCAGTGTATCTGAAACCCTAAGATACACATGACTTTCTCATCCCATATGAGGGCAAAAATTTCCTGAACTAATTACCAAAATAATCGTGGTTGCCAGGAATGGCCATAGCAACTGTGTATTTTCAAAGCACTTAGACTTACAAAGTGAATTTTGTAAGTCTAAGTGCTTTGAAAATGAGCCCCATTATGTGGACTAGTTGGTGGGCCCCCCCCAGCCCCAGCCCCACCTCCACCTCCCTGTCCAGGGTGAACTTTCTGGAATCCAATGCTTTGCAGGACCTGAGACAGCATGGTTTCACTAGACGCAAGTTTTGTCAGACAAATCTGATTAATTTCTTTGACTGGGTGACCAGAGAGTTGAATCGAGGGAGCGCATTAGATGTGGTGTATTTAGATTTTAGCAAAGTCTTTGACACGGTTCTGCATAGAAGACTGATAAATAGGGCTGCATTTCTGAAGTAGGCTGCTTATAGCTATTCTGCAGGCCTGCTTTATTTATTTATTTATTTTATTACATTTGTACCCCGCGCTTTCCCACTCATGGCAGGCTCAATGCGGCTTACATATTATATACAGGTACTTATTTGTACCTTGGGCAATGGAGGGTTAAGTGACTTGCCCAGAGTCACAAGGAGCTGCCTGTGCCTGAAGTGGGAATTGAACTCAGTTCCTCAGGACCAAAGTCCACCACCCTAACCACTTGTTCAGAACCCTTATTTTATCATCCCACTTTAATATTCCCTTATCTCTTATTTGTCCTGTTTGTCTGACCTAATTAGATTGTAAGCAGTCGAGCAGGGACTGTCTCTTCATGTTCAAGTGTACAGCGCTACGTACGTCTAGTAGCGCTATAAAAATGATAAGTTGTAGTAGTAGTCTTTGGGATTCTGCATGGAATCTTGCTATTCTTTGGGATTCCGGAATCTTCCTACTCTTTGTCCTTATCCCTTGTTTGTCCTGTTTGTCTGTCCTAATTAGATCGTAAGCTCTGTCGAGCAGGGACTGTCTCTTCATGTTCAAGTGTACAACGCTGCGTATGTCTAGTAGTGCTATAGAAATGATAAGTAGTAGTAGACAAGAGGGGCAGTGACAGGGAGGAGATGTAAGGGCTGGCTGGCGCTGTGGTGGGAAACTTATAGAGCATCAGTGCTGAGGAGCGCAGTTACCAAGGGATAGCGAAGGAGACAGAGGAAGATGAAGATGGAAAGAGAAAAGAAGCTTTAACTTTGGGTCAGCTATCAGTTGTTTAGCTGACTCAGTTAAGCGTGGGGCCCCTAGGGGTGCTGGACCCTGTGCTGCCACCCCTGATTAGGGCCAGCCCTGATGACTGCATCACAAATTGGAGCAAAGGTGTTCTTTCTGCAGAAACTGTGCACACAAAGAGGGGTATACTCGAAAGGGGCACCCAAGTTTTCCTAAGGACGTCCTCGCAGGACGTCCCGGCGAAGGGGTGGGGAAACCCGTATTATCGAAACAAGATGGACGTCCATCTTTCATTTCATTAATATGGTCGGGGACACCCAAATCTTGACATTTAGGTCGTCCCTAGAGATGGTTGTCCTTAGACTTGGTCATTTCTGATTTTCGGCGATAGTGGAAACTAAGGACGCCCATCTCAGAAACGACAAAATGCAAGCCCTTTGGTCGTGGGAGGAGCCAGCATTCATAGTGCACTGGTCCCCCTGACATGCCAGGACACCAACCAGGCACCCTAGGAGGCACTGCAGTAGACTTCAGAAAAAGCTCTCAGGTGCATAGCTCCCTTACCTTGTGTTGCTGAGCCCCCCCAAAACCCACTACCCACAACTGTACACCACTACCATAGCCCTTACCGGTGAAGCAGAGCACCTAGATGTGGGTACAATGGGTTTTGGAGGGCTCACATTTACCACCACAAGTGTAACAGGTGGGGGGATGGGCCTGGGTCCGCCTGCCTGAAGTGCACTGCACCCACTAAAACTGCTCCAGGGACCTGCGTACTGCTGTGATGGACCTGAGTATGACATTTGAGGCTGGCATAGAGGCTGGCACAAAATATTTTTAAAGTTCTTTTTTGAGGGTGGGAGGGAGTTAGTGACCACTGGGGGAGTAAGGGGAGGTGATCCCCGATTCTCTCCGGTGGTCATCTGGTCAGTTCGGGCACCTTTTTGTGCCTTGGTCGTAAGAAAAACTGGACCAGGTAAAGTCGTCCAAGTGCTCATCAGGGACGCCCTTTTTTTTCCATTATGGGTTGAGGATGTCCATGTGTTAGGCACGCCCAAGTCCCGCCTTCTCTACATCTCCAACACGCCCCCAGGAACTTTGGTCGTTCCCGCGATGGAAAGCAGTTGGGGAAGCCCAAAATCGGCTTTCGATTATGCCGATTTGGGCGACTCTGTGAGAAGGACACCCATCTTCCGATTTGTGTCGAAAGATGGGCGTCCTTCTCTTTCGAAAATAAGCCTGACAGGGTACGAGTGCCAATTCCATCCTGAAACACTGCTGCAGCTGCTACAAAAGAACACATGTCAAACCCATCTGCTCCCAGCCTTGCTTATTAGAAAGACGAACTGTGTTCATTTTCAGCACATATAAGAGACAGGTTCAATGTGTATCACGGCGGACTGAACCTCTGTATGTCAGGTCTCTTCCCATAAATTCAAAGTTCTCTGCTAGAAAAAGGGAGGTTTGGAGTGATCCAGGCAGATGATAAGAAAACATGTCAAATAATGTCGGCTGGGACTGCAAGGGGGTGCTTGGGACTGGCAGCTGGATGGATTTAGGATGCCACATGCTCTCTGATTTTCTTCTCTGTTTAGTGTATTGTACTTCCCCTTGAGCATTTTTATGAATCCATGTGTCAGTGGCGTAGCCAGACCTGACATTTTGGCTGGGCCCAGAGCTAATATGCGTGGGCACTATATATATATATAGAGAGAGAGACACACACACACACAAGATGATGTTAAAATTCTGATGTAAAAAAAAAAAAAAAGCATTTAAAATTTTATTACTTGAAGTGCTGGACTGGGCTGGCAGCGGCTTGGCAGTAATTCGGTACCGACGAGACTGGAACTCGATTCCTGAAGAACCTTTCCCACGTTTCCAGGGCCAGGCTCACACTAGTTCAATGCTCAGCAGCTCAACCCTGCCTGCAGCTATTTTTTTAGCCTGCCCTGATGGCTACGAGCGAGCGGACGGAGCGGAGCGAGAGCGAGGCTGAGCACGCCGCTGTGCACAGCCACGTCATACGGTCGGGTCATACCGCGTAGGATGGAACCACGAGCTGTGCGAGCGCCACGACCTGAATTTCAGTGCCGACTGCCGACTCCGAGTCTGCCTCTGCAAGCCCGAAAGGTAGGTGGGCTGGACTCGCTGGAGCCTGGAGATCAGCTGAGCGGGTGCCGTCTGCTGTGGTACGCTACGCGATGACTCACGTCACACAATAGAAAACATGTGATAAAAGGCTGCTGCAGTGTGTGCGCTTGGGTGGGCGGGCCTGAGCTGAAATTGGATGGGCCTGGGCCCACCCACGCCCACCCGTAGCTACGCCCCTGCTATGTGTAATACTTTAGATTAAAGGACATTGATTCTCTCCTGATAGATAGTCCGTGGCACAGTGAGAAAAATGAAGTCATTGCCCCTCCCCCTCCCACCGTGGTTGTCCTACTGCTTTTGTGTCCTCTGTTGTACAAGCTGGCACTCCTACACGGGCACATTTGGCGTAGCGAGGTGGGGAGCTAGGGAAGCGGCCGCTCTCCCAAACGGAGTTCTGCCGGTGCAGGCGCCTATTTTTTTTTCTCGTCATGTTGCATTGAAAATGGGCACCAGCGCAAGTCCGCTCTTGCGCCCCCCCCCCCCCCCCCGCGCTGTCAACCTGGCTCCGCTTCTGGAATTTGTCCTTTTCTTGTTCCCACCAATAATCTGTCTGGGTACTGAAATCAGAGGTCTGCATCAGGCTGTCGCAGAGGGCAGGAAACGTGGTACCTTCACCATAACAAGCTGCAGAAAAAGGAACTTGAAGGGGGGGGTAGCTATCTGGGGAATTTTTTTTATAGGTGCTCAGTCTCTAAACTCTAAGGGCCCCTTTTACTAAGCCGCGTAAGTGCCTACGCATGCCCAACGCACGCCAAATTGGCGTTACCACCCAGTTACTGTGTGGCCTTTGTGGTAATTTCAAATTTGGCACGCATCTGCTACGCGCATCTGAAAAATACTTTTTATTTTCTGGCGCGCGTAGCGGGCGTGCGCCAAGTGGCATCTGACGCACCTAGGTCATTACCGCCTAAATTCTTTACCGCTAGGTCTATGGCTGGCGGTAAGGTCTAAGACCCAAAATGGACGTGTGGCAATTTTGATTTTGCCGAACATTTTCGGGGGGGGGGGGGGGGGGGGGGGGGAGGGGAAGAGGCCTTTTTTACAGGTGTGCTGAAAAATGATTCTACGCGTGCCCAAAACCCGCACCTACACTACCGCAAGCCATTTTTTTTAGCGTACCTTTGTAAAAGGACCCCCTAATGCTCTAAACAGCCAGTGGTAATCTTTTAATTTAAAATGAGTGCCCAGGGGCAGGTTTCCACTCTCCAGTCTGGCAACAGCAGGTGGCAGGTTCAGATAAGTTCCAGGACAGTGGCAAAAGGTTATAGTTCGGCTCCCGGCTTTAAGTGACCACTGCAAAGTGCTGCGTTAGGCACGTAACCCAGACAGCCGCTCAGGCATTCACTGCAAATGGATCCCTCTGCACTTTCAATATGTAATGCAAGTGGAGAAGGAATGAAAAGCACATTTTTATTACGACAACAAAGGGCAGACAGAGAAAATCAGAAGAGACAGTTGTGTAAACTACTAGACTCCAAAGTATTCCCTCTGCAAAGCACATCCTTCTCCTGCCAACCCTGTACACAGAGCGCACTGTCCCGACTCCCTCCGTCTGTAATAAATGGCTCATTTTCCACTGATACAGCCAGGGTTTGGCCTGTTTATATCTGTACTTGAGTTCTTCATAGATTCCACGGATTTGGTAGAAGAGGTGACTTTGAGTGAGGTTCATGAGAATGAACCAGTGCCACCAAGGGGGGGGGGGGACAAAATTCCCTAGGCACCGGGGTCTTTCTCTCTCCTGACGGGACCCGAGTGATCGCGTCCCGACAGGAGCAGGAGAGAGAAGACTCCGGCGCTGCGGCCAGACCCCCCCCCCCCCTTGGAGGCTGGGGAGGACCCGGAAAAGCAGACAATGCAGGCCTTCCTCCAACGTTGCTCTTCTGCCCAGTTGAGCGGTTGCTTTTCCTCTCAGGTGCGCATGCTCGGTTTTGAAACCGAGCATGCCCTGAGAGAAAAAGCAGCCGTAGGGGCAGGCAATCGGCAGACGAGCAGTTCTGGAGGAAGATGTCTTCTGTTGGCGGGGCCTCAGGATCCCCGCCAGCCAACAAGGTATTTCAATTGCGGCAGCGATCCGGGAGGGGGTAGCAGCGATGATTTATTTATTCATTTATTAGGATTTATTTACTGTACTGCCGTTTTGAAGGAATACACTCAAGGCGGTGTACAGTAAGAATAGATCAAACATGAGCTATAGGCAATTACAGCAGTAAAAATATTCAAAAACAATACAAAGTATGGCATGGTAGACTACTTACAAAGTCAAGACAATACGTAATAGAACATTATAATTAATAGCGAAGGGTAAAGCAAAGATGTAACATATAGATAGGTAAGAAAGTAGGAAGAGTTAGAAAGTAAGGTGATTGATTTAAAGAAAGTTGTTGACTATGATTATTCATATGTACCTGATGCAGTGGTGTACTAAGGGGGGGGGGCGGTGGGTGCGGCCCGCCCCGGGTGCATGCCGCTGGGGGGGTGACGCGTCGGTCAGCTTCGTTGTTTCCATGCTCCCTCCGCCCCGGAACAGGTTACTTCCTGTTCCAGGGCAGAGGGAGCATGGTAACAACGAAGCTGACCGGCGCACGGCATCCCCTCCCCCAGCGGCGTGCACCCGGTGGGGGGTTCTTTCACCGGGGTGGGGGTGATGAGGGGGTTCACTCTGCACGGGGGGGGGGCACATCGGCGACTGCCCCGGGTGTCAGCGCCCCTAGGAACGCCACTGATCTGATGCAGGCTTATTGTCAAACCGTGGCCAAGCAGGTTTTAAAGAATTTTTCATATGGTCATAAATTTTCTGTTTCTCTGAGTAATTTGTTATATATATTTTTATGTATCCCTATGTTGAATATTTACATTGTTGTAGTGAAGTTGGCTCTTTATTTTGGCCTGTGCAAGGTTGTTTGTTCTGCTCACTTTTTGATCTATCCTTGAGTAGAGAGATGTGGTAGCCATGTTAGTCCACTTTTAAAGGTAATCAATAGATTGTGGGGGAGGGGCAGCCCTGCCCTAGGCCCCGTTCAGTCTCTCCACGGCCCTTGGATGAACCTCACTCAAAGTCACAGAGGTTTGCACACCACGGACTGCTGTAAGAATATGATACCATGGCCTGTCCCGGGGTGAGTGTGTAACAGCTGCAGTGCAGAAGAGGGACACAGCTGGAGCACGAACAGGAGCAGCAGCACCAGACAGCACAACCCAGGGCTCCCGCTGACCAATCAGGCCTGTGCTAGTATCTGCATCTCGATATGATCGTGCCGAGGCTGTAATCATGTTTCTGGGACCTTAATAAAATGAGAGGCCCAGAAGACCCCTTCCACTGCAGCATGAAACCGCAATAGCTGTCTTTATCTGAGGAGCAGAACAGAAGGGATTTGTAAAAAGTGTCTTCTTGCAGTTTCAGGAAATCTGAACACTTCCAATAATCTGCTTTATCTGGTAACCTGCAGCCCTGCTCTTAACCTCTTACCAGTGGCGTAGGAAGGGGGGGCGGTGGGGCGATCCGCCCCGGGTGCAGGCCGCTGGGGGGGGGGGTGTCGGCTCTGCTGGGTCCCTGTTCTCAGCGACGTGCACTCGGGGCAGATCGGCGTTCCCACCTGCCCCCCGCTTTCGTATGGCAGTAAGAATGCGCGCTGAGGGGGGGGGGTGCACCATGCTGCACCCGGGAGGGGAGTGCGCAGCAGCAACCCGCCCCGGGTGTCAGCCGCCCTCGCTACGGCACTGCCTCTTACTACTTTCTAATAGGATTTCTACTGCAGATATCGGAGCCAGGGAGTGGGACAGCGGAAGGGCATTAGATTCAGACAGCACCAGTCCAATTCTCCCCCAGTCACATAAAAGTGAAGAAGGGACCAGTGCAGTCATATATTTCTTCTCTGGATATTCCTATCAAAGTCTGCAAAGAATCCGGACCAGAACAGCTCCTAGAAATCTGCACTGTATATGTGCATTCAATCATAGGCGCCGACTCCGTGGGTGCTCGAGCACCCCCAATATTTGACCCACCGGAACAGAAGTTCCCAGCCAGCCCGACCTGCCCACCCTCTTCTCCCTCAACAGTCCTGTGCCTGCCCCTCGCCTTCCTACGTGCCACCCAGAATTTAAAAGTCATCTTACCTCGGGGTCCCGGCGGCAGCAGTGAAAGGCGAGCAGGCTCGGCGCTTCAGCCTTCCCTTCTCTCTCAGCTCTGCCTCTGGTCCCGCCCTTTCAGAAACAGGAAATGAGGGCGGGACCAAAGGCAGAGCTGAGAGAGACGGGAAGGCTGAAGCGCCGAGCCTGCTCGCCTTTCACTGCTGCCGCCGGGACCCCGAGGTAAGATGACTTTTAAATTCTGGGCGGCACGCAGGAAGGCGAGGGGCAGGCGAAGGACTGTTGCGGGAGAAGAGGTCGGGCTGGGGTCGGACTGGCACTCGGAGGAGAGGGAGGGGGCCTGCAACTCGGAGGAGGGAGGGAGGCCTAGAACTCGAAGGAAAGGAGGGAGGGGGGCCTGGAACTCAGAGGGAGGGAGGGGGCATGCACCACCTGTAAAATAATTTCAGGACCCCCAATCATTTTGAAAAGTTGGCTCCTATGCATTCAATAATATACCTGCACATCTGCATCACACATATACCCCACCTGGACTAAAAACAGATATTTCCACCTGCCTGCACACCCACCCCTAGGATCTATTTACACTGTAATATTGTTTTATTGTGCTGTTATATGTAGCCTGGTGTTCTACTTTGCTGCCCATACTGAAAGGTGGAAAATCAATTTTAACTTAATGAAATAGAGGAGTGTGGTAGCCGTGTTAGTCCACTCTTAAGGTTATCAATAGAAATCAAACAAAATAAAACATGGAAAAGAAAATAAGATGATACCTTTTTTATTGGACATAACTTAATACATTTCTTGATTAGCTTACGAAGGTTGCCCTTCTTCCTCAGATCGGAAATAAGCAAATGTGCTAGCTGACAGTGTATATAAGTGAAAACATTCAAGCATTACTATGACAGTAAAATAGATACTATTGGAGATTCTACATAGAATGTTGCTACTATTGGACATTCCACATGGAATGTTGCTATTCCACTAGCAACATTCCTGCGCAGGCTTCTGTTTCTGTGAGTCTGACGTCCTGCACGTACGTGCAGGACGTCAGACTCACAGAAGCAGAAGCCTGCGCGGCCACATTGATGATCTACAAGGGCCGACTTCTACATGGAATGTTGCTAGTGGAATAGCAACATTCCATGTAGAATCTATAGAAATCAAACAAAATAAAACATGGAAAAGAAAATAAGATGATCCCTTTTTATTGGACATAACTTAATACATTTCTTGATTAGCTTTCGAAGGTTGCCCTTCTTCGTCAGATCGGAAATAAGGACTTAACAAGGACCTGGGGTTCCTAGCCCATTATAAACCATAAAACTGTATGTCTCTGTTGATCACCCTCCCCTCACCTACCCACACCCATCCTGTTAGAATATCAATGATATGCTTTGATGTCCCCATGCATACCTCCGACCCACCTCCATCCTCCCACCCTGTCAGACTGTCATAGTAATGCTTGAATGTTTTCACTTATATACACTGTCAGCTAGCACATTTGCTTATTTCCGATCTGAGGAAGAAGGGCAACCTTCGAAAGCTAATCAAGAAATGTATTAAGTTATGTCCAATAAAAAAGGTATCATCTTATTTTCTTTTCCATGTTTTATTTTGTTTGATTTCTATTGATAACTTAATGAAATTAAATCTCTCTCTCTATACATATACATACATATGCCCATATCTCCCCACCTCTACACCCCCACCCCAAAATATACACCCACACATCCCCACATGTACATCACCCAAAATATATATACCCACACACTGGAGAACGACACAGGGAAAAAGTTTGTCCTCATAGTGACATAGTAGATGACAGCAGAAAAAGACCTGCACGGTCCATCCAGTCTGCCCAAGATAAACTCATATGTGCTACTTTTTGTGTATACCTTACCTTGATTTGTATCTGTCATTTTCAGGAGACCGTGGGCTCTGTCCCATCCCTACCTCATTTGCACACTCGAACACTTACGATTTTATATTTATAGTATAAAAATTAGCAATATTCTGTATAACTGTTGTTTATAAATCACAAATAGAAAACAATAATGAACAATTGAAATAACTTCCCCAACCGTCCTCTATGCTTCCAAACCCAACAATATCCAACTTCTACTACCCCACCCCCATCGTCTCTTCTTGTATGATTTAGGTGTAAGTGCCGATGCCTCCCGGCAAACAGCCTGTATAAAATTACCGAAATGTTACATCTATTAGATTTCCCTTCTGATATTGAACAACTAAAACAGTTCCTTCATCTTACACATCCTATCCTCGACCCCCTTCCCCCCCCCCCACTCCCCCCTTCTAACTGTGTTAAGGTTTTACATATTGCCACTAGCATCACGTTGAAACAGCCTCTTAAAGACTAGGCTCAAGCTTTTCGAAAATGGCACAAGTGCAAAGCCTGTCCTGTCCCCATGAGATTTGTCCGTCTCCACCCCATCCCTGTGGCAGAGGCGTAGCCAGACACCCAATTTTGGGTGGGCCTGGGCCCAAGATGGGTGGGCAGAAGAACTCCGCCCTGTCCCACAAGTGATTTGGTCTCTCCCTCTCTCACCTGCACGCCGTATGGTCTCTGGTCTCTCAAACATACCCCCTCCCCTGCATACTTTTTAAATAGCAGATTTTCACCAAACTCTGGCTCATGTTGGCCCCATAGCCTTCCGTCTGATGCTACTTCTTGTTTCCGCATAGGAGGGAGTACATCGGAGGAAAGGCTGTGGGGCTGGAGCGAGCACTATAAGATCTGCTATTTACAAGGTATGCAGGAGGGACAGTTGTTGGGAGTTTTTGGCTGGTGGGGCTTGGGGATCCCTGCCAGCCACATCATAGGTGTGCTGCTACTGCATGGGCCTGGGCCCACCCTTGGCTACACCACTGCCCTGTGGGCTCAGTCCCCATCCCTGCAGGCTCTGTCTCTGCCCTGTTCCTACGGTTAACCGCATGTCCCCATTCCCATGTCATTCTCTACCACCCCCCCCCCCCCCCTTATATTTTATTTATTTAGATTTTGCTCACACCTTTTTCAGTAGTAGCTCAAGGTGAGTTACATTGGTACACTGGATGTTTCTCTGTTCCAGTTTGTACTGGAGGCAATGTAGGGTTAAGTGACTTGCCCAAGATCACAAGGAGCAGCAGTGGGATTTGAACCGGCCACCTCTGGATTGCAAGACCGTGCTCTAACCACTAGGCCACTCCTTCACTCCTCCACTATATACCCAATATCCCCACCTGTTCACACTCACACACCTCTTGTGGGCTTAGAATAAAACCTAAGGTAAGGCCGAAACCTTCACTGAGTCTGAATGCACAGGGGAAGGGGGGGGGGGGGGGGGTTAATGTTTGCAGCTGCCACATCCACAAAAAGTCTCCTACTTTCTCCATGCCTGGGAAGACGTTTGCACTAACACTGCACTCGCTACCTCTTAAGGTCAGTTTCATAAACGCTAAAAGATCATCCCGAACTTTCCTCAATCTCCACTTCCCTAACTGCAAAGGCATAAAATACAAAGTACTGCACGCGTCAACCTTCTCTTATATGAGCACGCAACTCTGGAACACACTACCACGCAACCTGAAAACGATCTACGAATTAACCGACTTCCGCAAACGATTGAAGACTTAATTTACTGCAAGGATCAAAACACATGAAGTCCACACACACTAACAGAAATGCATCACTACACCCTCTTCTGAATTCTCTTACCCCGTATTTTCACCACAATTAATACTCCACCCACATACAAAAATTGTTATACTCTAAGGTTTTCGTGCTATTGTTCTATCGCCCTATCTTTTCCCCATTGTAACATTCCATTGTTTCTACACTCCAAATGATGTTTTGACTTGACTTTGTCTTCCCATAACTCCTCACAATGTACCGTATTTTTCGGACTATAAGACGCACCGGACCATAAGACGCACCTAGGTTTTAGAGGAGGGAAATAGGAAAACAAATGTTTTCCTTTTTCCCTCCTCTAAAACCTAGGTGCTCCGGTGCGGCTTGTCCGAATCCCTCCCTCCGAGTTCGGGATCGCCAATTCGCCGTCAGGGTTACCTCCTCCCCCCCCCCCCCCCCTGTCACCACTTCTCCCTACTCACGCGATCTTCCCTGGTGGTCTAGTGACGTCGGGGAAGGAAAGAGCCCCCTCTTTCCTGCCCAGCGCGCTGCTCTCCATCCTCCTGTATGCATTGCTGCCTGACGGTCTCGGCGAGATTCAAAATGGCCACCGAGAATTGAAGTCTCGGCGGCCATTTTGAATCTCGCCGAGACCGTCAGGCTGCATACAGGAGGATGGAGAGCAGCGCGCTGGGCAGGAAAGAGGGGGCTCTTTCCTGCCCCGACGTCACTAGACCACCAGGGAAGATCGCGTGAGTAGGGAGAAGTGGTGACAGGGCCGGAGGGGAGGGCGATCCCGAACTCGGAGGGCGGGCGGCCTGCCAGCCAGCCAAATCTACCTTCGGACTATAAGACGCACCCCCCATTTTCTTCCCAAATTTTGGGGGAAAAAAGTGCGTCTTATAGTCCGAAAAATACGGTAACCCATAATCGTACTGTAACACATTGTATTTCCATCATTCACAATGTATTGTAAGCCACACTGAGCCCGCAAATAGGTGGGAAAATGTGGGATACAAATGCAATAAAATAAATAAATAAACGTCTCATTGCGTGCTCTATGAATATCCAACAGCAGCTTTTATGGACATAAACACAACCGTTCTTACATTTGTTAGAAAGCCAGAATCACAAATTAAAGCTGAACTCCGACACCCTTACAACCCCAACGATACTGCTCTTATACTTACGAGCGCCCCCCCCCCAATTTATGCAAATATGACAGAAGCAGCAGTTGCTTCTCCACTTACAATATTAAATGTGTGTGTGGGGGGGGGGGGGAGTCTGTCCCACAGTACTTGCAGAATCCTGTGAGGTTTTGTTCTGTAAGTTCCTCTTTAACATTCTGTCAGAATATCTTCACAGAAGCAGTGAAATCGCTCAGTTCAGATTTATTGGACACTAAGCGCAAAAACGTGAGGAGAGTAAGGTATAAACTAGGTGATTTGGGCTTTTCCCGTTCAGATTTATTACAGGATGAAGATGAAAGGAGACAGACTCAGCAGTAACCTGGGGAAATACTTCTTCGCAGAAAGGGTGGCGAGTTCCTGGGATGCCCCCCTGGTAGAGGTGATGGAGACAAAGATTGCATCTCAATTCAAGAGAGCTCGGGACAAGTACATAGGATCTCTAAGGGAGTGATAGGGACCCCGATATTCAGACCGTGGCAACCAGCATTGACTATCCAGAGGGTTTTTCGCCGGTCTGAAGATAATGTTTTTGAACAGGCCAAAGATATACTAGGGTTTGACGAAGCCAAATATGACCCTTTAAGATCTTTGAAAAACACTCAGCGAAGGGTGATATCCCTTTAAGACATTTCAACCAATGATCTTTGCTGTGCATTAATGAGCATTTATAAAGCCAGGCACCATTTTGTGCAGACTGCTTGCGGCACGAAGGTCAAGCACCCTTTACAAAATCGCACTTTGCACCGATATTTGTGGCATCAAAGTTGGAGCATCATTTATTGAATCCGTTTATGCGCTCATAATTTTCTCCGAAACATACAAGAGGCCGTAGGACCCAGAATCCTTAAATATAGTACTTACAATCTGATGGATTTTGTAAATGGGTTTAATTCCCTCTGCTCTGACAATGGTGACACCAACATCATAACCCCAACAGGGATCGGCAGCAGTGTGTTAATCTCCCAAATTCCGCAGGTTCTCAATCTCAGCCACAAAGTCATAAGTACATAAGTATTGCCATACTGGGACAGACCGAAAGTACATCAAGCTAAGCATCCTGTTTCCAAAAGTGGCCAAGCCAGGTCACAAGTACATGGCAAGAGCCCAAAGCAGTACAATACATTTTATGCTGCTTATTCTCAAAATAAGCTGTGGATTTTCCCCAAGTCCATTTAACAATGGTCTATGGAATTTTCCTCTAGGAAGACAGCCAAACCTTCTTTAAACCCCGTTAAGCTAACTACTTTTACTACTTTTTCTGGTAACGAATTCCAGAGTTTAATTACACACTGAGTGAAGAAATATTTTCTCCAATTCATTTAAAATGTACTACTTTGCAGCTCCATTGCATGCCCCCTAGTCCTAGTATTTTTGGAAAGAATAAACAAGTGATTCACATCTACCCATTCTATTCCACTCATTATTTTTATAGGCCTCTATCATATCTCTCTTCAGCCATCTTTTCTCCAAGCTGAAGAGCCCTAGCTGCTTTAGCCTTTCCTCATACAGAAGTCGTCCCATCCCCTTTTTTCATTTTTGTCACCCTTCTCTGTACCTTTTCTAATTCCACTATATCTTTTTTGAGAGGTGGTGACCAGAACTGCACACAGTATTCAAGGTGTGGTCGCATCATGGAGCGATACAAAGGCATTATAACATCCTCATTTTTGTTTTCCATTCCTTTCCTAATAATACCTAACATTCTATTTGCTTTCTTAGCCACCGCCGAACACAGAGGGTTTCAACATATTATCAACGACGACACCCATCCCTTTCCCGGTCAGTGACTCCTAACATAACTATAACTCAGGTTTCTCTTTCCCACATGCATCACTTTGCATTTGCTCACATTAAACGTTGTCTGCCATTTAGATGCCCAGTCTCGTAAAATCCTCTTGTAATTTGTCACAATCCTCTTGTGATTTAACAACTTTGAATAACTTTGTGTGGTCAGCAAATTTAACTACCTCACTAGTTACTCCCACCTCTAGATCATTTATAAACATGTTAAAAAGCAGCGGTCCTCAGCTGAAGATCGGTGGTGCCCAGGTAACTCTCATGTCTGCCCTGACTCCAGTCCCCAGTTCCTCTGACACTACCCAGATTGAGTTGCAGCATTCTCTCTGGATTTTCAGCAGCATTATACAGTTATGAGCTACTGAAAATCCAAGGAACGTTCAGTCAGTGGGAGATAATTAGATAGGAGTGAAGGACTGAGATTCACTGCCATTGAGTATTCAACAAATTAAGATACATTTTACTTTTTGAAAAGCTTTTGACATCATTTTAAAGAAACATTTCAGTAAAACTATCTGTAAATTGGATATGTAACTTTTTGTTTCTTGTCTACATCAAACGTTGAATTCTTGTAATTCTCCTATTATGTAGGGTTCACATTGTGTAATCCGCTGAGAATTCATCTTGAAAGTAGCAGAATACAAAAATTGTATAACATAGCACAACATCTGCGGCTGAAACGTCAGCCCCTGCATTCGTCAGGAAGCGGCTGTGGCCCCTGGTGGGGGAGAAGGATACAAAATCCAGAACCTTCCCCAAGTGGTTGTGAATCAAAGTGCTGAAGCCCAACAGACAGCAGTTTGAACTGAGCTGGAGGCACAAAGGACAGAGAGTAAAAGTGTTGGAGCAAACGAATTAAATCCGGGAGTTTCTAACAGCTGGCTTCAAACCATGCCAGTTCAGGCTTGAATTGTGTGCATGGCAAAAGCCAAGAATAGCAGAGCTACATGATAAGATACAACATGTCCCCTGTGACACAAAAGCTTATGTAACACTTTCACACCATGCGCGCAGTGAAAGCTGATAAAGGCAATTTTTTAAAAACGTATTAGGGCAGAAAAGTGTGGGGGGGGGGAGGGGAAAAGAAGGCTAGCAGTTTGGGAGTATGCACAGAGGACACAGTTCCTGTAAACAGAATCGCTCTCCTTATATTAACCATGTCGCTTTTAGGAATGGTGTTAGGTAATGCGTTAACTAGTGAAATCCCTGCTATGAGTCCCTTCAGGATAAAGCAGATGTTCTCGACCCAGCCAGTAAAGGTTTCAGGATGCTCACAGTGACTATGTATGAAATAGATTTCCATGAACATTTAATTCGTGCATAGTGGAGATACCTTGAAAGCCGGACTGGCTTGGACTGAGTTGAGAACCCCTTACGTAAAATCAGAGGAGAACAATTTGGACTGTTCCGCCCTGCTTGAGCTGCGTCCCCTTTGAGCGTACAGAGGAGGGGGGAGGATACCATAATGCCAAACCAAGTGGAATTCCTTGTTGCTGGGTTATGGTTTACTACCTTGATACACTGCCTTTACTATAAATGTCATTTTAAACAGTTTGTATGTGAAATGAGACCTAATAAGTACATAAGTATTGCCAGACCAAAGGTCCATCAAGCCCAGCATCCTGTTTCCAACAGTGGCCAATCCAGGTCACAACTACCTAGCAAGATCTCAAAACAGTTCAATACATTTTATTCTGCCTATCCCAGAAATAAGCAGTGGATTTTCCCCAAGTCATTTTAATAATGGTCTATGGCCTTTTCCTTTAGAAAGCTGTCCAAACCTTTCTTAAACCCTGCTAAGCTAACCGCCTATACCACATTCTCTGGCAATGAATTCCAGAGTTTAATTACACATTGAGTGAAGAAAGGTTTTCTCCGATTCGTTTTAAATTTACTACTTTGTAGCGTCATCACATGCCCCCCTAGTCCTAGTATTTTTGGAAAGGGTAAACAAACGATTCACGTCTACCCGTTCCACTCCACTCATTATTTCATAGACCTCTATCATATCTCCCCTCAGACGGGTTTTCTCCAAGCTGAAGAGCCCTAGCTGCTTCAGCCTTTCTTCATAGGGAAGTCGTCCCATCCCCTTTCTCATTTTTGTCGCCCTTCTCTGTACCTTTTCTAATTCCACTATATCTTTTTTGAGATGCATTGACCAGAATTGAACACAATATTCGAGGTGCGGGATTCTCAACCTACTCCTGGAACATACCTAGCCAATCAGGTTTTCAGGATATTCACAGTAAAAATGCATGAGATAAATTTGCATGCACTACGTCCATTGTAGACAAATCTACCTCATTTATATTTATTGTGGGTATCCTGAAAACCTGACTGGCTTGCTGTGTCCCGAGGACTGGGTTGAGAACCACTGTAATAGTGGTAAAACTGCTAAAATAAGTGTTTACTGAAACACTGAAAAAGACAGCTAACTTTGCGGGCTGCTGCCCTCCACGAAAAACACAGCCTGAGCACAGGAAAGCAGGTTAACCACTGGACCACTGCTTCTGAGCCAGACAATGAGGAAACCTTGGCTGCAGGATTCCCCCTGGAAGGACTTACTTCTCATACTGGTCGTTATCCCTGGAGCAGCGGGAATCCATGTGTTTCTCCCAGTCTTTACCATGTTTGCAAGTGGTGAGGGAGATGACATCTTTGTCATTGTGGATATGGTGCAAAGCGTTCCGGGTGTCCGACCCAATGCCAGTCAAGTAGCGTTTCCCTTTGAACACCAGTAAGTACTTTTTCCTGGGGGGCACTGTGTTCTGCTTCAACCAGCCCTTGTCCCCACCCTTCTGAGGGTGATCCTTTGAAAACAAAGGGAGGGAGATATCGAATCCTGGCCTGAAGTGCTCGGTGTAGAAGCTTGCCTTGGCGAGGATGGCCTGTCCAATGTCAAAACCCAAGTCTTCTGTATAATTGGGCCAAGTGCCAGAGTACAAATTAAATATCAGGTGGTTTCTTCCGTCGTTCCACAGAGGGAATCCTTGAATCTTCTCGTTAAGTTTATGAATATACTGGAAGGAAAGGCGATCCCTGTCCAGTGTGTCAATGTTTAAGACGAAAAGGCAAGCCTCTTCTGGATTCGATGTGTAGTAAGTTGACTCCTCGATGGAAGCGAGGATCTTCTGATAGGTCTCGGAGACCGGGCCCCCTTTCTCCAGAGGGTAGACATATATCTTAAAGCCATGCCTTTCACACCTGGCAAAATCAAAGCATGTCTCCATGCGGCATCTGCTCTTTTTGTAAACGTTCACTCTTGACTCTCTCTGGGCTTTGGGGGCTTGAGCGTAAGGGGCAACCTCGCTCTCCAGCTCATCAGGGGTGGCAAAGCTGCTCAGAAGGTCTCTGTCCGTCCATCGGGGCCAGGGTTGGAACTCTTCAGCTTTCTTCCTGGACAAGAAGATGAGCTGCCTCAGTTGAGTTCCTCCAAAGTAGAAGAGCAGAAGCCAAGAGGCAAAGAAAGTCATCAAAATGTATTTCTTCCTGGCCTGCATATGTTTATCTCGATTTCTGCCCCAATCAGAAGCGCAGGAGAACTCTGCGGGTCTGTCCAGCAGCTTCTGGCACTGGGCAGGAAAATAAAGACACAATCACAGCGTCAAGACCCAAACTGCAAGGAAGGTAGACGCGCTCTTTCAATGTCATGGCTGTTCGCACTTTAAGCGTCCATTTGTACTCGTTTTCGTTGAAAACGCCTAACCAGAAACAGTCTCACTTTCTAACGTTTTTTTTTTCCTTCAGAACAGGCTAAAAATCTGATTCGTCAGCCTCCAGCAAAGTCGTCAGCAGCTCCTGTTGCCTCATCTTAGATGTTGCATCTTTACGCGAGCGTGTTATACGGATGAAAGATTTATTGTAGCACATATTAGTGAGTAACTGCGAACCCTTTTTTCATGATTGTGTACTCGGGCTTTCAAAGTGCACGATGAAAAGGTCACACAGCTGAGCTCCTTTCATGTTGCCTTTTATCCCGTCATTGCGGCCGTCGGGGAGGTGTTTGCTGCTCTTTCAGGTCTGCTGAGAAAGTTCTTTGTGGCCTATTTCATGTAATAAGCGAAGGCTGTGGGAGCCTTTAAAATAGCAGAGGAGGGTCCCTGGAGGAAATCTCGCTTACAAACCTGCTGTTTACTTTGTACGTCTCCAGAGCTGTCTGCCTCCCTGCTATTTTTTCCCAGGGAGTTTTCTTCCTTAGCTAGTTGGGCTCCCCCCAGAGGGCGACCAGCTTTCAGTAAAGTTCTCAGCCTGCCGAGATGTCCCTCTTTGCAGTGTCCAGGAGTTCACAGGAGCTCTTTCAGTTCCAGACCCGCTACACCAAGCCGGCTTTTCACATACATCTTTGACCAGAAGGAGCCCTTGGAGGTCATTTAGGACTCAGTCTTGGTCTGAATTCCCTTCTCTATTTGTCCTTCAAATACCTCAGATCTTCAGCCCATATATTTATAGAATTACCCACTTAACTTAGACCTCCTTCTGATTTTTCTTTCCTATACAGACTTCAGTTTGTACAGCTGCATATTTCTTTCTCACGGGAAACTCTGCCCATTGATCTTCCCTTGGATCATGTCTACTGCGACTGTGGTTTGTGTAAATATTGTGTCTCTTCTAGGTGGTGCGTTCTCCACATTCCCGTTACCTTTACCCTTCCCCTCTCCTGCTGCCTAGCTAGCAATAGTAGCTTTGCTTGCCTCGCCTCATGCCGACCTCCTCCTGGATGTGTGTTCTTCTGGGATGGTGCTTGCAAGGCTTTTTCTCTCTGGAGTTTGGGATTTCGCCCCTTTTCTGCCCGGGCACCGCCGCGCAATCCTACCAGCGCAACGTTCTAATACCACCTTCATAACATTGTGAAGACCCCGCCCACTACAGCGCCCGTTGGCTCGCCCAGCCTGGGAGGCGGGGCTTCGCGGTCGGATTCTTAAGCGAGTTCGGCGGCGGCGAAAGAGAGGGGGTTCGTGACGTAGTTGGGCGGGTCCGGGATCTGTCACTGGCATCATCATCCCCTAGGAACCAACTTTTCAGAATTATTGGGGGGGGTGCTAAGCCCAATGGAAATTAGTTTTCCCTGAACACAGTCACGGTGTTTGTTCAATAATGGCGGTGCCCTCAAGCAGCACCCACAGAGCTGGCTCCTATGTCACACCCTCCTTACCCCACTCCACCCCAGCATGGAGTAGAAGTTGGTAGAGTGGTAGATGTTGGGGGAGGGGATGGAGTTTCGCCTTCAGGCTGGGGCATTAAAAAGCCAGGACAGGGTAACTGTAGTCTCCAGTGGCGTAGCCAGAAGGCAATTTTTAGGTGGGCCAACAGGTTGGATGGGTGGGCACTAGGCAGGGGCTTAGCCAGACAACAGATTTTGGGTGGGCCTAGGCAAAAATTGGGTGGGCACCAAGTGTTCTCCCCCCCTCCAAAAAAAAAAAATCTCAGCTGGTGGGAAAACGCTTCTTTCCACCTTGGCAGCAGGCATGCACTGAAAACTGAGCATGCGCAGGTGCCGGTGTCATGGAGAGTAGCGTTTTCGTTACCATCGGGGGGAAATCTTCAGCTGGCGGAGCTTGGGATTCCCACCAGTTACCACTAAACATGTGCTACTGTTGGGTGGGCCTGAGCCATAAATGGGTGGGCCCTGGCCCACCCAAGCCCACCTGTGGCTACGCCACTGGCACTAGGGTTGCCAACTTTCTGAAATAGAAAAACCCACCACCTGATGCACCTGTGCCTGCCTCACCCCATGCTCCACCCCTACTCTGCTCCCAATAACTTCAGTGATCTGGATTGGCCACTGTTGGAAACAGGATGCTGGGCTTGATGGACCTTTGGTCCAATGGCATAGCGAGGGCGGCTGCCACCTGGGGCAATTCGCCGCTGTGCACCCCCCCCCCTCGGCGCATCACCCAAGCCCCCCCCCCCCCCCCGAGTGCATTCTTGCCTGCCGTGTGCACGCCACTGGAGGGAGGGTGTCCTATATTTGTTTCTTTTATCTTGCAACTGGCAAAAGGAAAGATGAAATGTGGGCAAAGCTTCCTGCCCCACCTCACCTACCATCTTGCAGTTCCCCTTCTGTTTTCCTCTATGGAAGGATGCCCTCTAGCTGTAGTCTTGTGAGACTACCACTAGGGGGCAGAAGCACCATTTTGGAGGATGCGCCAGATAATGGTGCTGAATCTCTGTTTAATTTAATCACCACAACCAGTTAAAAAAAAAATAACTGGCTGAATATTAACACATTACAATCTAATGGCCCCTTTTACTTAACCGTGGAAAGGTTTTGCACTTTTCGCTCTGTAGCAGGCCAAAACTATAGTGCAGAAAGCACAAAGCTGGTGCAATAAATGCGCGCCGATCCATTTTTCAGCGCACCTGTAAAAAAGGACTTTTAGACATTTTTGCCGAAAATGGACATGCGGCAAAATCAAAATTGCTGCACATCCATTTTGGGTCTGAGACCTTACCGCCAGCCATTAACCTAGCGGTAAAGTCTCGCGTGGTAACCAGGTGGTAATGACCTACATGCATCAAATGCCACTTGGCGCACGGCCAAAAATAAAAAAACATTTTTCAGACGTGCTTATCGGATGTGTGCCAAAAATGAAATTACCGCAAGAGCCACGCAGGAGCCGGGCGGTAAGTCCATTTTGGTGCATGTTGGGCAAGCGTTGAGACTTACGCGGCATAGTCAAAGGACCCCTGAGAGTCTCAGGATGACTATCTATGCTTGAGACCTTTTTCTCTCCTCTAGCACGTTTGAAACAGGGGCGTAGCCATGGGTGGGCCCGGTCCCACCCACTTTTGCCCAAGGCCCACCCAGGAATGGTGCATTCAAGGTCCCCAACCAATACCGCATCCCTAGCTGACTCGCTCCCTTCCCTCCACTCCCATCCTGCGAGTCCTTCAATTCTGGTTTTTTTTTTTTTGGTCCTTCTGCCACGGTGCTTCCAACTTAAGTGTATTGGTGTGCGCTACCTGTCAGCGATTCACACACAGTTGCAAGATAAAAGAAACAAACATAGGTTTAAAAAAATGGCAACAGCTCCAGAGCAGCAAGTTGTACGTCATTTAAGCCATCATCGTGCTCCCAAGATAATGTCTTTTCCTGTGTTTAAATATTGTGACTTTATATTTCTACTTCCCTGTTATGAATATCATCTCAAATCTAGTTTTATTGGGAGCAGGGTGACTTACTGCATTTGTTAATTCTTACTCCTTTGGGGGGGCAATGTTTGCATTCCGTATGACATATATTTATCATTTATTAACTCAATAATTTAGAAAAAAACACAATCCACCCCAACCTTCATCCTGAGGCAGTCAGCAGTTTTAAAGCCACTGACCACCGCAGGCTGAATCTAACCCAGGTATTCAGTGCCAGAGCCATGTCCAGGCACCAGCATTGAAAACCTAAGTATGCAGGTGCTAGAAACAGAGAAAAATGACGGCCGATAAAAACCTATCCAGTCTGCCCATCCTTGTCATCTACTATCCCTTCCTCTCCCTCAGAGATCCTCTGTACTTGTCCCAGCCTTACAGTCTTCATCTCCACCACCTCCACACTATGGAAGGAGAGAGGAAAAGTGATGCATGGAAAAACTTCCTCTGAATTGCAAGAATCAATGCTCTCTTTTGTTTAAGACGCAGAATCGCAAACACTGACACAGCCGGGATTAGAGTAAGCCCCTTCTTAACTTGTAACTTGATGGCATCTCCAAACCTTCTTTTTCTCCAGACAGTGGCAGATAAATCACTTGTCAGGCACCAAAAGGTTAAAATTAGTTCAAAATCAAGGGTTCAGTTTGCCTTTTTCTTTCTGGTTTTTTTTTTTTTTTTTTTTACTTAGGTTGTTTGCCAGTGGAAAATAGTGAATCTTTTCAGGCATGAACCAGTGAAAGAGACACAGTTTGGCCAGAATTCCTCTGTCTCTGTGACCTGGTCTGGAGACTGACATGAGACCAGTGGTGATTGTCTGGTAGGTCATCCCAGGTCACTGACCCAGAAGCTTTCTGAACTTGCTTCATTTGCCCCATTACAGTTAGAGTAAACCATCCCCTCCTCCTTATTTTTCATAAAATGACCGCTGGCTGAGGCCCTTTCTAGCAGCTTTGAAAGCAAATTTCTTCAGTGCACACTGCTATGGTGGATAGATAGTCCAGAGGCATTATACTGCTGTGAGCTGAACAGACTATCAGACTGTAGCACCGTTTGGATATAGGGTCTATTTATTTTTTTAATTATTTCTTTAGATTTTGGCTGACATCGTTTTCAGTTGTAGCTCAAGCTGAGCTGCATTCAGGTAAACTAGGTATTTCCCTATCCCTGGGCTACTCACAATCTAACCTTCCCCCCAGAGGCGTAGCTATGTAGGTCGCTCCCCCAAATAGACCTCCAAGATTCTACATGGAATGTTGCTACTATTTGAGATTCCACATGGAATGTTGCTAGTGGTTAGTGCAGTGGACTTTGATCCTGGGGAACTGGGTTTGAGTCCCACTGCAGCTCCTTGTGACTCTGGGCAAGTCACTTAACCCTCCATTGCCCCAGGTACAAATAAGTACCTGCACATACTATGTAAACTGCTTTGAATGTAGTTGCAAAAAACACAGAAAGGCAGTATATCAAGTCCCATTAACAAGATTCCATGCACAATCAAAGAGTAGCAACATTCCATGTAGAACCCCAAAGAATAGCAAGATTCCAGAATCCCAAAGAGTAAGGAATGGAGGAGTAGCCTAGTGGTTAGTGCAGCAGACCTTGATCCTGCGGAACTGGGTTTGGGTCCCACTGCAGCTCCTTGTGACTTTGGGCAAGTCACTTAACCCTCCACCGCCCCAGGTACAAATAAGTACCTATATATACTACCTAAATGCTTTGAATGTAGTTGCAAAAAACACAGACAGGCAGTATATCAAGTCCCATTCCCTTTCCCCTATCTCTCTGCCTTCCCTCTCCTTTGATTTTATCCATCCCTCTTGCCCTACTCCCTAACACACATTCTCTCTCTCTCCTTCCCACTACCTCTTCCCCTGTCATGGTTCTCCAAATCTGCTCCAGTGCAGGAACTGATCACACCTTCTGCTTGTTTTCTGGAATCACTCTTTGCCATAGCAACAAAACTTGACCTCATTTGAAGAGAGCTGGACCTGGTCAATCACTAATAAGCCATAAAGTCAGCCTATGTTATCATAACCTTTTTAAGGTACCCATGTCAGGATCCTTCCTCAAATGTGCCCTCATATACATTGGCAATAAGAGAGTAACTCTATAACAATGTGTCCATATATACAAGCATTTCCAATATACAGAAATGTAGGCACCTACTTAATACAAGTGTAACTGGTGAATTAGGTGTGAGCACTAATATTCTATAAGTTAGATGCTAAGGGGGTAATTCTCTGTAGCAGTTTTTTCCAAGTCCAGTCCTGGAGTGCCTCTTGCCAGTCAGGTTTTCAGGATATCCACAATGAATATGCATGAAAAACATTTGCACATAATGGAGGCAGCGTATGCAAATCAATTTCACGCATATTCATTGTGGATATCCTGAAAACCTGACTGACGAGGGGCACTCCAAGACTGGACTTGGAAAACACTGCTCTATAGATTGCCTCAAGTTAGGCATCAGAAGGATATGCACTAAATACAATTTGTATCAGGGCAAATGTGCTGACAATATTAGTGTAATCCACAGTTGATCCTAACTTGATTTGTAAGCACATAAGGGAAATGGGACTTGATATACTGCCTTTCTGAGGTTTTTGCACCAACATTCAAAGCAGTTTACATATATTCAGGTACTTATTTTGTACCGGGGCAATGGAGGGTTAAGTGACTTGCCCAGAGTCACAAGGAGCTGCAGTGGGAATTGAACTCAGTTCCTCAGGAGAAAGGTCTGCTGCATTAACCACTAGGCTACTCCTGCACTAGCAACATTCCATCTAGAATCTCAAATAATAGCAACAGAATCGTAATTAGTAGCAACGTTTGATGTTCCACTGCACTAACCACTAGGCTACTTCACCACTCCACTCATTCCACCAATAAGAGCCAACCTCATCAGTGATGTCACAATGGCTTGATTGCCCAATACTTGACTCACTTCTGATATTGTGATGTCATAAGGGAAAGGGAAATGGGACTTGATTGTCATGTTTTCAAAGCTGGAAACTGGGTTGTGAGCCCTTGGACCACTGCCGAGGAGCGGCAGCGGCAGGCAAAACCACCCCACACAGGAGACTAAGCAGATCAGGACTGGACCCAGGACTGGAGTTGCAGCAGAGGCAAACAAGCAGGACTAAAGCAGAGCAAGTACCCTTAAACTTCACCTGCACTAGGCCACTTTTCACCAAGAGTTGAGCTCCTGGCTTCAGGTGGCCGGCAGGACTTGCTGGACAGGGCAGGACTGGATAACAGCTAGGCAGCACAGGGACTGAGGGTCAGAGGGAAAAGGCATAAACAGGGACAGCAAGGCAGGGAAAGGATAGGCTAAAGGACAGGACTGAAAGCTGCTAGCAGCCACTGAAGCAGGGAACAAACACAGACAAACCCAAAACTAGTCAAAGACATACAAACAAGACACCAGACTGGGAAACAAGCAATACCCCAAACTAAACATAGACTAACTAGAACAGGCAAGATTTCAGGCTAGAACTAGAGCAAGGAAACAAAACTCAGGCTGAAGTGCAAAAGCACCAACATACCAGGGCCTTAGACGCAATGCAAATGCAAAGGCAAAGAAAGGCAAAGGCAGAGAGTATCAAAATGGCTAATAAGCCCAGCAGAACCTGGAGCTCAGCTGCAACAATCACCAGGCAACTAAGGGTGCTGTGCAGGTTCAAACAAAACAAGCAGGTCTGGCAGTCTGGAAGATCCGGACCGGACTGCGCTGAAATCTGGAACGGGTGACAGCACACAGACAATCTAATTCAGCCAGCACACAGAGACAGAACTAACTCACAAAGAACAGACAGAAGCCAGCTCAGAAGCTGACTACAGGAAATAAGGTGAGTCTGAGAGGGGTCACGGCCACAGACGTGACATTGATATACTGCCTTTCTGAGGTTTTTGCAACTACATTCAAAGTGGTTTACATATATTCAGGTACTTATTTTGTACCGGGACAATGGAGGGTTAAGTGACTTGCCCAGAGTCACAAGGAGCTGCAGTGGGAATTGAACTCAGTTCCTCAGGAGAAAAGTCTGCTGCATTAACCACTAGGCTACTCCTGCACTAGCAACATTCCATCTAGAATCTCAAATAATAGCAACAGAATCGTAATTAGTAGCAACGTTTGATGTTCCACTGCACTAACCACTAGGCTACTTCACCACTCCACTCATTCCACCAATAAGAGCCAACCTCATCAGTGATGTCACAATGGCTTGATTGCCCAATACTTGACTCACTTCTGATATTGTGATGTCATAAGGGAAAGGGAAATGGGACTTGATTGTCATGTTTTCAAAGCTGGAAACTGGGTTGTGAGCCCTTGGACCACTGCCGAGGAGCGGCAGCAGCAGGCAAAACCACCCCACACAGGAGACTAAGCAGATCAGGACTGGACCCAGGACTGGAGCTGCAGCAGAGGCAAACAAGCAGGACTAAAGCAGAGCAAGTACCCTTAAACTTCACCTGCACTAGGCCACTTTTCACCAAGAGTTGAGCTCCTGGCTTCAGGTGGCCGGCAGGACTTGCTGGACAGGGCAGGACTGGATAACAGCTAGGCAGCACAGGGACTGAGGGTCAGAGGGAAAAGGCATAAACAGGGACAGCAAGGCAGGGAAAGGATAGGCTAAAGGACAGGACTGAAAGCTGCTAGCAGCCACTGAAGCAGGGAACAAACACAGACAAACCCAAAACTAGTCAAAGACATACAAACAAGACACCAGACTGGGAAACAAGCAATACCCCAAACTAAACATAGACTAACTAGAACAGGCAAGATTTCAGGCTAGAACTAGAGCAAGGAAACAAAACTCAGGCTGAAGTGCAAAAGCACCAACATACCAGGGCCTTAGACGCAATGCAAATGCAAAGGCAAAGAAAGGCAAAGGCAGAGAGTATCAAAATGGCTAATAAGCCCAGCAGAACCTGGAGCTCAGCTGCAACAATCACCAGGCAACTAAGGGTGCTGTGCAGGTTCAAACAAAACAAGCAGGTCTGGCAGTCTGGAAGATCCGGACCGGACTGCGCTGAAATCTGGAACGGGTGACAGCACACAGACAATCTAATTCAGCCAGCACACAGAGACAGAACTAACTCACAAAGAACAGACAGAAGCCAGCTCAGAAGCTGACTACAGGAAATAAGGTGAGTCTGAGAGGGGTCACGGCCACAGACGTGACATTGATATACTGCCTTTCTGAGGTTTTTGCAACTACATTCAAAGTGGTTTACATATATTCAGGTACTTATTTTGTACCAGGGGCAATGGAGGGTTAAGTGACTTGCCCAGAGTCACAAGGAGCTGCAGTGGGAATTGAACTCAGTTCCCCAGGCTCAAAGTCCACTGCACTAACCACTAGGTTACTCCTCCACTAGCAACATTCCATGTAGAAGCCTGCCCTTGCAGATCAGCAATGCGGCCGCGCAGGCTTCTGTTTCTGTGAGTCTGACGTCCTGCACGTCAGACTCACAGAAACAGAAGCCTGCACAGCCACGTTGCTGATCTGCAAGGGCAGGCTTCTACATGGAATGTTGCTAATGGAATAGCAACATTAACATTCCATTTAGAATCTGAAATAGGGAAAAGGCAATTGGACTTGATATACCACCTTTCTGAGGTTTTTGCAACTACATTCAAAGAAGTTTACATAGTATATTCAGGTACTTATTTTGTACCAGGAGCATTGGAGGGTTAAGTGACTTGCCCAGAGTCACAAGGAGCTGCAGTGGGAATCAAACTCAGTTCCCCAGGATCAAAGTCCACTGCACTAACACTAGCCTACTCCTCCACTCCACTAGTGCAAAGGCTGGTATAAATGCTCAGGCGTGTAACTAATAGAACTCTATAAGTGCTGGCCACACCCCTGACCTGACCATGCCCCTCCCAGGTCCACACCCCTCTTGCAGTTGCATGCAACAGATTTTGCACATGCAATCTGCAGAATCCCAAAGAAGAGCAGTTAATGCACGTAACTGTTAATTAGTGCCAATTAGCACCAACTGTAGCCAATAATTGGTAGTTAACAGCAATTAGCAGCTAATTATAATCACCACAATCAGTTAAAAAAAAACTGACCACAGAGGCTGAATATTAACTCATTATCTCATGCATATTCATTGTGGAAATCTTGAAAACCTAACTGGATTGTGGTCCTTCAAAACCACAGTTGACCACCCCTGCTATAAAAGAAAGTATGCACCTACCTTCTTTTGTAAAATCCTAGTGTACCTGGATATATACACACATATGGGCAAGCTATAGATCTGGTGTGTGTGCACCTGTCCCATTGATAAATTTGTAACTTATGGTATTCTATATGTTACATGTGTAAATGTGTGATCCACTGTCCACTCAGAGGTCATCCATGTGCACGCCCACCTGTAAAATCTATGCTATTGTAGATGTGTGTGTATTTACAGAATAGTGCATAGTTGCATATGTGGACAAGTTCCTGGAGGAAAAGTCTATAGTCTGCTTTAAGATAGTCATGGGGGGAAGCACTGCTGTCCCTGGGACTGGTAGCATGAAATATTGCTACTCTTTGGGATTCTAGAATCTTGATGCTCTTTGGGGTTCTGGAATCTTGCTACTCTTTGGCATTCTGGAATCTTGCTACTCTTTGGGGTTCTGGAATCTTGCTACACTTTGAGATTCTGGAATCTTGCTACTCTTTGGGATTTTGGAATCTTGCTACTCTTTGGGGTTCTGGAATCTTGCTACACTTTGAGATTCTGGAATCTTGCTACTCTTTGGGATTTTGGAATCTTGCTACTCTTTGGGGTTTTGGAATCTTGCTACTCTTTGGGGTTCTGGAATCTTGCTACTCTTTGGGATTTTGGAATCTTGCTACTCTTTGGGGTTTTGGAATCTTGCTACTCTTTGGGGTTCTGGAATCTTGCTACTCTTTGGCATTCTGGAATCTTGCTACTCTTTGGGGTTCTGGAATCTTGCTACACTTTGAGATTCTGGAATCTTGCTACTCTTTGGGATTTTGGAATCTTGCTACTCTTTGGGGTTTTGGAATCTTGCTACTCTTTGGGGTTCTGGAATCCTGCTATGGCATCCAGATTTGTGCATCTAAATTTGGGCATGCTCCTGAGATGTGCATGCAAATTAGTTGGCTAATGAGCTGTTAACAACCGATTATTGAAGCTAATTGTCACTCATTAGCATCTGAATGTGCATCTGGCTGTGTACTGTTCTATAAGGCAATGCATCTAACTCCCATAGCATAGCGAGTGTCTCAAAAGGGGGCAGGGCCATGGGCATGTCATGGCATTCCAAAAATTTACGTTCATAGTTATAGAATATTGGCTCAGCCTGTCCAACTTGGTTTCAGCAGGCATAAGTCTTGCGCTTAAAGTTACGAGAATGGACACTAATTTTTGAGCCTGATTTATAGGATCCAGCCCAATTTGTGCATGTATACCAAATGAAGCTTAATATGTAACAGTATGATGTCCTATGATGCATTTTACAGGATTATTCTGAGAGGGGGAGTGTTGGAATGTCATGATTGTTGAGTTCATTATCAAAATCACAGGGGGATGGGTAGCAGTGCAAAACCGGAAGGTCATCTAGGGTGATTGATGGCCTCGCACCAGTTCTAGCTTAACATACGGGTGCATTTTGATTTTCACAAGAACCTGCAAATCTTTCTTTTTCTTGCATGGTGGGCAGCAGTTCAGCCTACAGTAGGAACCACACATTTCTAATTTAATCTTACATACACTACAGTTTCAGTTTTTGGATGGGGCCCAACCTCCTTCCTTGAGACAGCAGTAATTATGGTAGCTCTGAGGTAAGATAGGAACTTTCTGTGAAAACAACCAAACACATTTTGTCATATAGGAAAATGGCTTCCAGACAAACTTGGGTTTCTTTCGACTTTGGGGTTAGCTTTGTCAGCATCATTTCTGTCTACAAACAATCACTTTAATTATATCCCTCCAGCTCTGATTTGGCATACTTATTTAAAATTAAAAAAAAAAAAAGTTAAATAAAACAATATTTGGAGAACTCAAATGTAACAACTTGGCGTCATAATGTTACAAAATTACTAACTCATGAATTCAGAGGTAGATCTGTAATTGGTGAGATGGGTTAGAAAGGAAAGTCAGCCACACAATGAAGTGCAATGAAAATTATACAACAGATGCTCATGCTTCCCTGATCCCTTCCAGACCCTGGCATCTGGGCAAATCTCCAGCACTATTGGCACCTAATTATCCATCTCATGTATCCAACACACCAGTGAAATCAGCAGTTATACAGGAACAAAGGCTGCAACTGAACAACCACAAGTTCCATTGGGCAAACCTTTTGCAATACTAAGAAGCCTCTGTATTTCTCCATTGCTTATATGAACTCCAGACTCTAGCAAACTGCTCAGGCATGATAGATGGAGGAAATCAATGGGTCAAATGAAGCCTAAATCAGGGTACAATATACCCAAATAGTATGCCAGCTCCCACGCATGGAAGGGATAAAGGATATTTCATTTATCCTTATTCCTTCCCTCTGTCTCAGCGATTCAGTGAATGAGGGTGGCTCTGGAGATTAGTCATAAGTTTTAGTTAAGAAATTAGTATTTTCCTGTTCTGTTCGGCAAGAAAACATGTAATCCAGATCAAATGAGGTTTTGCGACAGGCCCTATTGAAAAACATCCAAATGTTTTGGAAAGTTTCAGCCATAAATGTCCCCAACTCCTCTCACCCACACCCAAGTGCTCACAAAGGACACAATTCATTCATATTTCACAGGAAACTATTCATCAGCTCTAGCAAAAATAAACACATCCCTTATGAATTTAAAAACATGATTTAGAGGTTCAGAAAATTTTGAGGAAAGTCAATATGCAGGATTTTAGATCAGTCCCTGCATTGTATACGCACTACATGATTGCTTGTTGTCAGAAAACTCTTTCACACAGTTAAGACTTTGCAAACCCCAGACCTGAACATCTCAAACTACATAAGCTTTGTATGAATCATCTCACAGTAATTCTTCCTAAACCTCTCAGGATTGGAAGTTAGTCTAGATGTAATCAAGAACCATACTTAAACCAAAACTGCATAGAAAGTTTTAGCCAGGAACACACTGCATCATCCTTGTATTCTCCATTAGCCTCCTGTTTCAGAATCACTGAGCCTCCATTTTCTTTCCCGATAGATCATTAATTCGACCTGGTAGCTCTTTGGGATCTTGACATAGTTTGGTCTTATTAGCCACAGTGACTCCCCACTGGACAGAACAATCCAGACATTGCCCTGAGTGGCAAGAACAAATCAAACTCGGGTCTACATATAAAGTATCACGTACCATGTAAAATGAGTTTATCATGTTGGGCAGACTGGATGGACCGTTCAGGTCTTTATCTACCGTCATTTACTATGTTACTCTTTGGGGTTCTACATGGAATGTTGCTACTAATTGGGATTCCGGAATCTTGTAACTCTTTAGGATTCCAGAATCTTCCGAACTTTTAGTACAAGAACAGTGCTGGCAGACTTCTACGGTCTGTGCCCTGAGAATGACAAGGAGAAATCAAACTCTGGTATAAAGTATCACATACCATGTAAAATGAGTTTATCTTGTTGGGTAGACTGGATGGACCGTACAGGTCTTTATCTGCCGTCATTTACTATGTTACTATTGCTTTCACATTGCCAGAAATGTCTTCCTTTTCCACGCTGTGATTTCAGATTCCTGATCATCAATAGTCTTTTCCTTCTGACAGGACAGACAACCTGTACTTTGACTTTTTTCAGGATTTCTAACAGTTGAGGATAACTAGTGTGTTTGACATGTTAGTCCACTTTAAAGGTAATACATAAAACTAAAACTAAAAGATTTAATAAAAGCTTAAAAAAGATAAGGTAATAATGTATTAAGGGGCCCTTTTACTAAACCACATTAAGCACTAATGCGCACTTAGAGGTAAAATATATAAATGGCACCTAAAAACTCCTCACTGAAACAAAAACTTTTAAGTGGTATTCTATAAGCCACGCCTAAAGTTTAGCACGGTTTATAGAATGCATGCTTAAGTGGAGAGTTACGCGGCCATTTGCACCAGTGAAAACGCATGCCTAGATGTACACATGGAGCACCATCATTCTGTAATTACATGCATAACTTGAAGCCCTGAAATGGCCACATAACTTGAAGCCACGCCTCGTTCTGCTTTGAAACGCCCACATAACTTGAAGCCACGCTTCATTCTGCTTTGAAATACCCACATAACTTGAAGCCACGCCCATTCTGCCCTGAAATGCCCATATAATGAAGCCACGCCCCATTCTGCCTCAAAATGCCCACACAAGAAGCCACACACCCATTCTGCCCTGAAATGCCCATATAATGAAGACACGCCCCATTCTGCCTCAAAATGCCCACATAACTTGAAGCCACGCCCTCGTTCTGCCCTGAAATGCCCATGACCCTCTCATTTCCATGTCTCCTTTTTTGGACCACATATAAATTTTAGGCACGGATCCCTCGCCTAACTTTATGCACCAGTGGCATAGCCAGAGGGGCGTAGCCAGACAGCAGATTTTGGGTGGGCCTAGGCAAGAAGTGGATGGACACCAAGTGTTCTCAACCCCCACCTCCCCCACAAAAACCTATATCTCAGTTGGCAGGAAAATGCTTCTTTCCACCATGGCAGTCTGCAGCAGGCATACGCTGAAAACTGAGCATGCACAGGTGCCGGTTATCATGGAGAGTAGCGTTTTCATTACCATCAGAGGGAAGTCTTCAGCTGGCAGAGCTTGAGATCCCCACCAGCTACCGCTAAATGTGTGCTACTGTTGGGTGGGCCTGAGTTCTAAGTGGGTGGGGCCTGGTCCACCCGGACCCACCTGTGGCTACGCTACTGAGCCAGACCCAGTATTTTGGATGGGCCCAGAGCTAACTTAGATGGGCCCTTCCACGGCACAGCACTCCATAGCCCCCACCCCCTGAGATATGAACAAAATTATAGATTTTTTCACCTACCCCACATCAACATCTCTCCTTCTCTGCGGCATCCTGGCATCTGACTGCCTGTCGCTGAACCCTGTCCCTCCCTGGTGTACCTTACAGGCGTCCCTGGCGCCTGCAGTGATTCAATTATTGCTGCCTGTGCTGGCTCCGCAGGCTTCCATCATCCAGGTCCCGCCAGACAGGAAATGATGAAAGCGAGGGTGGGACCCGACCAATGGAAGCCTGCAGGGCCGGTGCAGGCAGCAATAATGAATCACTGCAGGCGTCGGGGATGCCTGTAAGGTACACCGGGGAGGAACAGGAGGGATGGGGTTCAGCGACAGGTGGGCAGATGCCAGGATGCCATGGAGGAGAGATGTTGATGTGGGGTGCTGCCACTGGGTGGGCCTGTGCCCACCCAGGCCCACCCATAGCTACGCCAGTGATGCACATTGGTCCTAATTAAATCTAATTAGTGCCAATAATTGCTTGTTAAAAAGCCAATTAGTGCCACTAATTGACGTTATTGAATGTTTTAACATGTTCTATTCAATTCTTATGTACCTGTTATGAATCATTTACCTATTTCTCCCAATTCATTTGATGTTTATTATCATATCTAATCTATGCAATATTTTCATGTACCTTGATTGTAGCACCTTTTTGTATTTATCATTCCGTTAATGGTGATCACCATTGCGGCATAATGTAAGCCACATTAAGCCTGCAAATAGGTGGGAAAATGTGGGATACAAATGCAGCAAATAAATAAATAAATAAATAAATTATCATGCTTCCACAAATCGGGAATGCACCTAAATTTGCGTGCACAATTTTTGACAATCTTTACAGAATCAAAGAGTTAATGTGGGGAAAAAAGACTTACCACGAAATGCATTAAAGCGTTTTGTTGCAATTTGCCTGTCAGTGCGCACTAATCGTATGCCATTTTTTTCAGGAGGAGAGTGTGTCATGGGTGGGGAATGGGTATGAAGCGTCATCCAGCTAGCACATTTGCATTGGCATGCCCTAACTGGATAACAGTGACTTAACACCGGAACATTTAGCGACTCCTGAGTAGGAGGTGGTAAATGCTCCCATGTTAATATTTTTGCAGGTCTCACACACTAATGGAAAAAGTTAGCGCAGGACCTGCAAAAAGAAAATATTTTTTTAAAACCTATTTTAGGGCATGCTAGAAATGGGCTTAGCATACAGGAAAGTCCCACATTAAAACACTCTAAGCTAGAGAATGACACGGGGATAAAATTTGTCCCCGTCCCTGTGGGTTCTCTCTCCATATTCACCCCATCCCCACAGGCCCCATCTCCATCCCTGTCCCGTCCCCGCAGGCCCTGTCTCCGCCCTCACAGGTTCTGTCCCCATCCCATCCCCGTGGGCTCTGTTCTCATCTGCAGAAGCCTCAAACACTTAAGATTTTATATTTAAATCTTTGTATTAAAGTATAAAAAGGAACAATGTGCTGTGCAACTGTTGTGTATAAATTACAAATAAAAAAACAATAACAATGAGCAACTACAATAAACCCTCCCACCACCACCCTCTACCCTTCCAACCCCAACAAAAGCTGACTTCTACTACCCCATGATGGAAAATGAACAGAGCAGATCGTTAAAAGACAAACGTAATTTATTGTTAAGAACCAATTTAAAAATATATATACATACACATATGTGTATACAGTGGTGTAGGAAGGGTGGGCGGTCCGCCCCGGGTGCACGCCGCTGGGGGGGTGTCGGCTCCACGCTGGTGCACTGCCCTCTCTGCCCTGCAGTCGGGGCAGATCGGCCCTCTCACCCGTCCCTCGCCGCAGGTATGCGCTCTGGGGGGGGTGCGCTCCAGCGGGAGGAGGGTGCACCATGCTGCACCCGGGGGGGGGGGGGGTGCACAGCGGCGACCCACCCCGGGTGTCAGCTCCCCTCGCTACGGCTCTGTGTGTATATATATATATATATTTTTTTTAATTGGTTCTTAACAATAAATTACGTTTGTCTTTTAACGATCTGCTCTGTTCATTTTCCATCTTGGAGTTTGCAGACCGTCTGCCTTTGTGCTTTCTTGGACTTCTACTACCCCATGAAATCCTAATCCACCCTGTTAAAATGTCCATGGGTACAAAATACAACCTGTTCTGTATGCCCTAGAGGGGAGAAATATGCCCTATGAAGCACTGTTATGATTTTTTAATGTGTGGATGAATAAGAAGTCATGAACAATCTCAGGATTCAGTCTAGCTCTCCTGTCTTCCACAGTCCCACCTCCAATGGAAGATGTCTTCTTAGAAGATGAGCTGGTAGCAGAATGTACAGGATCTCCCATGCAAATTTTGCTAGCTGTGGCCAGCGTGTTGTTTTTCCAAAAAATAAAAATATTGTCGTCTGCATCAATCAAATGTTCATGATATTGTATTGTAAAGTTGTTGGATTCTTACAACAAATTACTTTCTTATGCATTATTCTTTGTTATGTGTCCTATACTGTTTATTGTAAGCCACATTGAACTCAAACTCGTTTGGGATAATGTGGGATATAAATGTCACAAATAAATAAATAAACATAACAGTCCAGTTCATGGCCCAGAACCAAATATTTGGGGATAATTCTTCCCACAGCAGCCAGCGTTTAAAAAAAATTGCCACGGCTGCAAACTGGATATCGGCAGGGTTAGCCTTTTGTTACTTTCCATCTGTTTCTTTTGAGTTTGTGCATTATTCTGTTTTGGTTTATTGTAAATGCTTGGTTGTATCTAGCCTTGACCCATGCGATTTGGCGGATTATAAGCCTTGCAAATAAATACCACTAGCATAACAATTATAACTTAGAGTAAATATTTGGAAGAAAAATCAGGTGGTTTTTTTTTTTAATGTTAACTGCTAGATTAGACCCAAATCAGTGCTGGGCCATATCCAGAACATTAGTAGTGCCTGGAAATTATGCAGGCATGGCCAATATTCAGTGCCCCACAGTTCTACTTCCTTTTTTGTCTATAATTAAGCCCTGCCCCTAACATACTTGAAAGCAAACAAGTCTGCTGAAAAAAAACTGATATGACTGAACAGACCTTATTTATTAATTTATTGTATTTATATTCTGCCTAGGTG